>NC_136058.1:400745326-401290326 GCF_964261635.1 Lissotriton helveticus | reverse complement strand
CCATCCCACCCGCAGCCAAGGCCAGGCCCCCCACCGTTGTGGCCTCTGCTCCTGCCATCCCACCCGCAGCCAAGGCCAGGCCCCCCACCGTTGTGGCCTCTGCTTCTGCCATCCCACCCGCAGCCAGAGCCAGGCACCCCACCGTTGTGGCCTCTGCTTCTGCCATCCCACCCGCAGCCAGAGCCAGGCACCCCACTAATGTGCCTCCAGTCCCTGCCACACCAGCAACGCCTGCTGTGACACCACCTGCAGCTGGTGCTACATCATCTGGGCCTGCGACAGCGGCAACACAGCGGCCAGCCACTGTGACAGGCCAGCAGAGCAGGCGTGGGAGCTCTCACGGTCACACCACAGCTCCAATCAGCAGGAGGGGCAATGGACATCTCCATGCCTGTATGAGCGTAGAGAGGCGCATGCTCAGGATCCATCAGCGCCAGTCACAGCAGTAAGGTGCCATACAGCTCCAGCTGCACAAAATTGGGCGCAATGTGGCGGGAGTGGGAGACCGCATGGACCGCATGACGGCGGCCATGGGCCGCATGACTGCAGCCATGGAGGCAAACACTGCTGCGATGAGCAAGCAGCGCAGAGCAGCAAGCCGGCGCCACCACAGCTCATGAGCCGGCTGGCCTCCTACAGCCGGTCAAATTATGTGGCTGCAAATGCCACCTCCCAGTTGTCACGCTGGTCCCTCACACAGCAGCACCAACTAGTTCAGTGCTGTGAGGCCATCACCAGGGTCCTGGAGCACCTAACCACCGCGGTCACGGCACTACACCCTCCAGCTGTACCTGCCACTGTAGGGGGTGACAATGGCAGTGAGGGGGCTTCAAGCGTCAGCAGCCAATCTGCAACACTAGTCCCGCCACTTAGGCGCAGCACCAGGGCAACGCCAGGTACAGGTGCCCGGAGGAGGATGAGCCTCAGAGGCGGCTGGGCATAACGCGCAGGAGGCGCACTTGACTCTGCCCGAAAAACACAGGCACAGGCTGACTATAAGCCTGCAATGTACTTGCACACTGCAGTATGAAGGAATACTGTTGGTTGTAAATAGTTGTACAGATTACCTTTTTCTTGTGAATGAAACAAATATATTTATTTTGCTGCACACATTAGCCTTGTGTGATCATTACATTTTGCATGCAATTGTGATATGTGGGGTGGGGGTAGAGGGTGGGCTAGAAATTGTTCGCTGTGATGTGGTTGCGACGTCTGTGGCCTTCAGCTGGGTTCTCCCCGCGTGCATGGTGCGCATGCACTGGTGGCCGGTCGTCCCCTTCTGATTCACTGCCTGAGATCTCAACAGGTATCCGGCGCTTGGTTGCAATGTCATGAAGCATTGCACAGACAGCCACAATGCGGCAGCAGGCAGCAGGACTGTAATACATGGCCCCACCTGTCTTGTGCAGTATAAGGAACCTGCTCTTGAGCAGGCCAAATGTCCTTTCTATACAGTTCCTTGTCCGGATGTGCGCAACATTGTAGCACCGTTGCTGAGGTGTGGCAGGGTTGAGGTAAGGGGTCAGGAGGTATTCCCGTAGGGCGTAGCCACTGTCACCTGAATGAGAGGAGCAGATGTTGATTGCCTGTGCAGCGCAGTGCCTTCATTGCAATGTGACATTGTCGACAAAGTGTACTTACCAAGTAGGTGTCCTTCCCCAAACTCTCCCCTGAGCAGTCGTGTGTGGAGTCCGCTGTGCCTGAAGATAAAGGAGTCATGGGTACTCCCTGGGTACTGGGCGACAATGTCAGTGATGATGGTCTTGGCATTGCGGACCATCTGTATGTTGAGGGAGTGGTAGGACTTCCTGTTGCGGTACATATACTCTGTGGCAGCTGGTGGGCAGATGGCGACGTGGGTACAGTCTATGCAGCCGAGGACATGGGGAAAATGGGCTACATTGTAAAATTGAAGTTTTGTCAGGTCCAATTCCTGTTGGCTCGTGGGAAATGTGATGTGGCGGTGGAGCTGGGTGAGCATGGCGTCAACGAAAGTGTGGAGGCAGCGTGACATGGTGGGCTGGGATATCCCCCCAGCAGCCGCTACTATGCCCTGGAAACTGCCGGAGGCCAGGAGGTGCAGGCTGCACAATACCTGCACATGTGTAGGCACCGAATTGTTCCGCCTTGTTGGGTGCTGCATGAGGGGGTCAAGTTCATATATCAGCCAGATGATCATTTCCCCATTCAGCCTGTATTTAGCATAAATCTGTTCTCTGGTTTGGCCCAGCAAGGTGACCCGCTGCCGGTAAATCCTTTCCTGCCTCATGCGTCTCCTCCGTGCTGCTCGCTGTAGCCTTCGCCGCCTCACCACCATGTACATTCCTGGCATTGTGGAACGCCTAATGCTGCTGCTGAATGTCCTTATGTGTGATTGGTCAGGCCTGGACCTGTTGGTGATTGGCCAACTGTTTTTCAAATTTTTGTTAATCATGGCTTTTATGGTTACCACCTGCTTTGAGTTGTCCTTAATTTGCGCCGCGCTAAATTGCGATTTTGGGGTTTTCCGCTATTGTATATTTTTCATGAATGCCGATTGAGAATATATTGCGTTTCGTTATTCATTTCGCAGATTCCGTGGTTGGTCGCTATTTCCGTATCGCTAATGCGCGACTACCGGGACTCTGCGACTATTATAGCGTAATCGCTATTTTAATCGCTATTCTGTGTTTGCGAATTCGCTATTTTGTACTTGAATGCCGATTCCGTGTTTTGCACCCGCAATTGCATTTTCGCAGCCATTGCGGGCGCTATTTCGCTTCATGAATCAGGCTGTAAGAGAGGGCCTCGTAGCGCTGCACCAGGGACACCGGTGTCTCCATCCTCTCGTGCGAGTTACCACCCGAGCAGCACCAGTCACTTCAAGAGCGGAGGACGGACTAACTTCCCCCCGTCCCACCGGCCTCGCCATCTTGTGCCTGCGCGCGGCCCCCTCCCTGCAGCCCTCATAGCCCCGCTCCATCCCGCGCATCTCATCTGTCCTCGCTCCCTTGTTGACGGCGCCTCCCACGACCTACAGCAACTCCGGTGACATCACGTGTCAGTCACGCATGAACGCCTCTGCCTGCACAACTACAGATACTCCTTATAATATTATACAGAGGCCTGTGTCACCTGCAGTGAGGATTCGGGTGTTTGCCGCAGGGGCTTCTGGGTATGCAAATGATTGTGGCTTGCCACGCCCCCTCCAGTGCCAGTAGCAAGGCTCCTGCTGCAGCCCCCATGGGGGACTTGTGCTTTGGGATCCCAAATGCATAATTTCCGTCTCAAGTCGGTTTCCAAGGGGGGGGGGGGCACTTGATTAGTTTTCTTCATTGTTAGGGCGTCATTTCCGAATGTGAACGTCAGTTACACTACAGTAATAACCCGGAATTTCCCTTACAAACAGAGTGTGTCTAGTTTCCTGCCTTCCAACTTGAGGACTGATACTCTGCCCCTTCGTTCTTAAATGTCTGCTCTTTATCATATTCAAGGCCACAAAGAGTCCTGCATTAATATGAAAATAAAGCAGCATTATGGTGCGCGCACAGAATTGTGGGTATGTAGAGTGCTGATGTCGCGCTGACTGTTCCTTCTCGAGCATTCTGACCTCTAGCGGCAGGAAGAAGCGTCAGTCCGTACGCACGGTGACTCTGTGACGTCACCTAGTGTTGCTGACACAGCGGGCGCTCCTCTCCTCTCCTCACCCGCCCCGGGAGACCTCACATTTCAACCAATCACCGAGTTTCTTCTAAAGAAACCCTCCAAAAATTAAAACCTCCCGCTTCTCACGGCCCCTCGAAGTGCGCGTGACCCGCGGAGAAGGGTTACTCGAAGAATAAGATGCTGACTTGGAAGTTGTGCCACACAATCACGATAACTTCCTACTGGTAGGGTGACTTTACAGCGGTGACGTGTCAGTCACTTTCATGAATGCCTCTGTGTGCAGAGGTACAGATACGCCTTAAAATATAAAACAAACGCCTGTGTCGCCTGCAGTGTTGAATCGGGTGTTTGCCATAGAGGCTTCTGGGTATGCAAATGTTGCTGCCTGGCCACGCCCCCTCTGGTGACAGCAAGACTCCTGCAGCAGCCCCATGGTGACTTGTGCTCTGAATCCCAAATGTATAATTTCCCTCTCGAGTCGGTTTCCAGCAATGGGGGGGATACACTGTATTTGTTTCTTCCTTCTCTGAGCGTCATTTCTGAACAATTTCTTTTACTGTGTATATTCTAAAACAGAGGTTTACATAAAGGAGATGCTTTGAAGGTCTCTCCGTGAGAATCATGACTGCCTGGAAGTGAGAAAAAAGAGAGAGGAGCCAGGCCCTTATGGACAGGTGAAGAGGCTGGACCCTATTATAATCTAAACACCAAAAAGTTGCCTCTCACACCTATGTTTTCAACCACATTTGCGGAAAAGTTGAGCACGCCATTAGTCGTGTTCAACAAGGTATTTTTATTTATACCGAACCAATCTTAGAATTAATCAAATTTAAACCAACATATTTTCACACATAAAGACACATAGATACATGAATTATTTACAATATGAATATGGAGTACATAAAAAATACAAATATGATCCTGGTTCTATTAAGCAAAAACATTTAGGAACAAAAATCAATGATAATTCAGAAACAAGACAAAACCATTATAAACATGTGTAGCATACAGTGAAACATTTTGGACTGTGAATGATAGTTGAAGCAAGAAAAGTAATGAAGAAAAAAGAGGGTAGGAAAGAAGCAAAGTAAATTTGGGTTCCCTGACGGGGCCTTGGTGTTTAGATTATGCCTAGAAGTGACAGCACAGGGAGATAAAAATAGATACACTTCCCTAAAGAAGCTTAAATAGTATGCGCCAGGGGCGGATTGGCAATGCGGGCATTCGGGCCTCTGTGGGCCGTTCTTTTTCTCCCCTTTCCCAGCCGCACAGTGAAGCTGCTTTCATTTTTCTGTCTCTGTCTCCGTGCTCTCTGTGGGCCGGTTTCTTTTCTCCCCTTTCCCAGCCGCACAGTGGAGCTGCTTTCATTTCTCTGTCTCTGTCTCCGTGCCCTCTGTGGGCCGGTTTCTTTCCACCCCTTTCCCAGCCGCACAGTGAAGCTGATTCTTTCTCTACGAATCTTGGAGATTTCGTTTGTCCTTCATCTACCTTGATTTTGTGAAGTCTAATCGTTGAAGTTTTTATTGGGACATTTCCTTTTTCTCCTTTACTCCTTATTTAACCCCTTCGCTGCAGCGGCTATTCCGCCGCAGCGCTAAGGGGGCGGGGCAGCGGCGCGGCGGTCCCGTGCTCGTGACGGAACCGCTCCGTCACGGCACGCGAGTGAGCTGTGCTTGTGACGGAACGGTTCCATCACGGCCCCGCCCGCTCAATAGAACGAGCCGCGCAGGCGCAAAATCAGCACCGCGCAGGCGCGGCAGCGGGGCCGTGACGGAACCGTTCCGTCACCAGCACAGCCAACCCGAGGCCCGTGACGGAACGGTTCCGTCACAGGCATGGGAGGGGTTAAAAGAGGCTGATTGCCTAGTGCTTACTGGAATTGTTTTGTTAAGAATGTTCTACATGGAACTATTTCTTTGTGACATATGCGGCTGTTTGCAGTCTGCATTAAAAGTTATATGCATAATGTTAGCCTCCGTGTCTTTGATGAAATCTAGATTCTCTAGTCATGTTAATAAGAGAATAGCATTTATCTGCTGTGGCCTCTCCTTCACCCCCTGCCCTGCAAAGCAATCATGCTGAGGGTGGCTGTGGAGGGGGTGATTGTTTTAAAAAATCGGCCTCCCTGGGGGCCAGGTGTTGCTCAGGCCTTTGAGCCATTTTCACCTCGGCCCCCCCAGGGGCCCACGCAGCACTTAAACAGTGTTAGTTTTAACACCTCGCCCACAGCCCTTCACATTCAGGGCATAGTGGGCGAGGAAGAATGGGTCTCGCTGTGGGGGCCAGGTGATTTTTGGAACTTGCACCATCTTCACCTCAGCCTCCCCCTGGCTACCATGGATGACCCAGCAGCTGTGTGCTGTGCTCCCCTGCCAGGACATTGCCCTGAGGCCCAGAGGGCTGATTAATTTACTAATTGCAGGGGCCTTACTGCTGCTCATGTGCTCCTGAGCTGAAGGTCTGGGGAGGGCTGAGTAGGTTAGTAATAGCAGGGGCTTCCTGCTTATTAGGTGCTCCTTCACTGGAGGGCTCGAATAATTTTGTGACAGAAAGGGGCCTTGCTGTTTTTTTAGTTGCTCAGCATGTAGGCCATTGTCACCTTGGCCCTGTGTCCTGTGCAAGAAGAGTATCCTCTCACTTTCATTCCTTGTCTGTGCCAAACATCTTAAGGATTTGGGGGGCCCTGGGCCAAACATATTTTTGGGCCCCTTTTCGGAACAGATTTGAATTTATAATCCAATTTCTGCTCTTTGATGCCCTCTTTCAGCTGGTCACTGGACAGAGCACTACCATACTTGTCCAAATTCTTAATGTATTTACATCTAATATTTTAGTCTTTTCAATATTATAACACAGTAGCAGCTCACTAAAATTACTGAAAATAATCTCGGTGATATCCTCCCATTTCTCATATGTGATGACCTGTTTGATCTCAAAAACATTTTTTATGGATGTTGCATGAAACATAAACACATTTTTCCGCAAAATCTCTGTGATAGGTTCTTACTCATCGCCCATATTAAAAATAAATTTGAAAAAATTGTATTTAAAACAATCTGTTTAAGGAGTATGCATAATCATTAGGGCAAGATTCTCTGCAGAACAGAGCTGGCTCTATCAGGGGCTCCCTGAAAGGCTGGGGCCCTGGGCCAGAGCCCACATTGCCCATGCCTTAAAACGTCTCTGGTCTGTGCATAGGCATATGTGGCCTGACGCCAGAGTTGCAGAGAGCGGGATTCAAGTTTGAGTCCCAGCGTCTGCTCAACAACCTGTCATTCTGGGCAGATCACTTCATCGCCCAGGCCCTTAAATAAAAAATCGGATCATGTGTACTGTAATTGGTACTCATAAATAGAACTGTGTTTTTTGTATATGGACATAACCTGCTGGTTGTGAAGTACATTTATGACTAGATTGTACTGATACATTTTCCAGCATTCTTTACCCCCCAGACTGCCTTTGTCTCGTTTGTGAATTCTTAAATTTGTTATTACATGTTCTATTTCCAGAGATTCCAGTCTTACCCTTTCTCCTTGACTTTGTGCTAGATTTCTGATTTATGTAATGATTAGAGTCTAGGACATAGCTGGTTGGGAAAGAGTATCTAACGGCATTGTGCAGGGCGTTAAGACTGCAAGTAAATATTCAGTTATCACAACTGCAGTGCTTCTAATTTTTACCAATGTTACTTGCTCTGTAAGCTTTAAAAGGCTTAATTGACTAAATATTTCTCTACAAATTAGACCTTGAAGAGTAACCAAATGGTGTTCCATGAAAGGGCACACCCCTTGAATGTGGGCCAAGCCCCTTAATTGTGGGCCACTCCCCTTGAATGTGGGCCACTTTTTTTGTGAGTGCCCGGGCCAAATTGTGATCCCAATCCGACCCTGGTATGCGCTAGAACTAGGACGCCGACACATGCAGAAGAGCGTATTGCTTGTTGGGTATGACTACTACACAGCTCATTAAAGCCCTCTAAACATTGAAGGATGAGTGTACATTTATGAGTTAAAATATCGGAGTTAAATTACCAAACCTCGTTTTTACTATCCTTAAAAAATATCAAAACCATAAACCAGGAGCCCTAATTATATTCTTGATACTGAGCGGCAGACGGGCAACTAGAGCTATATTTCGGGGGGGGGGGGGGGGGGGGGTAATTCTTCCAACCATAGACAGAGTGACTGAAAGAAGGGGCGAAAACACAACAAAAGCCTAATTTACAAGTAAATGGTCTTTTAATGCATAGACCCTAAACCTTAGCTGCAGATGAAGGGTACCACTCAGTGAGGGGTCCCGTTCATCTGCAGATAAGGTTTAGGGTCTATGAAATACTGCTGTTTTTTTGCATAGATTCTGAGTTCCATTGTAGGTACTTGCAAAGTGACGCACCGGCGGCGTAAAAGTGACGCATAGCCTCATAAATGAGGCCCCAGGTACTTGCCTTCTCGTGCAGTCAAGTAAGCTGAAACATTTGGCCAGACCAATTTTAAGATCTTCGAGAACAGTACTTGCCAGGAGCATCTTTTAAGTCAGCCTCCTCATCCAGATTACCACATACCCTTTCCGAGTGAGGATCGCTAAGACTAAAACACAACACGACTGTGCAAAACATTACGTGTTCCTTATTATTTTGTATTAATATGTCTATATAACAAAAGACGGAGACTGCGTAGCTGTGTCCTCAGCTGATAAAGTGACAAACTCGAACACTGTTTTTTTCTAACACTTCAACCACAGACATTCAAAAGCAAATTATGCATACACAGTGCAAGCTTATAAAATATTACAATTGATTGCGTTAATTGACTCGTTCAAAAATAATGTCGTATTCAATCAGGTGAGGAGCTCTGATGGAGGGAGTATCGTGCGACCCTTTCCCTACCCCTTATCCGAAATCCCCCGTGTGCAGTACTGTCCCTGTGTTTCACAGTCTCTCTGCCTGAAGAGGAAGCTTCCATCTTTCCTTATGTCATTAAAGCTTGCAGGTTTAATGACGTTAGACTTCGCAAAGTATAAACTTGTATGTTTGCTTTTGAGGAAGACTTAGACCATGCAACAGAGGAACATATTTTACAAAAGTTTGGATTGAATTCCATTATATCCGTTGGCAAGATGTCTAAAATCCCAAATATATATATATATATATATATATATATTTAATATATTTTTACATCCTTGACTTCCGGTGATCAGTTACATCTGCTGAACAGTTTAATCACCAATGCCCCCAAATAAAATCTTAGATATTCTCTCTGCTTTAGTCGCTTCTGGACAGGTTCATTGAACATATTATTTTGTCAAACATTCTAGCCTCTAACATGTGTTTGGCAAGACTGCTTTGCATATGTGTGGTCTCTGTCTGGAATGGCACAGTGTGTGAAAAACAATGACCTGGAATGCAGTCTAAGCAAAGGCAAGAAAGTGGAATTAATAATATCATTCCCTTCATCGTATTGTCCCTTTGAAGGTTTGACCTGTGCGTGTTTTGTAAAGAAGTCTTCCCTTTAAAAACTTAGGCCCCCATTTCTGAAAGTCTGTGGTGTGCAGAACACTTCGTGTTGGAACAGTTACTGCTGGTGGTAGCAAACTCCACTTGGCTTGTGAAATACATTAGCATCGTTTTGCTTTTTGTGTAATAATGAAATGGAGCAAACATATTTTTTTGTTTCAGTCCATGCTACAGCAAGATTGTTGCACAATTGCAAAAATGAACAAGCTGGCTTCGTGGAGCCGACATGGGGAGGGAAACTAAAAGCGCGCGATGCGCTCGCTGCCAGCCTCCGGGGACAGGAGATGTGCACACGTACGGAGTGCACATCTCCTGTCCGTACACGTGCACATCTCCTGTCCGCGGAATTCAAGCTTTATTTCAGCAAGTAGGAAGAATCTTGCACAGGCCACCAGCCCCATGATTGTGGCCAGTCAGAGTGCGTCACAATGTGAAACTAATCTCATAAATATTAATGAGGTAGGCAGGATTGGGACCTACTCCAAATTAGCATTTTGTGAACTAACCTATTAGTATGTAAACAAGTTCATATCAATCAACACTGGTATCAAACTGCACGCAGTTTTTGCTGCCAGTGTCACTGCATCGCTGGCTCGTAGTCACATACTCTGTAGCACCTCTTTTTTGGATCTGTGTAATGCTTTGGAATAGGTCTATTGTATCACTTTGAGACAGGTTCTTTATTGCTTCTCATTGCTGAATAGGGTGCAATGACGGATATCTATTACTTTGCTCTTTGTAGCTTGGTTTTCACTGAGTGGAAAGTGACTAATGTAGTTTTATGCCAAACTTCATCCATATTTGGGCTGTTAATTCCCCCATACAAGGACTTTAAGTCACAGGCTTAAGTACTGGGCAGCTTCATTTGTTAAATCTTGCAATATGTGCAAATGATAGATCTGCCTCACATGTGATGTCACTTCCTGCCGTGATGTCACTTCCTGTTGTGATTTCACTTCCTGCCGTGATGTCACTTCCTGCCGTGATGTCACTTCATGCCGTGATGTCACTTCCTGCCATGATGTCACTTCCTGTGACACCACCTAAATTGGAGAGTCCCCCCACTGCTTTTTTTAGGACTTGAGCCCTGGTGAAGAGTCTCAAAATCCAGCAATAAAGGGAATGTGTGAAGCTAATTTAATAGTGACAAAAAGTGGCACTAGAAGTCCCACCAGAAGTAATCCTGCTGAAATACACAAAACAAGCCTTGGCATAGCCAATAGGTCTTGCCTTTGGGAACTAATAAGTGTTAAGGCAGAGATATTGAGTTTGTGTTTGTTTTTAAGCTGTGTTGTACAGAAGTCTGCAGTATGCTGAAATGTTATAATAAAGAAGTGTGAGAAGCATTTTTGTTACTTATGATGTATAATGTACAACAAAATGACGATGATAAAAAACTATTAATTAGAAGTAATGATTTGTGGTTTTTTTATGTTTGAATGCTGGCAACTTGTATCTGCCTGTTCTAATCGTTGCTTTTTATGGTGTTTATTGTTAAAGGGGTGGGTATAAATAACAGGAGAGTGAAGGTTAGTTAGTTAATTAGTGAGAGTGATAGATTTAGTGAGTTAACTAGTGAGAGATAGTTAGTGAAAGATTGAGAGAGTTAGTAAGAGTGATACAATTAGTGAGAGAGTTAGTGAGAGTGAGAGAGTTAGTGAGTGAGTTAGTTAGTGAGAGAGAGTTATTGAGTTAGTGAGAGTGAGAGAGTTAGCGAGTGAGTTAGTTAGTGAGAGAGAGTTATTGAGTTAGTGAGAGAGTGTGAGATTTAGTTAGTGAGAGTAAGAGAGTTAGCGAGTGAGTTAGGAAGTGAGAGAGAGTTATTGAGTTAGTGAGAGAGTGAGATTTAGTTAGTGAGAGTGAGAGAGTTAGTGAGTGAGTTAGTTAGTGAGAGAGAGTTAGTGAGAGTGAGTGAGATTTAGTTAGTGAGAGTGAGAGAGTTAGTGAGTGAGTTATTGAGAGTGAGTTAGTTATGATCACCAATTATAAGTGAAATGGAAATGTCAGAATTTCATTGCTCCGGTTTACTCCACCCAGGAGTAAAGAAAAAAAACAACTCCACTAACCCATGTCATACACTATCTACAGGCAGCCAGTAAAGCTGTACCGGGGCCACACCGGCGTGACGGTGAAGCACCCTCTTCAGGGACAGGCTACAGACGGTAAATTCTCTACTCCGTCCACCCGACGGCAAGGACAGGATACAGCATCCAAGGCCGAGTCTACTCAGGACAGGGGTGAGGGACCCGAAGGCATGCACTAAATACAGCAATTTGTTAACATGCTTTGTAAGGTCCACCCCGGAGCAACAGGAGCTCCCCTAGCAGGGGTGGATAGCAGAGCCTGCTCTGGGAGGAGTAAAGTTTAATAGATGCCTGACTGAGAAGAGGGGTGCAGAGAAGGATCTGCTTTATTCCAAGCCCCATCCAGTGAAGATGTAGTGGCAAGAAAAGGAATTTGCCTTTCTGCCCTGCAACAGACACCAGAGCTCGACGCCCTGGCAGTGGCGGGCAGGTAGGGGCAGTGCAAGGATTTCAGTGGTGCAGGCGCGTAGTGCAAACAGAATGCATGGGAGGGGGTGGGCCAGGTGGATAGAAGGGACACCAGCAGGTAGCTACAAGGCCTTTGGCACCCACTCCATTCAAAAGCAGCCGGTGTGGAAGGAAAAAGCAGGATGCACCACACAGCACACACGGACTACAACTCCCACTCCACACAAAAGCAGCCGGTGTGGAAGGAAAAACAGGATACACCGCACAGCACACACAGATTACAACTCCCACTCCACTCAAAAGCAGCCGGTGTGGAAGGAAAAAGCAGGATGCACTGCACAGCACACACAGCCTACAACTCCCACTCCACTCAAAAGCAGCCGGTGTGGAAGGACAAAGCAGGATGCACCGCACAGCACACACGGCCTTCAACTCCCACTCCATTCAAAAACAGCCGGTGTGGAAGGAAAAAGCAGGATGCACCGCACAGCACACACGGCCTACAACTCCCACTACACTCAAAAACAGCCGGTGTGGAAGGAAAAAGCAGGATGCACCGCACAGCACACACAGACTTGAACTCCCACTCCACTCAAAAACAGCCGGTGTGGAAGGAAAAAGCAGGATGCACCGCACAGCACACACAGACTACAACTCCCACTCCACTCAAAAACAGCCGGTGTGGAAGGAAAAAGCAGGATGCACCGCACAGCACACACGGACTTGAACTCCCACTCCACTCAAAAGCAGCCGGTGTGGAAGGAAAAAGCAGGATGCACCGCACAGCACACACAGCCTACAACTCCCACTCCACTCAAAAGCAGCCGGTGTGGAAGGAAAAAGCAGGATGCACCGCCCAGCACACACAGACTACAACTCCCACTCCACTCAAAAGCAGCCGGTGTGGAAGGAAAAATCAGGATGCACCACACAGCACACACGGCCTACAACTCCACTGTACATGTCGAAGTGACCGGTCACCTCTGGACTGCGGCAGCGCTAGCAAGCAGCATCTCGCCAACCTCTTAAGACACAGCAGAAGCCTTTCATGATCGTGGCCTCCACCTAGCATGCACCTCACCCGATGAACAGCGCCTAGATGACGGCGCAGCGCTTCATAAAGGTTATTATTGTAGCAGACGAGACAGCTCTCGTGGTCTCACTTCACCAGATGGTGAATAGTGAGACTAGTACAATATAAGGCGAGGGAGACACTTCTAGGCGTGGCTGATCCAAACAGATACTCTTGATGTTGAGGCTCAGTCTGCTGCCGGTGCTCATCAGGTAGAGAGTCAGAGGTGCAGGACGAGACATTCGTGTCACAGGTTCGTGCAATCGTGGTCAAGTGGAGAAGCCAAGGTTAGGATCACACCCTTCAGACACCAGCTCATCAACATCGCCTTTTACTGATCACCTTGAATGATGTACATTTAGGGGTCACCAGGGGTGGGGACAGCGCCCCCTGAGAGTGCCCCCGTGCAGGCCGAAGCAACAAACTCTGAGTTCCAGAAACAAAGTGGGGACTATAGCAAAAGCACCCCTTCGAGTCTGCATGAACATGCCACAGGCTGGCCAGCACAGACTTCATTGCACGTCTACAAATAACAAATCCCTCGATTCATGCAGCCCTTCGAGGCTCTAGCTTGCTGCAGGAGTTCTTACCAACAGGAGCTAATAGCAAGATCAAGCAAGCATTTGCAAAACCAATGGTGCTAGCCTTGCAAGAAGGTGGAACTCTTAGTGTTATTGGAAGCATGTGTCACAAACTGAAAGCAAATTATAAACACTGCCCCCATATCATATGCTTGCAATAAAAATGTGCAATGTAAAAACAGCAACTCGTGGTTGTTTTACTAGTGATGTTTTACAAATGCCAATGCTTTCAGTTCTCACGGGCATTTTATCATTTCTTAAGGAGACCACACTTAACCCAGCACTTAAACTGCAGGCAGCTGAAATGGCACTTCACAGAAGCTAGTTGGAACAAGAGACAGAAAAAAAAATGCAATCAAAAACAGAATTCTATGTTTGATGTTATGAAGGACCGTGCTTGTTTCAGCCTTTAAGGTGCAATCACCCATATGAAGGTTTACACAGGAGTGGTGCAGCCGTATGAGAGTACTAGGCAGTCACCTACGACACAAGCTAACTGGGTCGCCAATATATATCTAACATAAAGCCATAGGCCGGAAGTCCCGCGAGTGGTGCACAAGCACTTGCGAGCCGAAGCACGTAACAGCAAGCCATAGGCCGGAAGTCCAGAGCGATTCCAAGAGGTTTTTTTTCCTAGAGCAGCGCATGCGTGCTGCCTAGGCAAGACCTAAAAAAGGAGTGACAGTCACACGGATGGCAGGGGTTCAAAGGTCAGTTATGGCTCCAAAATGAGCAGAATAGTCGCTCTGGTACCTCTCAACTGTCAACAGCGTGTCTATGGTTCCACATTATTCAGCGCCTTAAGACCCTCATGGGTATGTAGTGCATATGAGAACTTGGCCTGGTATATGATGTCCACTATTCTAGTGGGCACCTTGCACCAGTTCAAACTACCCTTATTGATGGTAGGTTATAAAGTCAACCTTATAGAAAGCTATCCTAGTGGTAGCTGTGGAGAGCAGCCTTCAGGCTAAGACTTGGAGACGAGTTAAGCAAGTTGTTTTACCAATTATAATCTCTTGAATGATCAAATGAAAGCACACCACACAAGGTATATATCAAATATATATGTATTTATTCTAAACACAACCCCTCTGCGCTCTTTATGAGGTCAGAGGTAAAAGTACAATACAAGGAACTTAGAGGCATATTACCAACAACTAGAGATAATTATCGCTATGTTGGCTTAGCGGCAATATTTTTATCGCCGAGCTGCGGCGATTTTTATCGCTTAGGAACCTTGCTATTATCAAGGTTTATCTCCTGAGCGATAAAAATCGTCCGAAAGGCATGATTATCTCTGAAAAGTCAGCGATATTCATGCATTATCCAGCTAATGCTAATGCTCTTAGCCATGTTATCCACCTACCATTGGATAACTTGGCTAAGAACTGCTCAGGGGCAGGTGTTAGCTTTTGGAGATATTCGCGCTTAGCGCAAATATCTCCAAAAGTTGGTAATAGGAGATAGCGATGTTAGCGACTGTTTCCAGTCGCTAACATCTTGGCACGCCCACTTTGCATGTCATTAGTGACAAATTTCACTGACATGCAAAGCGGGGCCCAAGATGGTCGCTATCTCCTACTAGCTGTCGCTAACTGGTGTTAGCGACAGCTAGGTAATAAGGAGATAATTTTATCTCTGCTTTCTTGACTTTTAAAGCCAAAAAAGCGGAGATAAACCCCCTTGAAAATATGCCCCACAATTAGCATACGATAAGTTGCACAGTATACGTTGTACCCTAGGGGCCTCATAAACCATATACTAAAATAGTGGTATAAGAACCACGTCTGGAATAGAAAGCAGGCCTAGGGCCTGTGGAATCACTGGGGCTTCTAGGAACAACCAATTTTAGGATGTAGGAGGCCCACGGGAGATGCGTGCAGTGTCTAAACACAGCCGCAGGTTACCATTGACTTTCTATGGAGAACGAACAAGTTACCAATTTACAGTTTAAGGGCACTTCTAGGTTAACTATGATGGAACCCTTTTAGACTAGAACACTTCGAGAGTCAAGACCCATGGAAGCACCGGAGAACTTGTGTTACCTCACCCAGGGAAGCTGGGTGCATAGGTGCCTTTTGATGTCGGGTTTTGTCTTCGATTCCAATGGAGAGCTACGAAGAAGTGCTGCAGGCGACCAACGACAGTGGGCCCTATGGGGACTCGCAACAGTCTGTGGAAATGTTTAAGTGAAGACCCTTCGGTTGGGAAGACAGGAAGCAAGCAAGGGTGGAAGCAGTGGAATCAGTTCAACTGCTGCCTCTTCCAGTGGGGTCCAGCTCGGCGGCAACGTCACAATTCAATTCACGATCCGTCATACTCAGAAAATGTACTAATAAATCATCAAAGACTTAGGGGCAGATTTACAAGCCCCTTGCGCCACTTATGCGTCACCTTAAACATGGGAAAAGTGATGCAAAAGTGGCGCAAGGGGCTTTTAAATCCGCCCCTTAGTGTATCAAAAACATCGACCCTCAATGCATTGAAAGCAGCCGAAATAGCAGTTCCAGTTCATTTGTAATACAGAATGCCCATGAATTGAACAATGTTACACAACTTGCATGAATGCTCACAATTCAGGCTAAAACTAGCGGTGTCTTTGCAGGTTGTAGTGCCATGTTGTACAAACACGGTGCGGTACCAATACCCCCACCCACAATCAAGTCGCCGCATGAAAGAAGTAAGGGGCATATTTATGAGTTCTGGCGCATCTCTGTAAATCAGCAGGGATGCGCCAGAACAAATGCGTCACGCAAAACTACCCTTGCGTCATGGCGGATGCGCCGCATTTACAATGCGGCACGCTGTGGCGCAAGGGTAGGCAGATGCGTGACGCATCTCGTGACGTAAGGGCGGCGCATCGCTGGATTCGCGTCGCAAGCGAGGCGCGACTTCAGCAATGCTCGGGTGTGCCCTATACTTAACGTGCTTCGTCAGTCCTTACTCCTGCTTCAAGCAGGCGTAAGGAATTGACGAAGCAGCGTCGCACAAGTGCCTGTGTGAAATCTTGTAGATTTCACGCAGGCACTTTTGCGAGGCGCACCTGCCCCGGAACGCCCACCCTGTGCCGGAACGCCCACATGTGGCGCAGGGCTTTACAACGTGACGCATCTGCCTAGATGCGTCACGTTGTAAATGGGTCGCAGGGATGCACCACGTTTACGCCGCCGTTGCGACGGCAGCATAAACGTGGCGCAAGTGCCTTGTAAATCTGCCTATAAGTGTCAAAGAGACTGAGGCTGAGACGACAGATCCTACCGGCTTCATATTTTTATCCCAGAATGAAGACTATGAAAGTTGTCTGCGCCATCCACCCTGTCCTCTTCTCCTTCTCTCTTTCTTTACTTTCCTCCTTCCCTTCTGAGGGCAATATATAACAATGCCAATTGCAAGTACGCCTAGCTCGCGACACTGTCTATCTAACGATCGCGAGATCAAGCAGGACATAGTGACGCCTACTGTACCCTACACCAAAATTGCCGTCCCCATATCTGTACTGTACTTACAAAATTCTTCTAATATAATTTTTGGAAATTAAAAAAAGAATTATTTTCCATCAAGAACCTAAACCTAAGTATTTAAGGCCATACTGGATTCAGAGCCCTTCCTGACGGTTGAGACAAATTCAGAAAGAACTCCATACTTCCACTTCCCAGATCTTGGGATGAGTATTCTCACTCCTGATGCGTGGCACTTGGCAGGGCTAGATACATTTCCGCATCGATGAAGCTGCAGTGTCAGTCTGGACTGTCCTGTCTCACTCAGGTCTGTTGGTCCATGGTATACTCACGAGTACACTGTGGAAGTACCCTAACCCCACGGAGCCTGTCCGCTCTTTGTGGTTTTCAATGCCGCAAAGAGCCCTGCTTTTAGGATGAAAGTAAAGCAGCATTATGAGGCGCGCACAGGATTGTGGGTATGCAGAGTGATGGTGACGCGCTGACTCTTCCTCTCGGGCATCCTGACCTCTAGCGACAAGAAGGAGCGGTGCACCTCTCTCCTCACGAGACCAAACCGCCCCAGGATAATAGAAATCCTCCAAACATTTCAACAACTTCCGCTTCTCACGGCCTCTGGAGATCTGCGTGACCCACGGAGTGCCAATTTGTATTTTGTTGGTAAAGAGTTGAAATGTCCGCGCAGTCACCATAAAAATATAACTTTGTACTAGTAGGGTGACTTTTCACCGGTGACGTGTCAGTCACTCTCATGAATGCCTCTGTGTGCACACCTACAGGCGCTCCTTCTCTTATTAAACAAACGCCTGTGTCACCTGTACTGATGAATCGGGTGTTTGCCGCAGAGGCTTCTGGGTATGCAAATGTCTGTGTCAGGCCCCGCCCCCTTCAGTGGCAGCCAGGCTCTTGCAGCAGCCCCATGATGTCTTGTGCTCTTGGGATCCCGAATGTATAATTTACGTCCAGAGTCGGTTTTTTATACAAGGTTTCCAGCAATGGGGGGTGGGGGGGAGCGGATACACTTCATTTGTTTCCTTCCTGGTCAGGGCCTCATCTCTGACTTCGACCCATCAAATACCCCAACCACTCAACATTGGGCGTGAGGCACCCTCCTGTGAAGACTTCGCTGCTTTCTTTATCCAAAAAACTGACAACATAAAGAGCGATCTCCTCATTGATGCAAGCCTCTACTCCAAACCCCAGTGCCTAGCACCCACTGAACCAAAAAACAATGCTACTTGGTCAACCTTTGGCACATACTCGGAAGAAGAAATTGGCAAACTGCTCAGCACCCTGAAACCATCCAATCACCTAACGGACCCCCTTCCTGCTAACGCAGTAAAAGACTTTACCCCTTTGCTGCTCCCTCTCTGGACTAAAATTATCAACAGTTCTCTCCAACAAGGAAGCATACCTGATTCCCTCAAAGTTGGCCAGGTCACATCTCTTCTAAAGAAACCTACAGCCGACCCCTCTGATCTCAACAATTACCGTCCCATTACCAATATTCCCACTCTCGCCAAACTGCTGGAAAAATGTGCGCAACTACAATTGACTAAACACATTGAACAATTTGATCTCCTTAACCCTCACCAGTCAGGCTTCCGAGCAGGACACAGCACAGAAACTGCTATGACCCACATAATTGACGACGCACTTCAAATGCTAGACCAAAACGAGACCTGCCTCCTCATCCTCCTTGATCTCTCTTCAGCATTCGACACCGTTAAACATGAGAACTTACTAGAACTACTAAACGCTAGAATGGGTTTATCTGGAACTGTTCTCAAGTGGTTCACTTCCTTTCTTCACAACAGGTCGCAGAAATTCAAGAGCAACAACCTGATGTCCTCGCCAATACCTGTAACGCTAGGCGTCCCCCAAGGATCCTCTCTATCCCCAACTCTGTTCAACCTAGTCATGGAACCGCTCACCACCTTGCTACAAGCATCCAATGTACACTTTCACATGTACGCCGATGACACCCAACTTTATCTCAAATTACAGTCCCCCAAAGACATCTTGCTCCTGAACTCAACGATCAGATGCACCCAATCCTGGCTTGCTGATTATCATCTCAAACTCAATGCCCTGAAAACAGAGTTCCTTCTGATTTCACCTCCAGCGAAGATCTCCACCACTCAAATTTGGCTTAAACACCTAACCGCACTTAATGTCCAACCGACCATCGTGGACTCAGCAAAATCTTTAGGCATAACACTCGACACCAATCTCAACATGCAGCAACATATCAGCAAGGCAACAAAGGGAGCGAACTTCCAGATCAATACTCTGAGGAAACTTAAACCCTTCCTCCCAGCCAAAGACTTCCAAACCGCAGTACAAGCACTAGTCATCCCTCGAATTGAATACGGCAGCATCGCCCTCTGCGGACTCCCACTAACTACAACCGCACCCCTGAGAGCTTCTCTAAACGCTGCAGCGAGACTCATCACTGGGTCAAAAAAGCACTCACACATTACCCCTGACTTGAAATCCCTGAACTGGCTGCCTTTTGAAGCCAGAATACATCTGAAAATCGCCTGCATGACGCACAAGGCTGTTCACCTGAGCTCACCCGGATACCTCGCCCAGAAGCTGATGATTTCTGGAGGCTCCAGAAACACCAGAGGCACAAACAATCTCTTGCTAAAGCCCCAAAGATTCCGCAAGGAAAAAACGTACAAACGCTCTTTCTCAGGAATGGCACCCAGGATCTGGAACTCACTCCCCCCTGAAATAAGGCTCATCTCCTCTACCATACTTTTTAAGAGAGAAGTAAAAGCTATCCTCATGGCTAAATACACTTGAACGTTACTGGGGTTGTTACCTACAGACGCTGTACCACTCAGGTGCACTGATTTTTTTTGCATTCTGTATTTACTCGTGTTATTGACCTGCCTGTGGGTTTACGCTATCAATTATCTGTATTTGTAACATTATTGCTGTATCTGGCCGACTATGCTCCCTCATGTACCTCCCCCACCCCAATTGTCATTTATTCACGTGTTGCTCCTATTGGCTGTGAAGCGCTCTGATATCTGCAAAGATCTTGTTCTCGCTATATAAAACTTTCAAAATAAATAAATAAATAAATAAATAAACTATAACGAAGACCCGTTGCCACGCTGGAATTGTGATGTTCTTCTGAGAACTTATGTTCGTGTTACTATATTTTTATTAATAATTTCCACTCGAATGATTAGGGTGTTTTGGCAAATCCGAGACCAGAAGCAATATTGTGACATCAAGTTCTAATCTCATCCTCTGTGAGGATGAAATTGTGTTCATTACGTGATCTCTAGCTGGTGAGCCTGTGGCTGTGGTTTCTTCCGCTGTAACAAAGATGTTCCTGCCATTACCCAATTTAATGAGACGTCATTTATCACCCTCGTCTGGATGAAAGGCCGACATGCCGTGCAGAGCTCGGACCAGGGCCTTCGTATTTTTCGCACTTTTTGCATTTTTGTCCTGAATTCCCAATGAAGGAGCTGGCACTCGGTGTGACCTTCGGCAGATTGTTTTTTCAGCATTATGCCTCGACATATGCATCTCTCTGTTTTCCAGTGCCAGGCGGAACAGCTCACTCAGGGTTTGGGTGCTTCTTTAATTGAGCTGAACAGTATGAAGGGCTTCCATTTGCTACCACTGTTGCCACAAAAGTGCTTCCATTTGCTACCACTGTTGCCACAAAAGTGCTTCCATTTGCTACCACTGTTGCCACAAAAGTGCTTCCATTTGCTACCACTGTTGCCACACGCAATGAACTCGCCAGGCAGCCCACCCCCTCCCTCTCCAGCGTGCGCCGCGCTCTCCCTTGGTTGCCACACGCATTCAACTCACCAGGCAGCCCACCCCCCTTCCTCTCCATATGGGTGTTAGCGTTTTCTTTGATCTCCGCCACACGTTCACACAGGCTCCTCTCTGCCCACGCATCTCTCCTCTTCAGTAAACAAGCACTGGCGTTGCCAATAGGTCTCGCAGTAGGAAAGTTGGAGCTATTGGTTTTGTAAATGACATTTTATATTTATATATCGTTATTGGCATTGTCAATAACAATCTATAAATATAAAATGTCATTTACAAAACCAATAGCTCCAACTTTCCAAATGCAAAACCTATTGGCAACGCCAGTGCTTGTTATTTTTCCACACACTTGCAAATGCAACATAAAAGTACATTAGTCCCTCATGTAATGTATGCAATTTTAAACTAAGTTGATTAATGGTTTCAACACATGCTATTAGTACTGTTACATTAATTATGGAAGTTTAACTTTGCGAGCTTGAACGAAATTTCATTCAATATCTCGCTCCATCAAAAGTAATTGGAATTACGGCCTTCTACTGTTAAAACATCTGCCTGCAGCGGTCAGAGTGAACTTCAGTACAGACTCCGGGCCCTATTCACAAAGGGAAACTGAGACGAAAGTCTAACTTCACAACTTTCGGTATTCACAAAGGGCATTTACGAGTAGTAAAGATAGACTTTTGTCTCAATTTAACTTACGTTTTGGTCTCAGTTAGACTTAAGACCAAAACTTGAGTTAAACTGAGACAAAAGTCTAACTTTACTACACGTAAATGCCCTTTGTGAATACCGAAAGTCGCAAAGTTAGACTTTCGTCTCAGTTTACCTTTGTGAATCGGGCCCTAAGTTAATGACTCCCCCAGGCTGCCAGTTCACAAGTGCCTGGGGGAGTGAGTCAGCCAACCGGAGCTCTTCACTGGTGATGTGGTACTTGTATTGAGGCCCCAGCTCAGGACTTCTGTAAGCCCACCTGCATGAGAGACTGCTGGCTGCAGACATGAAGTCGTCCGAGTTGTCACTCTGATATCTAGCGCTAGGATGCAGCAGACCGAATGCTCTCTTGACCTGACTATGGCAGGCTCGAGCACACCAGGAAAGAGTACATTCACTGCTGGTGCCTGCTGCAAAGCTGGTGGCCCTTTGGGGAGGTGCAGGAATGTCTGCCTCGCTGCAATTATGAATAAGCGTGGCAAGCTTTGCCAGAACATATCAACAGGCAAGGCACAGCCTCATGGATCCACGTGTGCCTGGCGCTGTCTGCAGGTGATGGCAGTTATGTTATCACCAATTGAGGAGCAGCTATGCACGCTGATAAGACACGGGCTGACTCGGCTACTAATAATGATTAAGGATTTTTTTGCCTGTGCCAGAACCCAGACCCGAGTAAAATCGGCAACATAATGCAAGCGCCTCCCTCCCCAGGATTGGGTCTGTAGGACATAAATACCGGTTGTCACAGGCACTATTGTGACAGAGAGAGCCACGGCCCGACTGGAAACGGTAACTGGCCCCGGCAGACAGCTTTGCCATTGGGCAAATCATTGCAGTCTCATGTGACGGATAGGAGTGCTGTCCCTGAATGTAGCTAAACCAGAAGAAGCGCTGCTGAGCCAGCCCCTAAACATGCACTGTCAGCTTTGCTCAGTTTGACTTCTAATTAGACTTCTAATTATTATAGCTGCGCTCCAGCACTTGACAGCTCAGAAAGCTATAACAAGCATTGGCATAGCCAATAGGTTGCCTTTGGGACCTTATAAGTGTTTAGCTATGCACAAGTTGATGTTGTTGCACCAAGGATATTGTGCTGCATAACTAATTACTTATCAGGCCCCAAAGGCGAGACCTATTGGCTATGCCAGTGCTTGTTTTAAGGCCTGCCATTGCACTGAGTTTGTGGCATAGGTAGCCTGGGAGGTTCCGCTGGTCTCTTCGTGGCCTTGGACTTCCCCACAGACCCTGAGAAGGATCCTGGTTCTTCAGATGCTGCTTGCCAAGTACAGGGCGCTGGCATTGTCCCTGTGCCACCTGTTTTGCCTCCGTGTCTAGTGAGGAGCTGCGAGGAGGAGCGGAGCGTGGAGCGAGCGGCGAGGAAAGCTGCAGCGGCTGGAACGGTGTGTGGAACGGTGTGTGGCGCCTGGTGTGCGGAGTGCCGCTGCCTGCTGTACACTGCTTACTCGTCATTCTCGTTGAGCCTACCACCTACCGCCATCCGCCATCACTCGGTATTGCTGTCCCGAAGAGTCCTGAAGCAGCCCCGGAGCGGAACACAGCTGCGAGCGCTGGCGAGTGACGGTGAGCGGGGACCGCCACAGCTACCGCAGCTACTGCAGCCCTGTGCTCCAGGCTCCAGGCTCAATGAAGGCAGCGGAAAGTAGCTGCGAGCCCTCTCTGGACTTGTGTACAAGACTCGTGTCAGCTGCCATCTACACGCCCTCCCCTGCCCCCCAACTGCTGGAGCGGTATAGGGCACGGGCACGGGAGAGGAGTGGGGCGAGGGACCACGACCAGCCACCCACCGCCGCCCGTCAAGGGAGACCCAGGGGGCCACGGATGCACTAGTAAGCACGCAAGGAGGGACAGGAGCATACATAGACCTCCATTGACGTACGCAGGGAGTTCAGCGTCGCACTACCTCCCTGCAGAGCTTGTGGCCCTGAACTCTTCACGGGCTCCCAAGGGGGGTTAGGGAAATAGTAGGGGCCAGAAGGCAGCGGCAAGGGGCCGGTGGAAGGAAGCCCACTCAACACAGCAGCTTGGTATTATAACGTCAATTACCTAATTTATTTCCACCCCGGCACCCACCCACCTAGTTCTTCTTCCACGTATTACTGTCATGAGATCTGGAAGAGTAACAAGACTTCTCACAAGGCCTTCAGTTAAATAAAAAAAGAAGGCAGTTGCACAAGCAAGCCATGGGGGTGAAGGAGCACCAAAAAAAGATGACCTCAGCGGACAAAACATCGAGGACAATAGCACCATCAGTGGAGTTGATACCCACAAACTAAGTATCCACCTAACAGGTGGCCCCAAAGACAGTCGAGCAAAGAATCTACCGCCCGCTTTGGACCTAAGAGGCGGAAACCACCAAAACGGATCCCCCAAAGGAGCCAAAGGGAAAAAGCTGGGCGAGATAGTCGACATAGACGCAGACGGACAATCTTCGATAAAGCACAAGAGTCTCTACCAGCCAAAAATTTACACCAGATTTACCTTTCTTAAAGATCCTGGTTACATAATTTACTCCATAATGGGTCTACAATCCCTGCTGTGACCAGACGCAGCGGTAAGCCTGACAGCAGCAGCACGCCAGCCATCCCAAGCAACAGGATCAACAATCGTCGTGATACACAACGTCCAAAACGAAATGGAGACAATAGTCCATTTGAAAACCAGTACGGGAATCTGAGCACAAGGGGGACAAAATGACAGCACTGAAGATGCAACTGACGTGGACAATGGCCAGCTCAGTTGTCAGCTCAACTCCCCGCCATACGCAGGGCATCCGGTTCAAAGCCTTAGGGGGCTCACGCCCAAGGACGAGAAGGACCTTGAAAATAAGCGGGCAGTACAACCCAACGATCTTCCTGGGCCCTAGCAGGCCAACGATCAGGCCAACGATCAGCGAGATCACTCCCCCTTCTCCTTAATCTCTCAATCACATCAGAATCCTCGGGGTGTACACGAAGGAGCACTTACAACCGCCCATGCATTAAACCGCACTCCAAGTAAGCTGCAAGTCACGCATCACGATAATCCAATAGCTGAGGAACAGCACAAAAGCTCCGACCCACTAATCGATCCCTCACACCGGCCAACTCTAGACTTGAGCACTCCAGACAGTGATATGACCTTTCTGGCATCACAAGAATGGGTGGACCTTGTGGCCTCATATAATGTAAAACCTACTCATAATAGCTCCTCAGAAGAGCTCCCTTCCCCGCTTATCGAAGGGAGTAACGGCCCCACAAACATGTTTTGGGTAAACCATTTGAACACAATCCAATTGTCAGCCACAGCACTGCAGCATCAATCAGATAAGCTGGATCTGCAGCTGACGGTCCTTCAGGCGCTAGCAGACACCACAACAGGGATAGAAAATACGCTATCAGAACTAAATTGCCTTATAAAAAGAGGGCAAGAAGCAGCAAAATTATCACAAATAATAAGAACCAAATGCATCTGTTCCCCAATAATCGATAAGCTATCAACATTACCAACAATATTGGGGAACCTCCTGGCGGACCTAAAAGAAAATACGGCAATGCACCAAAACACAGAGACAAAGACCGGAAATATAGGTCCCAGCCAAAAAGCACCAGGTGACAACACTCACCACATCACCCGCAAGCAAGGGGACTCGTCCCCAAAATTGAAAAACAGCCTGGATGACTCCTCTATGAACACTTCTACCAATGATAGGGACGGCACAGAGACATCTACAAACGCACGTGCCCGTCGCAAACAAAGAAGGAAGGGCAGGAATAGAAAGACAACAGGTGCTTGTTGCATCAAAGAGACAGAGTTAAAAACAACGCCAGGGGACAAAGAACAAAAACGAAATGACGAGAAGTTCTTGGAGGAAAAAAAGCCACCTCTTATAGGCATCGAACAAACTGACAAAACGACTTTGGAAATAGCAGAGACTCCACTACTGAAACAACCCAAAAAAGTAACAGGCAAACAGACTGAAAAGAAAGTCACCGGCCCAATCATCAACAAGCAACTCACCTTTGCAATAGATTCAGCACATGACACATGGAGTACAGGAAGGAGAACGGAAGAAATAAAGCTAACAGTATCATCACAACAAACGCAACCTGGAGCACCCGACAAAGAGCAAGCCCCAGAAGTTTCGACCCATCTTAGCACAGACGCAACAAAAATTAACCAGTCAACACTCAGAGCCAATCTTCGGAAGGATTCCATCACTCGGGATCAACACGGAATCAACACCACGCACAACGACACGTCATGCAGAGTCGAACATTTTTAACCAACATACATCAACCACTCATCAGTGTACGCTATCCTCAGTAATAAATGAGACCGACCTAATACTGTTCATTCCCGAATTCAAATCTAAGGGAAGAGTGGACACCTTAAACAGGGGCAATATATTAAGACTGATCCGCTCAATTGAAAGTGTATCTCATATATGGGGAATAAAATTGGAACCGGGAAAAAGACCTGCTTATCCCACTCCACTCCTAGAAGGAAGAAATAAAGATCGCCCGCATAAAGCTAATTCATTTCTAAAAGGAGCACGTAGTAGCTCCCCAGGTCCGAACAACAATCTAACATCCCTGACTACTCACCAACTTGATCCAAGTTGGGCAAACATACAGCGGACAATATCTGCAGCTGCCACAAAGTGACAAACAACATCAATCCAGCCTCTCACAAAGCTGACGCTCCAAATATAAAAATATGGATTTGGAACATAAACGGCCTGACTAGCAAACTAGACGACCCAGACACACTAAGTTACCTAAAATCATTCAATCTGATTTTGCTCCAAGAAACCTGGGAGGAGGAAGAGTTTTCTCTTATAGCATACTCAACGCAAATCCATCCAGCTATAAGAAACTCGTCTTACGGTCATAGCTCAGGAGACCTGGCATTGCTTGCCTCAATACTCACCATAGGAAAACTGGAAGTAATAGAGGCAAAAATTACACCTCCAAGTGCCATACAGGCAATAGTAATAATGATCGGAAAAAAACAGGTCCCCCAACAACTGCATATATTGAACACTTATTTACATCCCAAGCATAGACTAAAAGGTGCGAGAGAACTAGTCACAGAGGTGGCAAGATTGATGGAAGAAAGGGATATAGAGAACTTACTCCTGGCAGGTGACTTCAACCTTCAACTCCTCGGAGACAAATCAGAAGATGAAATAGTACAGGACCTTAACAACGCTTGGGGAATTCCTAGTCAAGCCATACTCACTCCCAACAAACAAGATGCTCAAGCCAGCTATTAAGAGACCTAGAGCAGTTAAACTTGAGGGTATTAAACGGCCAATTCATAGAGGACATGTTATGTTATGTTAAAATGTATTTATTAAGTGCTCGTACGCCCAAGGGCTTCATGGCGCTATCGTAAGGAACAAAACATATTGCAAAACTCAGCAAACATAACAATTGTAAGTCTCAGCAGTAAGCCTGATTAAAAAGCGAGGTTTTTAAGGAATGTCTGAAGGTGAGAAGATCTGGACTGATTTTTAGAGAGATCGGTAACGAATTCCAAAAAGTGGCTGCAAGGTAGTCAAAACAGCAACCGCCAAGGCGTTTTTTCTTAAAAGGTGGGACAGCCAGTAAAGCTTTAGAAGCAGAACGAAGATTTAATGGGGGATTATATCTGGAAACAAGGTTTTTTATAAATTTTGGACCTGTGTCCTGTAAAGTTTTGAAAATAAGGCATCCCGTTTTGAACGCAATTCGCTGTGCAACAGGCAGCCAATGTAATTGTTTCAAGCCAGGTCTGATAGACTGCCATTTTGCCTGTTTGAGAATAAGCCTAGCAGCTT
The DNA here is from genome assembly GCF_964261635.1 of Lissotriton helveticus. Taxonomy (NCBI): domain Eukaryota; kingdom Metazoa; phylum Chordata; class Amphibia; order Caudata; family Salamandridae; genus Lissotriton; species Lissotriton helveticus. The sequence goes on along the minus strand of NC_136058.1, from coordinate 401,263,221 downwards.
AATTCTGGACAAATCGGAGTCTTTTTTGCAGGCCCGCTGGGATTCCCAAATAAAGACTGTTTGAGAAATCCAGTCGGGACAGGACAAGGGCGATGACAACCTGAATGAGTGCGGCTTGCGTAAGAAACTGGGCTATTTTTTTAAGTTTCTTAAGTTAGAAGAAGCTGGCAGAGACTACTGCGCTAACTTGTCCTTTCAGGGAGAGATCCGCACTAAGTGTGACTCCCAGACTTTTAACTGAGGAAGATCTCGAAGGTGGAATCCCCATGCTGGATGGCCAGAAACATGGACTCCAGCTTAGTTTGCTTTTCCCAGGCAAGATAAGTTCTGTCTTGCCTGGGTTAAGTTTTAGATGGCTAAGACTCATCCACCTCTGTATGTGAATCATGGTGTTCTGAAATTCCACCACAGAGTCTGGAGTGTTAAGGGGAAAAACAAGTTGGAGATCATCCGCGTAGTTCTAAATGGTAACTTTAGCATTCTTTAGGGAGTAAAGTAATGGACGGAGATACAAATTAAATAATAAGGGTGACAGTGATGATCCTTGCGGCACCCCACATGTCGTGGGAGTTAGAGGAGCTGTGAAAGCACCCAGTCTAACTGATTGCGTGCGTCCTGTGATAAAGGAGGTAATCCAACTTAAAGCAGGACCCCTGAGGCCGGCTTGTTCGACACGGTTGATAAGAATGGTATAATCAACCGCGTCGAACGCTGCCGACAGATCTAAAAGCACAAGGGCCTGGTGGATGCCTCTGTCTGCGTTGCGTCTTAGAGTGTTTTGGACAGCAAGGATCACGGCTTCTGTCGAGTGACAGGGACGGATGCCGGCCTGATTAGATTCAAGGTACTCAGAATTTTCTATGAATTTGGACACACAGGTAGAGATATGGGCTTCCAAGATTTTCTATGCATATGGTAGTAAAGATATTGGCCTGTAATTTATCGGGTCATGTGGGTCTGCTCCTGCTTTTTTAATCAGTGGAATAAGCAAAGCTTTCTTGAGACGGCAAGGCACTTTGCCCAGCGACAATGATCCGTTTAGCAACGGGAGGACGCCCTGTGGGATTGCCAATCCTACCTCCCTAAAAATATGTGGGGGACAAGTGTCATCAGGCGAGCCAGATTTAACATGTATAAGGAGGTCAGACAGAGTTTTCACATCAATGGGAGGAAAGGTTTCTAAAATAGAAGAATTATAGTAAACATCATCCAAAGGAGGAGGAGGCAGTGAATTTAAAATACTCTGCTTTATATTGGTGATTTTATTTAGAAAAAAAGTGTCCAAAGAGTTACAGAGCTCTTGAGTGGGAGTAACCTGAAGGGTAGTTCTGTCACTGTTACTATGATCATTAACAATATTAAACAGGTCTTTTGTCTTATTCTGCGAGTTTAAAATTTTCTCAGAGACATAATCACTTTTCTGTTTCAGAATAGATTTTTGGTACAATTTACGAACAGTGCAGTAATTTACTTTATCTTGTGGCAGATACCTGGTCCTCCACTTCCCCCAGCATATACGTATTTCTCCTCAACTACCTCTTCGCATCTCGACTTTACCCTCGTAACTCTCCCTCTGTTTGACACTATCTGCTCATTCAAGATCGGTGTAAATGGTCAAAGCGACCATCTACCACAGGAAGTGGAATTATATGTCACCAGAAGGAACGACCTGGAAGAAAGAAAAACTGTCGGCATGGAGCACACCACCAACTTCAGATGGATAAGGTGTAAGACCACCAAAGTAGAAGAGCTTACAATCAACGCAAGAATTATTCTGCATCAGAGTACAAGCTCGTCAAGGAACCCACTGGAGGCCTGGATAGCCTTTGTAACGGAACTTGGAACAAAATTAGGCATAGAGCAAAAAAACAACACAAACAGCACATCAACCCACACAATAGCAAATGCAACCTCACAGGAGATAAAAAAACTAAAACGGGAAATAAACCAGATCCTTAGGAAGCATCGCAATCAATCAAACAATGAGGCCTTGCATGAGGAGCTGCGACTCCGAAAGACTCGGCTCAGCAAGCTGACCTGGGAAAAGAAAAGGCAAATCAATGACAACCTCTGGGCGAAAATAGTACATGACTAAAAACAGAAGAACAGTGCCAGGTTCTGGAAAACAATACATAGCCTTCAGCGGCCAAGCAACAATGGAATAAACTCCCATATACCTGAGCCCGAATGGACTCACTACTTATCAACACACTTCAACGACAAAAAAACCCCCGAGGGGGGCTTACTTAGAGGAAAAAAACGAACTACTAGAATCACAAACAGTAAAAAGAAAACGATAGTCAATCATCGAACATATGCAAATGCAAATCAAGACACTATTTTGGCGGAGACATCGCGCAACCCTGTAACAATGGTGGAAGATGGAACAACAAGTCTTAAACCACCTTCAGGCAGCAAGGATAAAAAACACACAATAACAGCAGTCAGGATTAAGCAACAAATATCCTAAGGGAAACTGGAAGGAGCACCAGGACCCAATGGAATCCAGCAATAATGTACAAGCACGAAGACACTTTTGGAGCGAGACACTGGTGCCACTCTTCCAGGAGGTCAGGGAAACAGCGACATGCCCTTCAACTTGGAGAGGATCAATACTTAGCCCGATCCATAAACAGGGCGATAAGAGCAACCCAAGCAACTTCCGCCTCATCGCCCTAATTGACATCGAGGCAAAGTACTACGCGGGCCTTATCTTGGAAGAACTAACATCTTGGGCAACTCTTAAAAACATAATCCCCATCAACCAAACTGGTTTCTGCAGAGAACAGGGGACAATCACAAACATCATGGCGTTAACCGTACTGACAGACGCTGCGAAGACTGTCAAGAGCTCGCTATTTCTATGCTTTATAGACTATAGTGCAGCATTTGACCATGTTGATCAAAATAAACTCTGGCTGAAGCTGGTCAAGTGGGGGATACCAGTGTCACTCCTAAAGCAGTTGATATTACTACACACGACACCTGGGTAAAGATCAAACTTGGTAGTGGGACGCACCTTTCCAGGCAAATTAACACCACCAAAGGTCTAAAACAAGGATGCGTACTTGCCCCCATGTTGTTTAACCTCTTCCTAGCAGACTTGCCCGGAGAACTGGATAAAACCAACTCACATGCACTACGGCTGGGAGACATTTCGCTATCTAACCTTCTCTACGCCGATGACCTGGTCTTAGTAAGTCGCTCCCCAATTGGTCTGCAACATCTCTTGGACACTACTAATCAATTCTCAATAAATAATGCTTTGAAGATAAACTTTAAAAAAAAAAAAAGTTATGTCAGTGAATTACAACAAACCAAAGAAACCTGTATGTTCCTGGGTGGACAGAGGTTGGACCAAGTCACCAATTACAAATACCTTGGCGTATTATTAGACTGTAGAGGCTCGTTCAAACCCCAGCTAGAGGCTATAGCTCGAAAAGGTGCTACCTTCCACTTCTCAATCAAGCCGCTAAAAAAAGTTCTCCCTGACCGATCATTTGACCCCTTCCTACAGGTGATTAGAGCACGTCTACAACCTATGCTTACATACGGAAGTGAATCCATGCAAGGAAAAGACGCTAACGCTCTTGACAAAACAATCAGCAGAGCATACAGAGCAATCTTCCGTTTGCCAAACTATGTGTCTCCTGCCCAAATTCGCCTTGAATTTGGTATCCAAAAACAAACGGTGGAGAGAAGGAGTGCCTACATAAAATGCTGGCGCAAAATCAAAGGCGCTGAACAAGGAACCCTAAACGCTCACCTATGGACGGAACTGTCAATACGACCTAACTCACCTGCAAAAAAATACCTCTTAAACTCATTGGAGTATCTGGACTTAACTAGCCCCTGGGAGTGCTCAACCACCAATAAGAATTTCAAAAAGGCGGTAACAAAAGTCACTAAACTGATATCGTCTATTGAAGACAAAGAAACCTTGGCCAAAAGGGCACATGGATGGGCTGTGCTGAAAGATTATAACGCCCTAAAACCGCTCGAATATCTGAAAATGGGTCTCACGCGGAAGACAAAAGATACATTTTTAAACTTGCGTTTTGGAATTATACCAATTCTACCTCACTTGGCACCATGGAAAAGGAGGCCAGACAATCATCTTTGCCGTCTTTGCAAATCGGGGAATGAGGATTTAATCCATATAATATGCATCTGCCCAAATCGGATGGACATAAGGCGCGCCCTACTTTGATCACTCTGGAATCAGAAAGGAGTTGCAAGCTGCAGGCAAGCTGTGATGATATGCTTCAAACCTGAAGAAGTCCAACTAAACTGTAGACTGACAAAGTTTTTTGATATGGTGTCCACAAGACTTATGAACTATTCATATGGCAAGTGACTAATAAAGTGTAATAACTTGTTAACCAAGACATAGTCTTCCAAGGACCCGCCAAGTTAAAGCAGGCACAGTACATCGAGACAGTCTTTTTAAAATCTTACATGTGGACCATAGATATTTTACTGAGAATGATAATTTAATACGATTTTAAACATCTTTTTCCTTTAATAATGTATGTGTATCTAACGTTATAACGATTTTTAATGACATTACATTTTATAGTGTGAGTTTTAATTAACTGTACAATAAAGTAAACCTCAAACCTGTTTTTCCTCCGTACGTACATAGATAGGCAAAGTCACTGTCTGGAAATGTAAGCAATGTCGGTAAACAAAGAGTGTTGGCAATTCTTTTACTATTTTGTTACGTGTGCTTGGATTTTCAGGTTTAAATTATATATTTTGTGTACTTTTGTTGCAGGGATTCTGCTCCTACACAGAACTGTGCACAGAGACTTAGGACCTCAGTGAATTAGGGTGTGCCAAAACTCACCTTAGTATCCAAACCCCCTACCAGACTAGCATCAGTGACTCATTGGTTCTTCGTCCTATAGCAAAAACACCAATGATTAGTCAACCCAGAACATGTGACTTTTCCTCAGGTACGGTGGAAAACAGGAGCACTCTTTCGTAACACTCTGATACCAGTCCAAAACATGGAGTAAAATAGAGACACAAGCAAGTTTGACATTTTTATTTCTAACGCCTGATCTCATGCGCAGTACCTTAGATAATACAAGCAAACATATTATCAGAAACAAGGTTGTCAGCATAGTTACTATTCTATAGAATACAAAGGGGGAAAGCGTGTTATAATGCTGAAGGGAAACAGGTTTTAAATATACCTATATTTCCCCCTCCCTAGTTAGTAGGTTAGTTTATAACTACAGAAGGTCTCATAGGATTATATGGGCGGCCCCATACCTCTGGTACTTAGCAGAAGTGGATCACATAGAGTTCGGCACAAGCTCTCAGCTAACAAATGTTCTCCAAGTGTGTCTGATCATGCCTGCACAGTGCATTATTAAACACGCAAGTATCAGAGGTGGCCACAGCTGCATGTGTGTTATGGCTAGAACGTGCGCTGATCACTTCGAACCCCAGACACAGTGTCCAAGATAACCTTGACGGCCCAGGCTCTCACTGTACAGACTAAACTAACGAAGCAGTCTAGAAATGTAGCATAACAAGTTATTCTCATGTGAAGCAAAATACTCAGCCTTCTCTAAAAAATAGCGCAAGTGAGTGTTGTGTGCAAAGCAGAGCAGGAAAGTAAAATGGTGTTTAAATCTCTAATAAGCCCATGCCAACTTAACACTGTGTGAATGTAAAGCTCAGCCCCACTACACTTTATAAAAAAAAAAAAATCTGGATCTGTGGCACAGACATGAATACAGGCGCACCACTTTCAGAGAGGTCGAGAGGTCACCACATGGCTACAAGGCCATAAACTGTCCTTTTATGGCCAAACAATGGGAAAGGAGGCAGGGAGCAGGACGTGGTGGGTCACGAGGGGCTGGGGGGTTCAAAAGCAATGGATCGTTTAAAACAGCAAGTACAGAAGGGGTGGTGGAAAGATGGCTGCAGATGCACTGGTTGATCATAGTCAGTTGATGGGAATGTGGAAGGGGGAAAAATAGGGGCTCTCTGCTTTTAACTTAGGTGAATTGCAGGAAGACGGGCCACAGCTTGTGGTGCTTTAGAAGTAGGACAAAAGGACAACCTAATAAGTAAAAAGATAAGATCATCTTCACTGATTTAAGCACGTTCTTAAGCGTGGCAGAGAACGAAATAGAGTGAATGTCAGAGGGTGGTAGGAGGCAGAAAGACAGGCAATAGGAGAGAGAGTAAGAAGACTGGAAAATACAGATCTGGTATGAGTGCCAGGTGACTAGGTCGATGGTGGTAACACTGGAAAACTAGAAATCAGGAACACGGTCAGCAGCATCGATCACCCTACAGCTCTACTCGCCACTGACCCCTTGCCCTCCCTTTGCACTCATGCAGGACGACATGTGCCAACACGGTCAAACACAAGCTGTCACTACCCATGATTAACTACTCAGGTGATCCACACTAACCAGGCTCAGTCCACACCAACCGGGCAAGCTGCTCCTGCCCACTGGTGTAGTGAGGCTCAGAAAGAAGCAAGTATGTATTCCATAGCCAATCAGCACTTTAGAATTCTGTACGGAGTACTAGGATTGGCTAAAGTCCTCCCGGTGCTCCAATCTGAGGTAATCTTACACTGTGGTATTACCGCCCCCTCCCAGGCTACTCGGAAGTGCTACAATTGCAGGAAATGACATTGGTTTGAAGATCAACAACGATCTACGGCCAGTAGACCAAATGCCTGGACGGTCCGCGTAGGTAGAGGGCAGCTACTCGTATTAATGTAGCTCTCTCGTAAAGCTGTCAAAACAAGCTGGCTCAAGGCAATGTGTCATGTTTTGCTGTGATATATTTAGAATGGCTTTACTGTAGGACAGTGTAAAGAAAGCACAGCGTAGAGTTGGCGTGCAGTCTGTGGGCAGGCGGTGTTAGGCAGAGGCGGGTGCCGGGCTTGGATCCTTTTCAGTGGGGATAGGAAAGTGTCTTTTCTTGTGGGTAGTTTTGTTTGGTGGTGTTTGGGACAGTGTGTGTATTAATGTTCCAATACGTGCGGCACAATGTAGCCTTCCCTCTGGGTTGGATTGAGGCACAGTGTTTTTACCTGAAGTTATGTGCCTTTGAGGCAAAGTAAAGGCAGTCTGTCCTCTGTGGTATTTTGTATTGGGTTTGTTAAGACAAGCAGTACTATGCCTTTAACTGGGGACATTATGTGTAAGGGATGGCATTTTTGTGAATGACAGCAAACGAAGATGACGTTCCAAAGTTCGTGGTGCTTTGGAAATGTGAAGGTAGGATGACGTGCAAAGATATGAAACAAATAAATGTGAGAGACGGGGGTCAGAGAGTCGCAGAGAAAGAGACTTTGTACTAAGTGACTGGGAGAGCTTTAATGGGCAGAAAAAGGAAGGTAGAGTGCTAAGACTGAATGAACTCTAAATCAGTAAGAATCAGAAGGGGCAGAAAGTTTGACCAGACTGGAAATGTGTGGCTTTCAATAGACAGAAGAAAACAGAAGTGCAATCTGGATGGTAAAACATAAGTGCCTGAGGCAAACAATGAGACCGATAAAATAGTAAACAGTCAGACAACAGAAACACGCATGCATTGGTCAAATTTACATAGGAAGGAAGTTGATCACTTCAGACACACCCGTACCGGTTCTCTGTAGTCTGTGAACGTGCCAGTAAGGATTAATCAACAAAACCAGGACAAGGAAGGGGCTAAAAGACTAAAGATAGCCCAGACAAACGCCGGAGCCCGTGAGTGGTACGCGCACACGCATGGGAGAGCGAGCAGAAGGCCATCTGTTTCCAATTATCGCTCCCGCGTCTGGGCACAATAATTGGAAACAGATGGCGCCCCTGCTCGTAACTGCAAGCCTTAGGACGTGGGCGGCTACATTTGCTGGGTTTGAATGAGTACATGCTAGCAGGATCCAGACTATCCGTACACACCCATCTACTCCTTTGGAACATGGGGAGAGTGGGTTGGACATCCTATTTCACAATTCCCTGGAGGTTTGCACACTGCGGACATGGAGGGACCCCACTGGACAGATATATTGTTGCCAAGGTTCAGATGTTCAATGAGTCTTTGTGTGTGGGCTCTATCTATGCCCCGGCGGCTGAACAAACTCCTGCTCTCCTTTGGGACAGCCGGGGTATTCATGAGGGGGGTGCTGGAATATGGTACCTTGACAAGTCCAGAAACCATATGACCAGGCAGCCCGAGACCGGTTCATCCTCTATCACATTATTGATGATCGTGCCTTGATGGATCCAGGGCGATTGACGCACCTGAGGGACGCGGACTATACCTTCACCTCCTGCATCCATTGTAAACGTTGACACCTTGATCCTCCCAAACAGTACCTCTGACACTGATCATGAAATTGTGCTACTCAACCATAATCTCCGATTGTTGAAAACCCCTCAGGCCCGTTGGCGAATGTATACAGCATGGTATAAAGCCCCTAAAGACAAGCACAGATGGTGCCAATATCTGAGCCAGTACTTGGAGGAGAACGCTGGGTCCATCTCCTATGCACAGGTGCTGTGAAAGGGCAGGAAGGCCTTCGAGAGGTAATTCGATGAAAGATGTGGCTGCCTATAAGTGCCACTGTGAGGCATAACAGCATTGGTTGACTGACCTCTTGCTTCACCTGGCTCAGATGTATAATGCATTGCTGACCCCTGCTCTTCTCAAGGAGATGCTTGGGGCCAAGAATGATCTGAAGTCCCATTACACCACACAAGAGTAGTAGGTGCACTTTGGCTTGTGGCAGCTGCACTATGAGATGGGGGGAGCTGGCCTGTTGTTGGCTGCACAGCTGTGTCAGGCGCAGTCGCGTACAATGATACTGCCCTTAGATCTGCTCATGATGTGCTTTTTACCGAACCACTTGACATTCTTCAAGACTTTACCACCTTCTACGAGGCTCTCTACTCCTCGTCGGCACAAGTTCATGCTGCCACAGAGCAGGTGTCTCTGACTGGAGTTGCCCTCACAGTGCTGTCAAGTGATCAAGCAAAATTGCTTGATTCTGACATCAGTGATGAGGAAATTGTACAGGTCATTGACTGGACGGCTTCCATGAAGGCCCAGTGCACAGCACAAATGTTCATAACACCCCACACATGTGTAACAGATGGTCCCATTATATCAAATATTCTCTACTCGTTCATCTTACGAATATCCAACTGATTAGAAATTCCTCATTATATACTATAATATCCAGCATATACATTGCCAATACCTGGCAGAATTTAAAAGATCAGTAAATTTACAAAACTAACAACCTAATTAACTTCAGGCATAGCAGTACTTAAGGCTTCATTCCCGATATGAACATTACATATATATGTATTATTCCATGACCAACATTTCCCAGTTATTACATTACTTTGCTCATGTGTTGCTGCATGGACCAGGACATCCCGCCTAACTCAGAGCGGTAGTATCCAACCTCTCCATTCAGCACGTTGCCAGTTCCACATGCTACGAATTATTTGATTCCGAATCAAGGTGTAAATTTGCTTTAAGCGTTGTGAGAAGTAAGTTCCAGTTATCTGAGATAGGGATTTTGCGTAGCCCCAGGGTGTCTTCCCTGAAAAGGGACACACCCTCAGCCCTCACCCAGTTGAGGACAGAGCGGGACCAGGCCAAAATAGGTGGTGGATGGGGGGGCGTAGCAAAGACGCGGATGGAGTGAGTCGCATGACTCTGGGTCTCCGCTACACCGTGTCCCGTTATTGCTGTTGTTCCCTGCCACCGGTTCTGTTAACCGGGGCAGGGAGCTTTGCCTACAAGCAGTGGCACTGTGGGGAGTTTCTGCCCGCTCGGAGGAGACTCGGTTGTGCCCGACAGCCGGAGAGCCCCAGAGGCTTCTCTTGAAGATTGCCCCGCTGCCATTTTGGGGGGGATGGGCCAGCTGCGTGAAGGGCTGCTGATCCGTGAGCCCGGACCTGAAGTGTGCGGGTGAGGGGGTACCATGACAGAGCAGCCCCTGGAATCAGCAGCTATCCCTCAAAGCCCCCTGGATGCTGGGGGCCAGGTGGAAGAACTTCTCACCCCGCTGCATCCTGGTGCTGCTGGTTGTGACTGACAGAAGGGAAGGGCTGGTGCCTCCCGGGAGACCGTATAGGCGACCACTCTGGGAGACGAGCCCTGCAGTGGGAGGTGCTGCTGAGCCGTGACTCCGGGCCTGGACTGCATAGGTGAGGAGATACCACACCGGAGATTCCCTGGAGTCGGCGTTTGCCTCCCGGGACATCGGAGATGGCGCCCTGCACTCTCACCGCCTTCTGGCGCTGCTGATGTTCCCTCCGCTCGCAGCTGCTAGCCGAGGAAGGGTGCTTTGCCTAGGGTTGGTGGCACCGCTAAGAGCTCCTTGTGGGGAATCCTGCCTTGCCTGTGGCCAAAAGATGCGATTTCAAGCTAGGATGTACCATCTTCAAAGCCCTCCATGGCAACAGCCCTGCCTTTACCTCATCCAAAATTCAAAGATATATTCCCTCCCCGGCTCTTCGCTCCAGTCATCTGAACATATTGACCTCTCCCCGTTTTAAGCGCAATAAGCACGGAGGCCTAAGATTTGCTGTCCTAGCGCCTCAACTCGCTCCCGGTGGTGATGAGATCAACTTACCTCCTACGTACAGTCTCAAAAACTGCTTAAAACTCATCTGTTTACCGAATGATATAACATCTAATTCTTAGTTTCCTGCCACCTTATCTCTGCCTTACCAGCGCTATGAAACCGCCCTGGTGTAGGGGCGCTATACAAGAATTTTTAACATAACATAACATTGTCTAGCTATCCAAGCCTGCCTCTGCTAGGTTGTGTATTCCTTGTCTGGAGTTTGAGTGACAGGGCTGGGGATTCCAAGAACAGAATGAGTCAGCTCAGTGGTGAATAGAGAGATCTGCATCTAGATAGGAGGGTGGAGTTGCACCTGGGACCTGAATAGGGCTGCGCCTGCCCTCCACAATGCCAGCTCCCCCTCCTGGGGTGCGGCTGATGTCTCTGCCCTGCACTGTGAAAGAAGAGAAGGAATCATGCCAACAAAGTGCTCCAGGGCTGTGCCGTTCCTCCACAATGCTGGCTCCACATCCTATGGGGCGTCTGATGTTTCTGCCCTGCACTGTGAAAGGAAAGAAGGAGTCATATAAACAGAGTGCCCTCAGAGGACAAAGGATTTTGAGGTATAACTATTGGGACCCTGATCCCAAGAAATTAGATTACTTTTGGGCAAACAAGAAGAAACCTTTTCTGAGGAGTGGAACCAGAGAAACTGAGGAGAGACTATCCCTAAGCTGAAGTGATGCTTGGGGGATTGGCCTGCAGTGGTTTCCTGACTGCCAAAGAGAGGAGAAAGGGACTTTGTGTCCTTTCATCAACTTGGAAGGATCTCCAAGGGTTTGGAACAGAGGTTGTCTCCTGCTGAAGACTCATGGACAACAGACTTCAACCCCCAGCTCCCCAGACTTCTTTGGAAGTGCCTGCTGATGTTTTAAGCCTCCTGAGGGACTGTGTGTTGCAAGGAGCTGGAAGTGCTACTCAAGCGGAAGAAGCCTATCACCGTCACTGCTGCTGCCGTCGCATTGTGGATGTCGCCGTTGTAGCTGTCGCATTGCACAGCATCAAGAGAAGCATCCCGCAATGAAGAGAAAGCGTGTCGCCATCGCTGCTGCTGCTGTTGCATCGTGGATGTCACCGCTGTAGCTGTAGTATGGCACCGCATCAAGAGAAGCATCCCGCAATGAAGAGAAAGCGTGTCGCCATCGCTGCTGCTGCTGTTGCATCGTGGATGTCACCGCTGTAGCTGTAGTATTGCACCGCATCAAGAGAAGCATCCCGCAATGAAGAGAAAGCGTGTCGCCATCGCTGCTGCTGCTGTTGCATCGTGGATGTCACCGCTGTAGCTGTAGTATTGCACCGCATCAAGAGAAGCATCCCGCAATGAAGAGAAAGCGTGTCGCCATCGCTGCTGCTGCCGTCGCATCGTGGATGTCACCGCTGTAGCTGTAGTATTGCACCGCATCAAGAAAAGCGCCTCACCTCCACGGAGAAGTGTCCCGCCATCGGAGCTGCTGCCGTCGAATCTTGAATGTAGCCACTGTAGTTGTCGCATTGTGCGGAAGCGTCTCGCAACGTGGGAGAAGAGTGTTGCAGCCGAAGCTGTTGTCGTTGTGACTCATGTACAGTGATTGGTGAACACTACTAGTGAGTGCAGACCAAAACGCAACCACATACTTTTTGGTAGATTTCTTTTTGGGGATTTTCTACTTTTGAGAACTGTCATGTTTAACCATGATGGAGAGAGCAGAATCCATAGCCTATGTTGATGGAGATTGGGAAGAGGAGAGGCTGGAAAGCTACACAGTAAAGCAGCTTAAGCACTTCTGCAAGAGATTCAATGTTTCCTTTATTGGGTTCGCCAAGAAGGAAGGGTTATATAAGGCGCTGAGGGCCTGGTTAGAAGCTAGGAAGATCCCTGAGAATGAGGATGGGGATGAGAATGCAGATGTGCAGCTGGAAGGGCCAGTGAGTCCAGGAGGAAGGAGAGCACCTTCCCCCACAGGTAGCAGTTTTTCTGGCAAAAGTCTGTCTCCAGAGGAGCTGGAGGACGGAGAGAGATGCAGAAGGCATGAAATGGAGATAGCCAAAATCAAATTGAATGAGCAACTGGAGTTATAAAGTAAGAAATTGTCCCTAGAGGAAAAGAGATTGCAGTTTGAACATGACAAGGTCTTGAGGGAGTTGGATTTAAAGGCCAGGAGCTTAGAGATTACTCCCTCTGGTGGCATCGCACCGTCAGTGCCTGTGGAAACTAGAGTGTATATCCCCAAGGATGTGGTAAAGGAATTTTATAAGAATGATGATATTGGGCAGTGGTTCAGATTCTATGAGGTAGCCATGTCTTCCCACAGGGGCCCTGAGAGAGATTGGGGAGTGGGGTTGTGGGGCGGCTCCTTAGTGAGGGGTGGGACATACTGTTAGACTTGCCTTCTGAAGTCCACAATACTTATAACCACTTGAAGGATGCATTAATGTCTAGGTATGGTTTGACTCCTGAACTATATATGAAGAGATTCAGGAATTGCAAGAAGATAGACAGTAGTACCTGGGTGGAATATGTCACTTTCTTTTGCAGTGCATTGGATGGTTGAGTGAAGGGCAGCAAAGTTAATGATTTTCAGGGGCTTCTTGATTTGATTGCATTGGAGCACTTGTCCAGTAATTGTTTTCCAGAGCTGCACCAGCACCTGATTGATAGCAAGCAGACTAACCCTAGGAAGCTTGCTGAGGAGGGGGACTGCTGGGTGAGCACCCGGGTCCACAAGGGTCACAGGGGAGACTCAGCCAAGGGTGGGCAGGGTCCCCAGCAAAAGAATGGGGGGGACAAGGGTAAACCGAAGGAGTTCCATAAAGGTCCCCAAAGTAGTCCCCAAGGGAACCAAGGGAAAGGTTCCCAGCCTTCCCCTGAGAATAATAAAGGGGCCTGACAGGTAATCCTGTTCACCAGGGACCCCTGAAATGTTACAAAGGTGGGGACCTGGGTCATTTGATGAATGACCCCAGGTGCAGCCTATTTGGAAAAGCAGCACCCACTGGTGCTCCGCCCCGGCAGATGGCAAGTGTAGCCTTGGGGGAGGAGATTGCTGTCCAAGGTGGGTGGGTCCCGCAGAGATGTTCCTTGTCTCTTTAAGAGAGTGTGAGGTGGTCCCAGGGACCCGGCTGCTCAACAACACTAAGAAATATGAGCAGTGGGCGACCATCAATGGCCACAAGGTGGAGGCTCTTGGAGATACAGGAGCCAGTGTGACAGCTGTCAAGTGTCACCTGGTGTCTCAAGAGCAGATTGTCCCTTTTGCATTTTGCAAAGTTGTTGCGGCCGACAACACAGAGAGCCATTATTCAATGGCTCAGGTTCCCTTTGAGTGGGGTGGGGGGGGGGTCTCTTGGTACTTTTCAGTAGCTGTGGGGCCTGCCATGCCTGTTGACTGTTTGTTGGGGAACGATTTGGAAATCTCACCTTGGGGAAAGGTAGAGCGGAGTACTCACTTGGAGATGGTGGGTCTGTCTGACTGGGCGTGTGTGACCACCCGGTCAATGGCAGCCCGTAGGGGTGCTCAAGAAGACCTGGAGCCTGAGAGGGAGACCCAGGAACCTGCCTTACAGAGAAGGGGAGAGGGTGCAGGAAACCGGCCCCCGAAGTTCCCACGGCCCAGGAGGAGGTAGACCCTAGGGGGGATGCCCGGAGCCTTCCGGGGAACAGGTAGCTGAACTAGGGGACCTGCCTGAGCTGACCCATTGGCAGCAGGAAGGAGGCCCCTCCAGGGAAGAATTCTGCCAGGATCAGAGAGAATGCCCTTCTCTTGAGGGTTTGCGGCAACAGGCTGCAAGCCAGGCAGCAGTTGATCAGTAAGCCTCAGGTTGTTGATCCTGGGTCAGCCCGTGTGCTGGTGGTACCCCAGAGCTTCAGAGCCTTCCTACTGGGGCTGGCTCATGATGTGCCATTGGCAGGACATTTGGGGCAGGACAAGACCTTTGAGAGGCTTGTCACCCACTTTCAGTGGCCCCAAATGCGTAAGAATTTGACACCATTGCAGGACATGTCAGACTTGCCAGGCAAGTGGAAAGAGTGGGAGGAAGCGGAAGGCTCCTCTTCAGCCATTCCCTGTGGTCAGCACCCCCTTTGAGTGTTTGGGTATTGACATTTTGGGGCCACTGGACCCCAAGACAGCCATGGGCAACAGGTTCATCCTGGTCTTTGGTGGACCATGCCAACCGGGTCTGACGACAGTGATGACCCCCATGGTGGGACTAGCACTGATGAGAATTTTCTCCCTAGTGGTATTCCCTCAGGAGGTAGTGTCTGAACGGGGAACCACCTTCATTTACAAGTATATGAAGTCCCTGTGGCAGGAGTGTGGGGTAACTTACAAGTTCACCACTCCTTACCACCCCCAAAGAAATGGGTTGGTTCAAAGATTCAACCGAACCCTAAAGGACATGATCATGGGTCTTGAGGAACCTATGAGGCTTAAGTGGGAAGTCCTCTCACCATGCCTGCTGTTTACATACCGCGAGGTGACACAAAATCTCTAGGGTTCAGTCCCTTTGAGCTTCTCTATGGACACCCAGTCAGAGGACCTCTGTGTCTGGTCAAGGAAGGCTGGGATTAATCTCCCAGGAAACCTCCCCAGGATGTATATAGCTACATGCTGGCCTTCATGAACCAGACTCGGTGTTTCTGACAAATCACTCAGGCGAATCTGGAAGCCAGCTCAGTGGAGATGAAGCGATGGTATGACCAGAATGCCACTCTGGTGGAGCTTCAGGCTGGTCAGAAAGTGAGGGTCATGGCCCCAGTGGAGCCCTGCGCACTCCAAGATAAGTGGACTGGACAATTTTAGGTTGTGGAGCGCAAGAGTCCAGTTACCTACTTGGTGGACTTGCGGTCTCCCAGGAACCCCTTGCGGGTCCTGCATGTCAACCGCCTTAAGCCCCATTTGGAGGCGTCCAAAGTGGGCATGCTCTTAGCAACTGATGCTGGAATGGAGGAGGAGATTGAGCCTCTTCCTGACCTCCTGTCTGCAACAGAGCAAGATGGGTCAGTGGATGGTGTTAACCTCTCTTCCACCCTGACCCCTGAGCAACAGAATGACTGCTGCCAGTTGCTGGGACCGTTGTCTGATCTGTTCTCCCTGGTTCCTGGTGTCACAGATTGGTGCGTCCATGATGTGGACACAGGAGACAGTTTACCTGTGAAGCACAAAACTTACAGGGTAACTGACAGGGTGAGAGTTTGCATTAAAGAGGAGGTCTCAAAGATGCTTGCGTTAGGGGTGATTGAGGCCGCTAGCAGTCCTTGGGCCAGCCCAGTGGTCATGGTCCCGAAGGCTGCCGTGCCGGGTGCCACACCCGAAATCTGGTTCTGTGTGGACTACCGAGGCTCAATTCAGTCACGAAGACTGATGCGTACCCCATCTCCAGAGCTGATGAGCTCATTGATCAGCTAGGGTCTGCACGGTACCTCAGCACATTTGACTTGGCGTCTCGGTACTGGCAGATCACCTTGACTGATGGGGCAAAGGAGAGGTCAGCATTCTCCACACCAGATGGGCATTTCCAGTTCTGAGTTATACACTTTAGGGTGAAGAATGCCCCTGCCACCTTTCAGAGGTTGGTCAACCAGGTGTTGGTTGGACTGTGCCGCCTACCTGGATGACATCGCAGTGTTCAGCACCAGTTGGGATGAACACCTGTGCCACCTCTGGGAGGTGTTGTTGGCACTGCGGAAGGCAGGCCTCACGATCAAGGTGAGTAAGTGCCAGATCGGGCAGGTTTCCGTGGTGTACTTGGGACACCAGGTTGGGAGCAGCCAAGTGGCGCCCGACAACCCAAGATTGAAATCCTCCTGGCTTGGGAACCCCAACAAAACCCAGACAGCCTTTTTAGGACTCACAGGGTACTACAGGAGATCTGTCAAGGGGAATGGCAACATTGTTGCACCCTTGACAGAGCTGAATTCCAGGAAGCAGCCCAAGAAAGTGATTTGGACTGCCACCTGTCAGAAAGCTTTTGAGGCCCTGAAAGCTGCCATGTGCATGGCGCCCGTGCTCCTGGCACCCAACTTCTCCAGAGAGTTTATCGTTCAGACAGATGCTTCAGAGCATGGTGTGGGGGCTGTTTTGTCACAGATGAATGAGGAGGGCCTAGATCAACCAGTAGCCTTCATCAGTAGGTGGTTACGTCCACGGGAACAGAGGTGGAGTGCAATTGAACGTGAGTCATTTGCTGTGGTCTGGGCACTGAAGAATCAGAGACCATGCCAGTTTGGGACTCACTTCCGTGTTCAGACAGATCACAGGCCCCTCAGATGGTTAATGCAGATGAGGGGTGAGAATCCAAAGCTGTTGAGGTGGTACATTTCCCTACACGGTATGGACTTTACGGTAGAACACCGCCCTGGTACAGAACACGCCATCGCTGATGGTCTATCCAGATTTTTCTACCTTAGTGATGAGAACTCCCAGGAGGTAGGGTATTTCTCCCCACATTTCAGCTGGAGGGGACACGTGTTAGAACTGGCACCATTGGCGTTGGTCTCTCTTCCATTTTTGCTGTTGCCTCATGTGTTTTTGCTGGTGTTAGATGCTTTGGGCACTGTACCACCGCTGTCCAGTGCCACAGTGCAAGTGCTCCCTATTATAAATTGATGTATAAATTGGTGATTCCATGATTGACTTGTTTGGTTTACCTGTCAGACCCTAGTACAGTGCACCAGGAGTGCCCAGGGCCTGTAAACCAAATGCGACTGGTGGGCTTGCAGCACTGGTTGTGCCACCCACAGAAGCGGCCTGTAAACGTGTGCCTCAGGTCTGTCATTGCAGAGCCTATGGGCAGTCTTTTACTGCCATTTTGACTGAGCATGTGCACCCACTTGCCAGTCCCTCAACCTCCCCTTTTCTTCATATCAGACACCCCTATGGTAGGCCAAAGGGCAGGGTGCATTGTAAGTATAAGGTAGGACATGCACTGGTGTGTGTGGCATGTCCTAATAGGGAATTACAGCCATTTATGTTTTTCACTGTTGCAAGGCAACCTGTTCTCCATAGGCCAGAATGGGCAGTTAGATTATTACATCTTATAATCCTAACTGACTCAGGGAACATGGTAGAAATTTGAGTGTAGTATGCCTGAACTCATAATGATAAAATACATCTTTTAGTGAAGTCGGCTTTAACATTCTGTGTTTGAAAATACCACTTTTAGAAAGTAGGTATTTTCTTGTCTAACTATCCAAACCTGCCTTTGCTAGGTTGCGTATTCCTTGTCTGGAGTTTGAGTTACAGGGCTTGGGGATTCCAAGAGACAGAATGAGTCAGTCCAGTGGTGAATAGAGAGATCTGCATCTAGATGGGAGGGAGGAGTTGCACCTGGGACCTGAATAGGCTGTGCCTTCCCTCCACAATGCCAGCTCCCCCTCCTGGGGTGCAGCTGATGTCTCTGCCCTGCACTTTAAAAGAAGAGAAGGAATCATGTCAACAAAGTGCTCCAGGGCTGTGCCATTCCTACACAATGCTGGCTCCACCTCCTGTGGGGCGTCTGATGTTTCTGCCCTGCACTGTGAAAGGAAAGAAGGAGTCATGTAAACAGAGTGCTCCAGAACTGGTTTGGACTGGGCAAAGGCCCCTTTGCCCTCAGAGGACAAATGATTTTGAGGTATAAATATTGGGACCCCGATCCCAAGAAATGAGATCACTTTTAGACAAACAAGAAGAAACCTTTGCTGAGGAGTTGAACCAGAAGAAGCTGAAGTGCTGCTTGGGGGATTGGCCTGCAGTGGTTGCCTTACTGCCAAAGAGAGGAGAAAGGGACCTTGTGTGCTTTCATCAACTTGTAAGGATCTCCAAAGGCTTGGAACAGAGCTTGCCTCCTGCTAAAGACTCGGGGACAACAGACTTCAACCACAAGCTCCGCAGACTTCTTTGGAAGTGCCTGCTGCTGATTTGAGCCTCCTGAGGGACTGCGTGTCGCAAGGAGCTGGAAGTGCGACTCAAGAGGAAGAAGCGTATCGCCGTCGCTGCTGTCACATCGTGGATGTCGCCGATGTAGCTGTCGTATTGCACTGCATCGAGAGAAGCATCTCACAAAAAACAGAGAAAGTGTGTCGCCGTCACTGCTGCTGCCATTGCATTGTGGATATCAGCGCTGTAGCTGTCGTATTGCACCGCATCGAGAGAAGCGTCTCGCAACGAAGAGGAAGCGTGTCTCCATCGCTGCTGCTGGCGTTGTATCGTGGATGTCGCCGCTCTAGCTGTTGTATTGCACCGTATCAAGGAAAGCGCCTCACATCCACAGAGAAGCGTGCTGCTGTCGGAGCTGCTGCCATCGATTCTTGAATGTCGCCGCTGTAGTTGTCGCATTGTGGGGAACCGTCTCGCAACGTCGGAGAAGAGTGTCGCAGCCGAAGCTGTTGTCGTCACATGGCGGAACAAGGGGTTTGCGCTGCAGCTGACGCATCGAATCAAGACTTCTCGCATCATCAGAGAAGCGTGCCGCATCTGGAAGATCTGAACGTCTTTATTTCTTTTCCCCCCAGAACTTTGCCGCTTTTCCATCGCTGAAACACTTTTTTTGTGGAAGCGTAACGCATCGTAAGGTACTTTGACTCAAAGTGTTGCATTTTAAGAACTGAACAGAAGTAAGCTAAAACTAGCATTTTGAGCACAGTATTGTGGATTTTTGCCGTTTGTGGTCTTGTGATAAGTCTATATAAAGAATACTTGTTTTCAATATACACCTTGTGTGGTGTCCATCTGTAGTGTTGTCACTTGATTACTGCATGTGTTCACAAATGCTTCACACAGTGCCTCTGAGATAAGCCTGTCTGCTTGTGCCAAGCTACCAAGGGGGTGAGCAGGGGTTATTTTAGGAGTGTACCCCTTTACCCTGATTAGAGGCAAGGGTCCCTATTTGTCACAAGTACAAACCTGTGCCAACTAGAGACCCCCAGATCTAACAACCACCCTTTCAGTTTGCCCTGGGGGTTGACTCTTGCCTGCGGTTGGAACTTTGGTCTCTAGCTATCATTCCTCCAAAAAACAAAGCAAATAAGGATGCAGAACCTGCCGCATCACGGGACAACCTTGTCATGTTTCTTTAGTCTAAAACAAACTTGCAGCTTCAGGAAGACTCTAACTCCTCCATGCCGGCATCAGGAAAATCCTCCTCGGAAGTGTCAATCACCCAGGCATTCATGGCGTCCTTTTTGCAGGAAATCGAGGACGAAATTGGAACCCTTAAACAGGACTTCAAGGCTGGGATACAGGATATCCGCCGGGAGGTCATAGAAATCTGTGGCAGAGTGGATGACCTCGAACGCACCATGGACACAAGGGCAGAGGACCATGAAAACCTGTGGAAAAAACTGATGGAAATTGAAGAGCAAAATATCATCCTACAGCTGAAACAAGAAAACCTTGAAAATCGCAGTAGGTGAAACAACCTGCATATTAGTGGGGTGCCATTGGGGATAGAAGGAAAAGACATTATGGAGAACACGATGGAGCTCCTATAGGCTATCAGGGAGGACGAAGACTCTGCTTGATAGAGCTCATAGAGTCTTTGGCCCTCACAATCTGCCTGATTTCATCCCGACCTCCTTACCAGAGTTCACTACTTTACACAATAAGGAAGCCATCTTGAAAACAGTCCAAGGGATCAAATCTGTTTCGTATAATGGACTCTCAATTCAAATATTCCAGGACTTGGCCCTGGCCACGCTCCGGCAGAGGAAGGACTTCAAAACCGCCATGAACAAGCTCAGGGATCTCAACATTAAGTACCAATGGGGCCACACCTTTGCTCTGATGTTTATCTGGGAGGGCAAACAACATGTCCTAAGGTCCTTGAGAGAAGCACAAAATCTCCTGCAGCTTGCTTTGGAGTCTGAGGGAGAGGACCTGTTGTCATCACAGGATCGTCGGGATGGGCCCCTCCGCCCAATTTGGTCCACAGTCCTGCCGTCTAGGTCCAAGTGCCGCATGCAAGAACTCAAATCTTCCCAAGTTAAACAAGACATCATAAGCCACATTCATTCTCTGAGCTGTTCCTCTTCTCTGGCTCGATCGCCAGACCACAGGGAGTGATGTTTTCTTGATTTGCATGTTATCGGATCTTCCCTGGCGATGTTTACAACTAATTCCCGATGACATTTCATCTTCTTCATCTTCTTCCTGTGACATAAAGTTTCAACTGCACCTGCCCCTTGATGAGGTGTGAGATGTTGCACACACCTGAGGGTAGCACCCAAACCTTTAACAAGGTACAGCGATGACTTGGGGTGACCCCGACATCAACATTGCTGTGAATTCCTTCGGGATGGCCCGGTGGTGGGAGCAACCACTACCTTTTCTTGTACTGTGATGGGCCAGTGGTAGCGGAGACCAGCACACCTCTTTTGATAGCTGCCGCCCACCCCCCTCTCTCAGAGTCTTTTAGGAGAGCCACTACTCCTCAATTGTCCGTCAGATTGACAATGGGCTGTTCTCGTCGGACTCTGAGATTATGTGGCCCAGTTGTTCTTGTAATTTTTATGTTATGTTATTTCCATTTATATCGCGCTCGGATACTACAAGAGTGTCCCGAAACGAACCTTGAGAGGACGTGCAAAGCCAGCTTAGTTGAAGAGGAATCTCTCCCTATCTCCCCTCCCAACCTCTTTATTTTTTCTTTTTGGATGCGCTGCTCTGGGGGGATTACGAGATGGAAGTGCTTCATGGTGACATGTATGGACAGATTCAAGAATGTTCTGTTGTTGCAAGGCTTCGTGAGGGGTACCTACTTGCCTGTGGTGGGGTTTTGCAGGGGACGATGCATGCTAATGGTCTTGCTGTCGAGGCTATGGAGAGTCCTTTTCTTCTTCGGAAATGTCATGGCTGGCCCTATAAAGTTTCCATCCCTCAATGTAAAAGGATTTAACTCCCCTTATAAGAGGCGTCAAGTTTGGTGATATCTACGCAGCAAGATTCCGATGTTATTTTTATCCAAGAAACTCATTTGCTTTCCTCAGATTCTCGCCTCATGTTCCACCCTAAATACCTCACTCAATATTGGGCCTGCTCCTCTTCAAAAACCGGGGGGTAGCAATCTTTCTCAAACCTGGATGGCAGTCAATGAATACCAGGACTGTGATGGAAAAGGATGGACGAGGATGGAAGGTTAATTAGAGCACACATGACATGGGGTTGGTGGTCCCTGACCTTTGTTAACATATATGCTCCTAACCAAAATCAGGATGCTTTCTTACGACTACACCCCAGGGATCTCTTGCAGACTGTCACAACACTGATTATTCTTGGAGGTGACTTTAATCTGGAGTTGGACCCAAAATGGGACCGTACTGCGCAGGCACATCAGGGGGATGGGGCGATGTCAGCATCGTTGAGTAATGTTAATACAGACTTAGGCTTAGTTGATGCATGGAGACATCTAAATCCACTAAAAATTACTTTTTCATCTCTCATGCACACCGGTCATATTCTCGTCTTTTCTATTACTTTCTCTCACTCTCCCTGTTATACGCACTGAGGAGTGCAAGTATTTCAGATATATCCCAATTGGACCATGCTCATGTTCTAATATATATACAACCCCCCAACCCATGTAGGGAGCCCATTCCTAGATGGAAACTACCCCCCTAGGTCCTACAAGATCCTGTAGATGTGGCAGACATTCGAAAAGAGATAGAGGCTTTCTTTTTTACTAATACCCTTGTTGACACCAATGAAGCCACTAAGCGGGACGCTTTTAAAGCCAGCATTCAAAGGGTTATTACTTCAATCTCTATTGCCAGATTTGGGGGGGCTGGGATAGTAGAAAACACCCTCTCTAGGGATATCGAAACCCTAGCATGGAAAGATCACTTGCAACCATCCCTCCGCAATAAATGGCTTCTTGCTGAATTGCGGGGCCAACGAGGGGGGTGAACGGCTGACGCTGTGCTTCCTGTTTCCTCAATCAGCATAGCCACGCCCAGGCAAGCAGCAACGCCGCCGCTGCTGCTCCCTCGCTAGATGCCGGAGCCAAACACCGGGGCGTTAGAGCTATGCGCTGAATACTGAAAACTGAAAACTATTGAGTTGAGCAAGTTGAGCAAGTCTTACAGGATCCGACGGCCTCTCTGAGTTCTCTGAGCCCCTGCGCTTCTGTTCGGCGCCCTGCCTGTCTGCCTTGTCCTGCTGACATATGGAGAGACCGAAGCGCCTGTAACGCTGATGTTTCTGCTCCGCGCCCTGCCCTGTTCAGCGGACATTCGGAGTGATTGAAAGCGCCCGCAAACGCCGCTGGTACCTGCACCTTCGACGGCGAACTACTGGGAAACCGGGGGCATTGGTCATTGGACGCTGGTCCGGACGCTGGTCTGCTTTGCGAGGTAAGGCGCGCTGGGAAGAGTTCTACCCAGTTCGCGCTCGCTTTGCTTGTACCGCGCCCTCCTTTGCGAACCCTCATCTACTGGCGTGCTGACTCTGAGGCTGATTTTGAAACCCTGGAAAATGTGAAAGGGTAAAGCTGTCTTGAACCTTGCTTGAGCAAGAGCTACCCTCTATGCCTCCTCACTTGTTGGCATGCTGATTGTGAACCTTTGAAAAGTTGTGAAGGGGCAAGTCTGTCTTTGCAATACCGCAATATCCTTATAAACCTGTACTGCCCCTCGTATTGCATTTGGGAAAGCTGGTCATTGGCTGGTCATTGGCATCTTCTCAGCACTAGGAATATGACAATGCCGCAACCCAGATTTGCGTTTAAACGGTCGACGAGTTTTCGCGACCGGTTGGTGCATACACGTCCCAAACCAACACCCAAAGTGTTCAGCCTTCCCAATGGGCATCATCCTTGTGGGGGGTGTTCGGTGTGTGATCTGACAAACACCACGAAAAGCGTAACTCTGAGGAGTAACCAGACATGGCACCTAAATAAATTCAGCAATTGCAATTCCACACACGTAATATGCAGAATAACATGCCCGTGTGAATTGCATTACATTGGGTTAACTACACGCAAGGTAAAAATTCGAATCCAAGAACATCTGAGCACCTTGCGAGCTGGCAAACTAACAAATAAACTAGTCCAGCATTACAAAACAATGCAACATAACCCGAGACAAATGCGATGGGTAGTGCTTGAAAAAGTACAAGGAGACCAGTTTAATATCGAACGGAAATTGAGCACCAGGGAAGCACGATGGATATACCAGGAGTGCTCAGATCAAATGGGCCTGAACGATTACATTGAATGGGGCAAAGTAGAC
Organism: Lissotriton helveticus; assembly: GCF_964261635.1. Classification (NCBI taxonomy): domain Eukaryota; kingdom Metazoa; phylum Chordata; class Amphibia; order Caudata; family Salamandridae; genus Lissotriton; species Lissotriton helveticus. The sequence goes on along the minus strand of NC_136058.1, from coordinate 401,239,432 downwards.
ATCTAATTTAGCCATACGTTCATGCACCCAGAGCATACTCATCCACATAGTAGTGATGTGCAATATAGGACATATGATATGCCATACACTGGTTTGATTAACCATGAACCAGCACACCACAGAGCACAATAGAGACTGTGTTTTATACAAAAACACCTGTGTGGTGTATACGTGTATATATATATATTTTTTTTAAAAACCCTCCCCCACAACTACGCTGAAAATGTAAAACTCCCAGGAAAATATCATCCTTGTGGTGTACACGTGTACTTAAGAAACTCCCCCCACAATTACGCTGTAAATGTCAAAACTCCCAAGAAAATATCATATTAGCGACTGTCATCAATAGCCACAGAAATTACATCCAGCAAAAGTGTCATGCTAGTTAGTAGACACGGCATGGGGATTGAGATAAGCGCTAGGAGAGAAAAAAAGAAAAAAGAAAATATCGGCCCAGACTCACAAAATACTGACACACACAGGCAGCACTGTGGCCCCCGCCTGGTCACGCAATGTGGCCGAATGACCGACACAGCGGGTAAAACGTCTAGAATGGATACACACGGAAAGAACATTAGGCGACACAAAACTATGAGAAGAAATTCCATAGTATAATACACTATCGAGTGACTTGAATATACTTTAACGCCTTACTAACACCCTCCAAGATGGCGGCCACATGATAGGTACGAGAGGGGCGAAGTCACAAACGCGACATGGCGCGCGACAATTCCATGAACATTCATAAGCCCACAAGTCTAAGCGCCGGGTGCTGCCGAGACAACGCCCGGACACAGCCTGCACCGGTAAGCCCACTGAAGCGCGAAACGGATTAGAGGGGGTAGTAAATGTGTCAGCGTGTGCCCGAAGTTAAGTGAAATAGAAGCGGGAGAGGGCTGCTCCACTACTACAATACGAGTGAGATAGACGACCCTAGATGCATGTAAAACGATTCAAGTGCAACAGGGCTTTCAACACATACCGAGGATTTCACAATACTATTATGAAGAACAGTGAGACTTCATAACGCTCTAGTCCACATGAGGGGCAGAGAGGCATACACCTAGAGATTAGATGACTACAAACATATACGACTTGCAGCACACACAGGGATTGAACACTCTACATGCCTATGAGTGCAGATATTCTAATAAGACATTTTAACAGGATGGCCCATGATAGATACTATCATCACGCATGGAGAGAGGTTGAATAAACTCCCTTGCATACATTGTGCTGAAACAATATCAATCGAAACAAAAAGAATGATTATTGATATATATTTTTATATGTTGCAGAAACTGACGTGAGCAGTTGGGAACAATACCATTCAAGTTGGTGACACAGAGACCATTGAAAGGGAGGTATAGGTATGCCCTCCTACACAGGAGAAATGGTAAATGATTCACTAGATAGGGAAAAGGGCAACCTATGTGCCCAAGAACGAACACACAACTTACTGTAGAGTGTGACAGCCGTTTTAATTTAACTGACACAGAGAACACTGTTGTCTTTTTATTCACAGAAATACCTATGAATGGGTGTAGGGTGAAGATATACAAGCCCTGAAGAAATTGCCGTGAGTTTTCCAATAGGCAATGAAACATGTTGGCATTTTAAACATGAGCAGACCAGCAGCCTAGAATAAAGTACAGGAGGCCAGCTGGTAGTAGCTCACTTTTAACGGAGTAAGGGTTCCATCTTGCTATACACAGATCTGGGTGTATAAGCAGGCACTGGCACCCGAGCACCTTCACCTACTCTTATTCTTTTTCTTTAACACTTCACAATTTCTGTTCGAGTGGTGTACGCTGATGATGAGAACCTAGGCGGCAGGCGAGTACCTTCCTGCAGAGCCTCCATGGTGATACTCCCGTGAGGCGACACCATTCTTTTTCTCACGTTTTTCGTTTCCTCACGTTTTTCTCTTCTTGATTCTCATTTGACTACAGTGTCTAAACCCCCCCTACCTGTGCTTTTCTCACTAGATGTGGGTGGCAGGTGAGGTAGAGATTGGTAGAATCAGATGGGCCATCAGTGTTCTCTGTTTTAAAGAGTCAAAAAGTGGTGTACCTGGTCTAGAAATATTAGCCTGTAAATATGGCAATGCCCCCATCCTAATGGAGACATAGGAGGATCTAGCCAAGGATAATCAGATCACCAAAAGTATCAGGTCTAGTATTGTGATATATAAGGATCATTCCCTACCAGCGAAATTTCGCCCTATGGCTCTTTTACACACTGACGCCAAGATCTACATGAAAATTCCAGCAAACTGCTTGGAACCTCAGCTTCCGGGTCCCTTTGACCCTGATCAAGTGGGATTCATCCGCCAGCGACAAGGGGCAGATAATATCAGGCGGATAGCCCACCTGGTGGAAAAAGCGCATTTTAGAAACATTCCCACCTGTCTGGTGTCCCTCGATGCGGAGAAAGTCTTAGATCGAGTGGATTGGGGTTTCCTCAGGGCGGTTTTACAAAGGGTGGGGCTGGGTCCAGAGATGATGTCCAAACTGATGACGCCCTATGCTCGGCCTACCACTCGTATTTGCTTCAATTGGTGCTTTCTTCTCCTTCTACCTCCCTCCTAGCAGTAGCTACTCTCTTGTGGTCTTTCGAAGAAGCATCGGGATACCGGATTATCCTCACCAAGTCCCATGCCCTTAACCTTACTCTTTAGACCAAAGAGGTCCAAGATCTGAAGGAACTGATCCTGATAGAGTGGACTGATGAAACAATTAGGTACCTGGGCCGCGATCTAACTCCCACGCTCTCGACATGGACTTCGGCCAATTGGCCTAGATATAGGTGCGCTATCCGGGAGGAACTACATAGATGGAAGGACCTTTCTCTCACATGGCTTGGCCGCATTAACACCATTAAAATATTCCTGCTTCCCAAAATATTGTATCTTTTTAAGTCCCTCCCTACTGCAATACCACAGTCTGATATCCTATCCTTACAACAAGATTTCACCAAATTTATATTTAAGAACTCCCGACCACGCTTCTCTGAAAGGATTTTGATGCTGCACGGGACCGGGGAGGACTGGTGTGTCCTAACCTTCTGGAATACTATTGGGCTTGCCATCTCCAGTACATATCGGAATGGGTGGTTTGCAAGAGCGAAAATCGTTGGTTTCACTTAGATCATGCCGTATCCTGTAGACCTTTATAGGACTTGGCTTGGCTTCAGCGCGGGGATTGCCCTCACAGTGCATACATAGCTACCCCCACAAAGACAGTCTTGGAGATCTGGGGTAAGCTAGCAATACCCCGGGATCTGACTATGTTCCCCTCCCCAATACCACTATAGCTTGTAACCCTATGTTTCCTCCTGCCCTGCAACCACAGGCACTTCTTGAATGGACGGAAGGCGAATGCTGAGTCATTCAGGACCTTTTTGATGGTGATAACTTTCTTACATTCGATCAATGTAGGCAGGTTTTTCATCTCACGGAAGGAGCATGAATGCAATATTACCAGATACGACACTGGCTCAACTCCAAGTTGCACACCCAAGGGGCCACCAGACCACTTACTGCTTTCGAATCTCTGATTCATAAATTTGAGGGCTCAAAAGGTTTGATTTCTCACGCATACTCTGTACTACAGCATTCCCAGAGCCCCACAACTCATGGATATCAAACAGAATGGATTTTAGATATGGAAGAGGATATACCGCCAGAGGGTTGGGACCGACTATGGCGGGATATCCCGAAAATATATCAGAGTACGCTAAAGCGCAAATCAGCGTACAAAGTAATGACGAGAAGGTACTACACACCGACTCGCTTCCACCAAATGTTTCCAACTTTACCCCCGATGTGCTGGAGGTGCCAGGGAGGTAGAGAAGACTTTTTTCATATATAGAGATCATGCCCGAACCACACAATGTTCTGGAAGGAAGTCCTTAGTCACATCAGGGAGATAGTGGGGTTTCCTAATCTTTCTGCACCAATAGTTACCCTACTTGGCATTAAGCCTTTAACACTAACTGCAATGACACACTTGGATTGGCGCTTGATTTTACACTTGCTAGGGGTGGCTAGGCAGTCCATTGCCTTATATTGGAAGAAACCGCACCCTCGCCCCATCGCCACTTGGTTCCTCTGTTTGGGGAATGTATTGGCCCTTAAATTACTCGCTGCTCGCATTAACCACACGGATGCCAAATTCACTCAGATCTGAAAGCCCCTCATACACTATTTTACCGTGACTAGACACTTCAGACTGGTTCCACCATGCCCACGAGCTCTACAACTGTTTGAGGAGCCATTGATCCGTATGCCAGGGGTCGAAAGCCAAAGTCTTCAGGCAGGTCCACTTAGGCTGGAAGACTTCCTCTATTCCCTCCTGATGACTTTGACATTCCCATGGAAATTGACCCCCTCAGCGCATCCTCTCCTTTCTCTCTTTTTCCTTTAGAGAGTTTCCCCCTTTTTTTTTCTTTTTTCTTTCTCTCTCTTTCTTCATGTTTTATATACATGACACTGATGACGGGTCCTTGTTGCCTGCATAGATTAAAGGGCCCCAAGATCAGAGGACAACATGTCTATATTGAACTGTCCCACAAGGCTCGACACTAAAGTTTATATTGATTTACCAACAGTAGACCCCATATATTGCTGGGGGTATTGTGGGTTCCTCTCAGTGTTTTTAGCCTCTTGCTGGAATGTATATCCTCCCAGGTCAGTTGGCGTTAGGGGGGGACACTACAATCTGTCTTTCTACCCTATCAAAGCTTTATGGGTCTGATTCAAAGATGCATTGGTTGGGATTAATTCCCCCAGATATGCCTTTGTCATATTGTCATACTATGTAATGTGGATAATGGCTCTGCTTGGCTGTTCTTCTTACAGGGGACATGAGCCCTCAGTTTGTCTGATCTTTGTCATTTGTTCTATAACCAATAAGCAGAATATGAAAATAAAATAAAAGTAAATTGGCTATGAAATGAACACCGTATGTAGAAAGGTAGATATATTATATTGTAAGGGCGTCACTGAGGTAGGGAAGCAAGAAAGCCTACAAACTTGACTTCAGTGATGTGACATCAGCCCAGAAGATGACCTTGGCAGTTCGGGCTGGACTGTTCCCATGAGGCACAGGGTCAGACTGATTTGCATATGGCCATGAATGAACTGGGGTGGCAGAGTGGGCTAAAGAACGGTGTTGGATTAAACCCAGATCTGTTGACTGGGTGTGAGTGTTTGATTGGTTCAGATGCTCCGTCCATCACCACCCCCTTTTGTACAGAAGATGACCTCAGCAGATCACCTGGCACACCCATCAAGCTGGTACCTTCCCTGAATGTGAGGATACATATTCCTTTCTTACTCCAGAGCCCCGTCATATCGTGATATTGTGGAAGTAAGAGAATTTGTGCAGTAATAGCAGAGGAAAATATTCAGTACAAACTGAATGTAGCTGGAATGGATCACAGGCTGTCCTGGGATATCACTGCAGCATAGAAACAAATCTTTGGGTGAAAAATAGATACTGAAATGACGAATGGATAACTGCTCTTTGCTGTATACGTTTGGAATTGGTAAAGTAATACATATATTTTCAAAGTTTATAAAGGTGGTGGGTCATGAGATTTCCAGCGTTTTGTTAGGAGTCTTTTGGCTGCTACAAGACCTGGATCTAAAAACCGACTTCTTGGCTCTGTGCGTTTTATGTCTCGGGATTAAGCCCAGTATACATATTTCCCAGGCGTTCGAGAGGTGTCTACCTGTAGAATTAGATAGGTGTAGTGTTACCCCTGCCCAGTGTTTTTGTAGTTTGAGACAGGATCATAACATGTGTGTGATATCAGCATCAAAATGGAAGCATCAAGTGCATTGTACATCGTTTCTATTAATGTAGCGATTGATTTTCTCCGGGGTGAGGTATGCTCGGTGTATTATATAATATTGAATTAGTTTAAACCTAGCATTACGAGTAACATATGTAGGGCTGGCTCGTACTGTATTCCATTCTGTGTCTGTGCATAGTGGGGTTGGATCTGTTGCTGTGTGCTGGCGGCGCGCATCCGCAAACCAGCGGGTGAGGTTACTACCATTTACCATAACATGGACATACTGAGGTACCAGATGTGTCTGTAATTCTTGCATTATATCTCCCCATCTGCTTTGCCGCTGACTAATCCATGAGGCATGCATGAGGACATGTCCTGGAGGCACCCCCTCCTCTCACACTAAGGCATTGAATGGCCTGAGGGTTCAGTCTCAATAAAGGTCTCCCAATGTATGTATACCCGCCTTATGCCAATCCGCTACATCAGGCGGAGCAGCAATTCTGTTTCAACAGGGTGTTCCAAGCAATGGAATCTCTGGAGCGTAACGACTTATGTGTCTGGTGAGGAACAGAGCTCTGCAGAAACAGTGGTGGGCCACCTGCAACAACAGGGGGAATGAACCATCCCTCCTGCTGCACGGGTGAGACATATAAGGATCATGTGCAGTGTTTGTGGAGTCTCGTTTCCTGTCGTATCGGCTAGATATCTGTCTTCCACCCAGCAGGCCACCCACTGTAGCTGAGGTGCTGCATAATAGTTCTCTAGGTTAGGTACTGCCAGCCCCCCTTGACCCGCCGGTAAATATAACTTAGTACGTGCTACCCCACAGTGCGAGTTGTTCCATATGAGGTTACACAGCAGGCGATCAATAGGTCAAAAAAAGGACGATGACAGGTATAACGGCAGATTTGTAAAATAGTAAAGGGGACGAGGGAGCACCACCATCTTGATGAGCGAGAACCTTTCTGCCACTGAGAGGGCCCTTTGCTTCTCTCATGCGTGATTATGGACTGCCACATTCGCAATACTGACAGTATCAACAGCTCTTGCAGAGCCTGCGACACATGCTGGGTGCTCCCCCTTATGATATAGAGACCGTCCCAATGTTGCCTTATATCCTGATGTGGAAAGGATTCAAGGACACTATGGTGGGATTGTATGTTACCACTATGGACAGCCTTTTTTTGGAGCCCCACCACCCACAATGTATGTTGTGTGTGGGAGCAGAGGGTGTGCCTCTCACTCTCTGAGGAGGACTCCCATGACCTTTGGAAAGACTATGGCAGTTTCCTGCAGGAGGTCAGGTTGAAATTCAGTTATTTCAAGGTCCTACACCACTGGCACTGGATGCCGGAGAGGATCTATAAAGCAGATATGGCAGAGGATTCCAAGTGCTGGAGGTGCTGACGGTGTAGTGCACCGGCCTGTGACATTTTGCATTTCCTGTGGGACTGAACAGTACTTTGTGCTACTGGGGCTCAGTTTGGGATACCTTGATGACCAACCTAGGGGTGACATCGCAATTGACAACCCATCTGACCTCGCTTCACAAAATGTCAATATTCCAGGATATAATGCACCATGGTAAGAGTTGCCTGGCTATGGCCTTCGTAGTGGCGGAGGTGGAAATTTTGCACCATTGGTTATCCACCACGTTACCGTCTCATAGTACATGGCTCTCTGACAGGCACGACATGGCCACTTACACAAGATATATTTGTTAACTCATTGACCAATGGTGGAAGTTTGAAGAGGTTTGGGGTTCCTTCCTACATGGGTAGCTGTAGACGCTGACACCAATCAGCCTGGTTTCATTCTCTGTACCTGGCTCATGACAAATTCCGTGGTGGGAGTTGGCTTTTTTGAGGGCGACCATGGGGCCTGGCACCCTGACTTTTCTTCCTGTTCCCATGTCCCTTCCCCCTGTGTTCCCCCTCGTCCTCCTGCCCTGATCATCTGCGGGATCTTCTGGGCCACATCAACTCTATCTGTAGGGGTTATTTTATTTATTGTTTTTCCTGTTATCAATGTATTCTCACACGTTCTAGTTTACACAGTATCTTGGACTCTGCTGAATCGATAATCTTTCATACGTGTTATATGCTGATTGTATATCAAAGATCAGTAAAGAATTGAGATATTAAAAAAAAGACCTCTCAAGTTTTTCAAATGAATTAGAATACTGATGACCTCACAAGGAGTGGTGTCACTTAACATTTGGCTTTGACAATGTCAAAGGAAGAGACATTACTGAATTTATAGACATGATCAGAACACATGCAAAGCGATAACATTATAACATTCATAACATTCAATTTAACATTCCACTGAACTGTGTGCAGTACTACTCAAGGTAAAATACGAGAGGTTTTTGCCAATAAAATGTGGGACAGAGGGGCTGCTCTGTGCCGAATAGTCATGTGCGAATTTCTAGTTAATCTCCATAGTTTGGAAGAATGGGCCAGGTTTGTGTGAGACTTCAGACCGACCTCCAAATGTGTGAGTGTCACTCGTGATGAGTGAGGCTTGAGGGCTCTGATGTATGCACGTCCAAACTAATGTTGCTGTCGAGGCACTCAAGGCTTCTTGCATGACAATGCTACAAAGAGTTGATGCACTCACTAATCAGCGGTGTATTGATGACGAGTGTACTATGATATAGGGGCCTATGTGAAGGAGTAGAATATTTTCGAGTAATGAAATGCCCCTCCCCTGTTTCTCAGACCAGTAACGCCCACTCATTTTTATGATACAGTGTAAACTATGTGAGAAATTTCTGGTTCATACTTGGTTGCCCTATCTTAGGAATTAATTGTTTCAAAGATATATTGCTTTATTTTTGTCAGTGAATCTTTGTTGAGAGAGGATGGTGGTTACTGGAAACAAAACTGCAAAGCCTGGAAGAGGCCGCTATCTTAATATTTTAGGAGACAGTGTGCTCTCAAACCAGAAACTCAAAACCTAATTAGAATTTACAATTCAGTCTTGTTCGAGGATATAAAACCGTATTAAATATAATGAATAAGCCACAGACACAGGAAAATTAGAAATAAGCTCCTTCAATTGTCGCTTTTACCTATGCCTCATTGTCACTGATCTGGTGTCTTAAACTCCATGATATTTACCTCTGTTTACTTTGCTATCTAGGATGTTGTGGATTTGAACAACTGCAAATAAATTATTTAAAAGAATACTTTAAGCTACCCAGTTTCATTGGAAAACTGACTGATATTCTGATTATATTCTTTGAAATACAGATATAATAATTGAAATACAGATATATTCATTGAAATACAGATATATTCATTGAAATACAGATATATTCATTGAAATACAGACTGTCACTTCCAGTTGTCAAATTTCTGTAAATACTCTTAAGTCTTTTACATCAGTGTTTGGGAGATGCTCATCTGAAGTGAAGCTGTAAATACCTTTCTACAGCAGCAACTATATTTGAGACTTGTACTTGAACTGTCTGACCCTTAAAAACATTCACTTCTGTGACATCTGAAAGCCCAGGTATTTACAGGTATAAATGCTTGTTTGTGTGAAATGTATTCACTGCTGGAGGCGGCGCTTCCGTCAGCGGCCACCAGAGGGCGATCCTAGCCTGCTGATGAAACTCACTGAGCTGCCCCTTGGATGAAACGGAGAAGGGTTTCCTCTTCCGGGTCAGCGGTGGCAGAGACAGCACCAGCAGCGGTGCTGACATCACTTCCAGCCTCTCCTGATGTGGTCCAGCCTGCTGCAGAGGAGGAAGGAGCCCTGTCTGTCTGTGCAGTTACCTCCATCTTCAGACCCCCTCAGACCCCAGATCTGCACCTCCCCCCCCCAGCCCCAGGAGGAGGAGAGAGCCTGGACAGGTTTCTGATCAGGTAGGAGCTGCCAACTCACTTGGCTGCAATTTATTAATACATGGATCAGCCCCACCCCCCTCCCCCCCTGATGTCAGGAGAGCTCAGCTATTCCTGCTGCTGAGGCTGAGTGGGGAGCGAAGGAGGTGAAGCCTGTCCCGGGGTGCACAGTAGGTGAGGCCTTTCTATCGGTGCAGAGGAGGAGAAGTCTGTACAGGGCGCAGAGGAAGAGAGGCCTGTCCAGGGTGCAGAAGAGATGAGGCCTGTGTCCAGGGGTGCAGAGGAGGTGAGGCCTGTCAAGGGATGCAGATGAGGTGAGGCCTGTCCAGGAGTGCAGAGGAGGAGAGGCCTGTCCGGGGGTGCAGAGGAGGTGAGGCCTGCCCAGGGGTACAGACAAGCTGAGGCCTGTCCAGGGGTGCAGAGGAGGTGATGCCTGTCCAGGGGTGCAGAGGAGGTGAGGCGTGTCCAGGGGTGCAGAGGAGCTGACGCCTGTCCAGGAGTGCAGAGGAGGTGAGGTCTATCCAGGGGTGCAGAGGAGGAGAGGCCTGTCCAGGGGTGCAGAGGAGGTGAGGCCTGTGTCCAGTGGGTGCAGAGTAGGTGAGGCCTGTCAAGGGATGCAGATGAGGTGAGGCCTGTCCAGGAGTGCAGAGGAGGTGAGGCCTGTCCAGGGGTGCAGAGGAGGACAGGCCTATCCAGGTGGGCAGAGGAGGTTAGGCATGTCCAGGGGTGCAGAGGAGGTGTGGCCTGTCCAGGGGTGCAGAGGAGGTGAGGCCTGCCCAGGGGTACAGACAAGCTGAGGCCTGCCCAGGCGTGCAGTAGGTGAGGCCTGTCCAGGGGTGCAGAGGAGGTGATGCCTGTCCCGGGGTGCAGAGGAGGTGAGGCCTGTCCAGGGGTGCAGAGGAGGTGAGGCCTGTCCAGGGGTGCAGAGGAGGTGAGGCCTGTCCAAGGACAGAGTTGGTGAGGCCTGTCCAGGGGTGCAGAGGAGCTGTGGCCTGTCCAAGGACAGAGGAGGTGAGGCCTGTCCAGGGGTTCAAAGGAGGCGAGGCCTGTCCAGGGGTGCAAAGGAGGAGAGGCCTGTCCAGGGGGAGCAGAGGAGGCGAGGCCTGTCCAGGGGTGCAGAGGAGGTGAGGCCTTTCTAGCGGTGCAGAGGAGGAGAGGCCTGTCCACGGGTGCAGAGGAAGAGAGGCCTGTCCAGGGGAGCAGAGGAGGTGAGGCCTGGGGTGCAGAGGAGGTGAGGCCTGTCAAGGGGTACAGAGGAGGTGAGGTCTGTCCAGGGGTACAGAGGAGGTGAGGCCTGTGTCCAGGGGTGCAGAGGGAGAGAAGCCTGTCAAGGGGTGCAGATGAGGTGAGGCCTGTCCAGGAGTGCAGAGGAGGTGAGGTCTGTCCATGGGTGCAGAGGAGGTGAGGCCTGTCCAGGTGGGCAGAGGAGGTGAGGCATGTCCAGGGGTGCAGAGGAGGCGTGGCCTGTCTAGCGGTGCACAGGAGGAGAGGCCTGTCCAGGGGTGCAGAGGAGGTGAGGCCTGTCCAGGGGTGCAGAGGAGGTGAGGCCTGTCCAGGGGTCAGAGGAGGTGAGGCCTGTCCAGGGGTGCAGAGGAGGTGAGGCCTGTCCAGGGGTGCAGAGGGGGAGATGCCTGTCCAGGGGCGCAGATGAGGTGAGGCCCGTCCTGTGTTTGGGTGGTTCATAGAAGGTGGGGCCTGTCCAGGAGGGATGCAGTGGAGATGAGACCTGTTCGTCCAGGCAGGGTGATCGAGAGCTGAGTTTAAGTTTGTTAATTGTTGTCCCAAGAGATTTGTGGAATGAGTGTAAGTTGTTTGTAAACTGGCCAATTGAAGAGCCACAGAGTGAAGCGCCTCAAACTATTTCATTATATTTTACAAGAGATTAATGCAGATCTACAGACAATATTGCAAAGTCGAAGACCGGGTAAAGGAGGACGCATCATTTAGCGTTGCATCCATAGGTTAGTGCACATATCCAGCAAAATGTGAGAGGCTGCAGTCCAACATTCTGGATGAGACTTTGTTGTAACCAAAGTACTCTAGTGACAATTTTGTTACTAAGCAGAAGAAGATCAAAACTGGGAACCCAAACCAGGCCTGACAATTTTGACGAACCAGCTCCCTGCCTCTTTTGTAGCTGTGGGGTGTTATAGCAACACCACAGCAAAACCAGCCACCAGTGACCAATATGTTTCCCAGCACTGAACAATCAGCCCCCACTCTTCCAGCCTCCCGGGGAAACACTGGAAGCCCGTTACGGCCAGTCCGGCCCTGCTTAGGGTATAGGTTTTACTAACAGTGGCAATTTAAATACCTCAAACACTAATAATGTGCAGAATAAGACATGATCCTTGCGATGTTTGCAGGAACCTGGGAAAATGGAACATGAATCAGATGGCACCGAATGGGATGTCTCAGTTAATGGTCCCAGCCCAACTGGCCTCTGTGCCGAGCATGCAGAATCAAAGGCAGATATATTGGAACATGCCTTCAGTCCAGATAGTCACACAGCCCAGTGCAGAATAGAACGCCAAAATCTCAACAAATTCAGAATTTCAACAAAATCCTTAAGTGATTAATAAGGATTTTCCACAACTTGCATCTATACTAGGAGTTTTTACAAATTCTACAAATTGGGTCAATGATGAATGGCCACAAACTTAAACTGTGATTAAGATCCAGTTATTATGTTAGGGAATAACCTTGTAAAATTACTTCTGGCTTTTTGGGGAAGAGTCACAATTAATTATTCATTTTGTAGGTGTGGTTTATTACATTACATTTTGTTGTGCCATGTTTTCATGACTATTCATTGATTGCTGTCAATTTTACCTCATCATGAACCATGTCAATAATGTGTTCTCTCAGTCTAAAAACGTATAAAATGTACTGTTTTGGGATATTTGCTGGAATTGTTTTATTTTACACTTTTCCTAAAGGCAGATTACATGTCATTCCTCTTACTGATTTTGTACTTAAGAACTTTTCCTTGATTTCTAACTAAGCAGGTTCTATGCTAGTTTGCTATTTGATATTTCTTACCACACATTTGTTGTGGTGGTCTGTCTATTGACTTTACAGCTAAAGTTGTTTCTGAATCTGGCTTTTGATATACTTTAGAGGTTACCAATATGTGATCCTCCTGCAAATATTATGATAATTATTTCTCTATCTGAGTAACCATGTTTATGCCTTCAGTAATTATTTGAAACCTTTAATATAGCTTTGAAGCTTGTTGTAGCTCCAAAGGCAAGGGCCTTTACCAAGGGAGCGGTCCTTTAATGGGCAGTATTGCCTGCTACGGCTGACTATAAGGCCGTTGCACTGTTTGCACCATGAGGGCAGAATGTGTTAATTAATAAAACAATGGTGTCCCAGAGACCGAGGGGGTAGAAACACCTCCGGTACTCCGAAACCTTTATTTCACAGCTGTTGCTGTGAATGTTCAAAGGTTAACAGCCGCAAGCTGGACCACGGTGGTTAATTGTTGAACATTCACAGCAATAGCTGTTAAAGGAGGCTGAAGTCAGCCCCTGGTTCTCCCTGGGCTCGGCTAAACTGCTTTTCATCATTCACGTGAGCCGGGGAGATGCAGGAGATGAGCAGAACCCCCCCTCCTTCCGAGACGCCATTGACACTGCAAGCTACGGGACGAGGAAGGGGGGAGGCTCCTGTGTGCCCTGATTCCAGCCTCTATCTTCTGCCTTCTCTTGCCCAATCCAAATATTTTGGAGAGGCAGAGGCTGTGTATTAGGACATTGTATTGTTGAGAGCAGCGGGCCAATATCAGGTTGTATATATAGGCTGCTGCTGCTGCTCCGTTGTCTTCAATAGATCTTAACATTTCAATGTTCTAAGCTTTGTCTTCTGAAGGTTCAATTCCGAATTCCGTCTTGTGGGGCTCACTAGACACTGACCCTCCGCATCATCCCTTCAGATAATTTTTAAATACAAAGCGCCAACACATTGATGCTTTGTTGCTTCCATTGGTCAGCATTCGAACTCTGCATCAGCTTGAGCATGAATTGCAGTTCCTCCGAGAGCATGGTTTGTATAAATATAAGAGTCTGGTTGACTGATTTATGAACGGGGCAGAATTATGTACAAGGAATTTAACATACCTTTGCAAACCAGATTGTTTTGATTTGCAAGTTTCACGGGTTGTAAATGGAAAGATGGGGGTTATGAAGACATGGACCGGGTTGTTAGGGTTTGTTCTCTGAGACTGTGGGTGCACTCTATATTCACAGAGACCTTTTCCAGCAAGGGTTCATGGTTCTTGGTGAACCAAAAAAGTGTTTATTCATACCCATATTTGCTTCACAATGGCCTCCAGAGAACAAGAGATTCTTTTGTTTTGTAAGTTCAGGACTTTTTTTGTAAAATGTGATGAAGTGTGATAGTCATCTGACGCAAAACTATTTATTTACTTCCTTTCAAGGTATTCTGGGCTGACCAGGCAGTGCAGCGGGCTGCCACCCTTGGAGGAACAAAATAAAATATAACTGTCAGGTAAGGATTCCTATAACTCTTAAGTTTCCTTTTACCCTGTTTCTTCTTTCTCTATTCCCTTTCTTCATCTCTGTTTTGTTTTTGTCTCTTCAGCTTCAACATTTGACTCCTTCTGTACACTAATCTTCTTGTTATCAAACTTCTGATAATAATATGATGGAGCCACATTCCTCCTGGAAATGTTGGGGGTGTAGTGCAGGTCCGATTCCTTTTTAGGTCGGTTTTGCCCAGCAGTTCGTTAACTATTGGCACATTTGTCTCCTCCTCTACACCACGTGATACTCTCCCCCCTCTGACTGTTCTTTTGCCGTCTTTCTCTCTTGATCTGACTTCCATCTCTTTGCGTCCTCCTAAACTATCCTTTTCAGTCTTATCTACTACAAGCAAAAGACACAGTATATGTGTGTGGACACACATGCACACAAGGCTTGCTTTAGGGTGGTGCAACCGGTGGAGCTGCACCTGGTGCTGACCTTGGGGGCACTGTCTTTAGAAGTAACCTATGGGTTCACAAGCACCTGCTGCACAGTTTCCTGTGCTGGAACCTGTGGTGCGAGTGGAAGATAGCCTTTTATCTCTTTCTTCTGTTTTGTGTTTTTCTTTTCTAGACCCGTTTTGTTTCCTTTACTGTTGTGCTGTTTTTTTCTCTTTTTTAGGTGTTGCAGTGCCTGGGGCCTGTCGGAGGAGTGTGATGAGTTCTGGGCACCAAGTAAGTCCTTATCATCCGCACAATTTGAAATAGTGAATTCCACTGAGCTAACTGGACACAGCGTCAGTCTATGGTGGCATTTAAAGCAGTGATTACAACAAAGCAAATACCTTTGTTCAATAAATTGTTCAATAATTGTTCTAGATCACTGGAAAAACGAATAGATTAACAGTCTAGGTGGGCAGGAGATAATTAATTAAAAGTATTACAAATATCTCTCAGCCTTTGCCACAGAAATTGTAAATTGATAGTGTTGGCTGCTGCTGAGAATCTGTGTCACAATATATGTGCAACTTGTGTTTCTTTCTTAAATATTAATTACGTTTTCTCTCACATCTATGAGTTTCAGTGATCCGAAGCTCCCGATTTACAGTGTCCCTGAGCTGTTTCACCACTATCAGAAATGATACTCAACTGATTTCCTGGCTTGTTTTTGTCAATACATTCTTTGTGCAAAGTATAAGGTCATAAATACTTTTTCTTTGTTTTCATTTACAATTTCTGACTCCGTTTCTACAGGTGACTGAAGCATGAAGAGAAAAAAGAAGGTTTAAATTTAGTGAAACGCAACGAAAAGGATTATTTCAAGGAAAGTTAAAACATTCTCGAGCTCTTGAGAAGAAAACACATTCTATGTGCCAGGAATGGTGAGGATGTTGGTGCAGAAAAAATGGTGAATGTGAAAGTTGTCAAATCCCTATAGTAAAATGGCCATAAATGTTTATCAAGTGTCAGGAAACTGAGATTGAGGAGAACATTGGCCACAACTGATACCTACACAGTGCACTTGAGAAAACTCAGTGTTGTAAATTCTGTTTGATGGTTTATGAGAAATGCTTTGGAGACGCAAACCCTCCCCAACAGATCAGCATCCGTAGACGTGTTGTGATGTGACAGAACCGTCAAAAAGACTAATATCCCTGGTTTACAAGCGGAAGCTTTTGTCTCTGTCTCCTGAAGATGAGAGGAGAGAAAAGGTTGTTTAAATACACTTTCTCAGATGTCGTTACAGCAAAGATGCTGGATTACCATTTCCAATATAGGAAGATTTTCCCCCACCAACTCTGTCTCTTGGGTTGATCCGAGTGGTTTCAAAGTGTCCTGTAACTCCAAAGTCGATCATTAACCACTGAACAAAAAAGCATTTTCTGGCACAGAAAGTATAAAAGGGCCCAGTGTTACGCTATTGATAATTCATAAACCACCCTGGCATGCCCTAATCATCGGTCATTACTGGTATGAACGAACATACCTAACAGGCAAACACTAAAGCCCAAAGACCTTAAAACTCCTAAATCAAATGTGATAAACTAGAATCACTAAATAAGACTAATTAAACTAGAGGGAATTCACCCAGGCATAACTTGGAGAAAATGAATCCATGAGGGCATCTTAATCAATACAAGGGGCTCCTCGGTGAAAGTTAATAAGACAAGTTAGATTGGTGCCTTTAAAGGTAGAAAAATGATCTCCAGGTAAAAACTATCATTAGTTAAATATATGTTAAGAAGAGCATCTGAAATGTACTTTAGAAGTTAATGCTGAGTTGTAACATAAACAACTACACAATCAGAAATCAAATTTAGTCTTAAGATGGCATGTGTCCAGGAACAAACCCAACTTGGAGAAACAAACAACTCGAATAAGAGCAATGACTGTGAGAACAGCTTTAGTTATCAATCCCACCTCACCCAACATGAGAAAACTAGCACTGGACGAAAACCCCATCAGTGTCCTGAATGCCAGAAACTCTTCAATCACAAATCCAGCCTTACGGTACATGAAAGAACCCACACTGGGCATAAAGCTTATCAGTGCTCTGAATGCTGTAAAAGCTTCAGTAGCAAATCCAATCTCACTTCACATGAAAGAACCCACACTGGCCAAAAACCTTATCAGTGCCCTGAATGCCAAAAAAGCTTTAGTTTTAGTGGCAGTCTGATTCAACATCAGGGAACTCACACTGGCCAAAAACCTTATCAGTGCTCTGAGTGCCAGAAAAGCTTCAATCATAAATCCAGACTTACTGCACATGAAAGAACCCACACTGGACAAAAACCTTATCGGTGCTCTAAATGCTTTAAAAGCTTCAGTCATAAATCTACCCTTACTGTACATGAAAGGACCCACACTGGACAAAAACCTTATCAATGCTCTGAATGCTGTAAAAGCTTCAGTCATAAATCTACCCTTACTGCACATGAAAGAACCCACACTGGGCAGAAACCGTATCAGTGTTCTGAATGCCAAAAAGGTTTCTATCACAAATCCGGTTTAAATCAACATGAGAGAATCCATACTGGGCTCAAACCCTATCAGTGCTCTGAATGCCAGAAAAGCTTCAGTCGGAAAATAATTCTTACTCACCATGAGAGAACTCACACTGGGCAAAAACCTTATCAGTGCACTGAATGCTTGAAAAGCTTCAGTCATAAATCCAGCCTTACTGCACATGAAAGGACCCACACTGGACAAAAACCTTATCAGTGCTCTGAATGCTGTAAAAGCTTCAATCAGAAATACAACCTGACTGTGCATGAAAGAAACCACACTGGGCAGAAACGGTATCAGTGTTCTGAATGCCAAAAAGGTTACTATCACAAATCCGGTTTAACTCAACATGAGAGAATCCATACTGGGCTCAAACCGTATCAGTGCTCTGAATGCCAAAAAAGCTTCAGTCAGAAATCCAACCTTACTGTGCATGAAAGAACCCACACTGGGCATAAACCATATCAGTGCCCTGAATGCCAGAAAAGCTTCAGACTGAAACAGACTCTCACTCACCATGAGAGAACTCACACTGGGCAAAAACCTTATCAGTGCTCTGAATGCTGGAAAAGCTTTGGTCAGAAATCCAACCTTACTGTGCATGAAAGAACACACACTGGGCTCAAACCGTATCAGTGTTCTGAATTCCAGAAAAGCTTCAGATTGAAAACAACTCTCACTAGACATGAGAGAACTCACACTGGGGTAAAACCTTCTTAGCTCTCTGAATGCTGGAAAAGTTTCAGTCCGAAATCTGGTCTCACTCAATTTGGGAGAACTTACCTGGAAAAAACCTTGTCATTGTTCTAAATGCCAGGGAAGGGTCTGCTGGAGATTCAGTTTCATTCAACAAGAGAGAACCCACAACGTGAAAGAAAATGATCCGTGCTCTCAATGTGACAAAAACTTCAGTTGTAAATGTAACCTTTCCACATAAAAGAGACAATGTGGGAGAATAAAAGGTGCTCACTGTCAACCCTGAGGAGGAGCTTTCAGCATCACAAAACATTTAGATAAAGCAGCCACAAAGACACCGCTCTATTGATTGTCCAACAAACCGTCTACTGAGAAAAGTACACAGCGTGGAATGGAAATGCTTGAATTAACCTCATTCTTTTGTAACTATTTGTGGCCTCATTCCATTCACCGCATTTTGTTTGCTGAGTGTTTATAAGCAATGACTGACCCACAAAGTCCATTTGATCCTGAACTTTGAGGCCACGCCCCCAAGGATCTGGAATGCTTGAACCTCAAACTGTTTCCAGCCTTAACGAGCCTCACAGGGGGCTGCAGCAGGAGTCCCTTTGGCATAGGTCTCTATGAGACCAACATCTGTTCATGTCTGTACCACGTAGGGCTGATCATTGAGAAAAACTAAACGTGATGGATGGACTGGTAGTTAATCTCTGCAACATCCCACCACATCATTCTCTAGTCTTTGTTTAACTACAGATGAGGTCAGCCATATGCAAACGATTCTTGGCCCCTTCCTAAATAGTCCTAATGACTTCTGTTCCAAAAGGACACAGCCTCGTATTACAAAGATCCACATGAGTGGCCTCTTTCCATCTTCTTTTTGTTTCCAATGGAACCTGCTATCCCCTAAACCATGCCTCAGGCCTGCCAGGTTCCATGCTTTAGCTCTTATCATCAACTTTGAACCGTCTCCATAACTTGGAAGCTCCGAAGACTTCGCAGCTGTTGTAACTGCTTGAAGTTTCACACATTTTGATGGCCGTGGATTCAGGTTCAACTTGATGACCCAACTCTACTCTGTGGGCATTTTGCACTTCAAGCCACTTCTGTGCAGCTCGTCATCTTCTGAGACTGATTCAGCCAAAAACCTTGCATCAAATTCCAGTGTTAATCATCACCAGAGACTAAACTTATCTTTGTCCTCTCGAGCATAGCTACCAAAGTCAGCTACAATTTTGTAGATGACTTCCTGATTGATTTAGTAGAACTGCTTGTTTTTTATTTATTTACCTTTTTGTTTGGTTTTGACAGTTGTTTTTTGCTAATTAATAATCCTTAAATCACAGCTCACCTTTTGATTTAGCTTCTTAATAATTATTAAATATTCTTTTTGCTCTAAACTTGGTTTGAATCTTACAGTTCCTTGTCTATTTTTAATAAACTGTATTGAAATTTGTGACTTCCACTGTTTTGCTTTTCCTTCGAGCGCCCCTTAGGCCATACTGCTCAAGCCACGTTACCAAAAGCGTGCTAAGAACACTTCAGTAGAAGACACATTTACCTTTGCTGGCCAAAATTTGGGAAAAGCAAAGCAGGCTGACTCCAGAAAGCACACCAAGGTTACTGTCTTAGGTGGCTTCTGCATCACCTGTAGATGCAAAAATCAAAGATTATGAGGGAAGCTGTTGGAAGCTGTGCCCCGGGAATTTGAGATTGCCTCTCAAACAGTCTCAAACAGTTGAAAGAGCTCAAGAGGCACCCGTCAGAGATCCATGTCTCAGCAACTAAGACTGCCCGCTCCTGTCATACAACACTCACACTGAATCACACTCCCTGTGCAATGTTCAAACTTTTACATAAACAAGTTGTGTTGTGCTTTGTGAACAGGCTTTCACCCCCCCTTTGTATGCAAATGAGTTTCTTTGATCAGACACCCCAGGCCTCCATCTCTTCTAGTGCAGATGATAATGTGAGAACTGTAAGGAGATCACAAACAAGGGCTGTATTGAGAAATAATCGTCTTCCAAGTCACACAGTAGTTTGTAGTTCTTTATTAGTATTTTAAATGTACATCCTCATCCCGTTCCAAGTTAGAATAAAGTTTGCGAAGCGCGACTCTCTTGTGGCCCGCTCCCCAGATTAAGTCCATAAGAACAGAAACAGAGTCCAATTTCCTGCCTGAAGAAGCGCAGAGGCAGGTAAACTAGAGGGGTAGTATAAATGTATTTACAGCATTTTTGCTTTTCCACTCTACCCATGGGTCGATAGTTGCAGGGATCCCCAAAACAACAGGGAGCTGCAAACCTTGGATATCACCTAAGTTGCCCTGTACACGTTCATTTTCGTGTGGTAAGTTCATCGCTTAATACCTGAAGATGTTAGGGTGCCACCCCAGTGCTAATTGTGGCAGCACTTCCTGTTTTAAGTTGTTAGTTTGTGCATGGGATATAAGCTGGATTTGGTCAAATTTAGCCTTAGTCTAGAAGCCTTACCAAAATCGTCTAGAACATCCATCACCTGTGGTAGATACGAATGCACGTTCCTGAGGTACACAAATGCATCATCAGCATACAGTGATATGTCCTCTCAATTTGGCTCACTCGGTATACTGATTGCTGGGTCCTGTGACCGAAACAGGACAGCGAACAGATCCAAGGCTAGGGCAAAAGTAATCGACAGTGGGCATCTTTGCTGCATGCTTCAAAATAAACTGATATCTCTGCCTGTCCGGATGTGGGACAGCGGGTTGGTGTAGAGGAGATTAATCCAGTGTAATATTTCTGGGACTAGTTTCATGCACATTAGCACTTTCGTTAAGTAAAACTACTCCAGGGTGTTGAAGGCCTTCTCTATATCTAGTGAGAGTGCTGTGTATGGAGGCAATTCATGAGATTCTTTTCCATCAGCCGGAGAGGCGCCATAGGTTAAGATATACTTTCCTCCCAAGTACGAAACCATTCTGGTCTTGATGCCAATGTAGAGAGGCAGGGAAGCAACCTGTTTGAAAGGACCTTCCTGCAAATCTTGTGGTTGGTGTACAGTGGCCAGTAGGAGCGTAGCTCCAGTGGGTCCCTGTTGGGCTTAGGCAGTACCAATATCATAGCCTCCCACAGGGATCCCGGCAATGTGCCCTCCTGCCTGGCCTGTTGGTACATTTGGAGTAGCTTTGGTGAGAGGGTTGCTCTGTAGGTGAAGTAAAAGTCCACCGGTAACCCGTCCATCCCAGAAGTTTTGTTGCACGCGATCTAGTCAATCATGAAGCCAATTTCCTCAGTGGTCAGGGTTTCATCTGATGTATGTCCCTGAAGATGTTTAAGTTTGGGGATCGTCAGTCTTTTCAAATACTCATCTAATTGGGGTGCCTGCACTCTCAACACAGCCTGGTATACAGACGTCTGGTTCTACTGGAAAGCCTGTTTTATATCTGCTTGCACATTCAATATCTCTCCCACCAGTGATCTACTGCCGTTTCTTGGGGTCTTTGGGGTCAACGACCATAGGAGCCTTGCTACTATTTGATAGTGTAGTGTTCCTAGTCTGACCATCGCCTCTCTTTACTCCTTTCAGAGAGGGGTGATTAGGTTCTCGTTTCATGCAGCTACCACACATATATTTCCGCTGTTCATATTGTTTGTTCATAGGAGAGGTTCTTGGCTCACAAGGCATGTTTTACACCGTGCTACATCTTGATGCACAGGCCTTATGTGACACCCTTAAAGGTATCCCACTCTATCACTGTCGTAGAGGCAGTCCCTTTGTTCTCCTCAAAGATGGCGATATGTGTACTTACAGTATCACAGAAGACTCTGTCCTGTAGGGCCGGGGCTTACCGCCTCCTAATGGGTACTGGTGCATGTCTTCTGCTCCACTGAATCATCGTTTTGAGGTGGTTGTGGTCCAAAAGTTGGTGGCCTAAACATTCACGTCACAAGACCAAGGAGCCACAGAGGAATTGCATAGGAGCAAGCCGATTCTGATGTGCAGCTAGTGTACTGTGAGAACTACAAGTACTTTTATGTATGAGGATGTGTTAGATCTGGGGGTCTCTAGTTGGCAATGGTATTCACCTTTGTCCAAATAGGGACCCTTACTTCTAAGTCAGAATAAGGGGATTACACTCCTTAATAACCCCTGTTCATCCCCTATGTAGCTTGGCACGAGAAGACAGGCTTATCTCAGAGGCAGTGTGTTAAGCATTTGTGAATATACACAGTAATACAGTGAAAACACTACAGATTAACACAACACAGGTTTTAAACAAGACCACAAATGACAAAAATCCACAATACTACACTTAAGATGACTTAAAAGATGATGCAAGTTGCTTAGTTCAAGTTGTTGGTAAATGCAACAAAGTTCTCAACAAAGTACCTGGATGCGCTAGGCAAAGTAAACAAAAGGCTCACAAAAGGGGAGTTGCGTCGGTTCCGTGTTCCGGGGGAACGGTTGCGTCCTGCCTCAATGCTTGCGCAGGGTAGGTTACTCGGTGTGAGCCTTACTGGAGCGAAGGTGATGCCTAGATTCACGGCTTGCGGGCCCGTTGCGGTGCGCAAGATGGCGCCTTGATGCAATTATCTGGTTGCGATGCGAGAAGATGGCGCCCTTGATGCGGCGATGGGATGACGATGCAATGACGCCCTGGCAGCCTTGTGACGACTCTGTACTTTGGAGCCGCGACAGGCCCTGTGACACTCTTCTCCGGTAATGCGATGGCGACTCTCTCGATGGTGTCACGTTTCTCCGGTGATGCGACAGCAGGCAGCTTTGATGAACACACGCTTCCAGAGAGATGCAACGAAGTTTAGCTTCTCCCACGTAGCGATAATTTCAGCTGCGGCGGCGACACGATTCTTCTCGATGCATGGCGCTTCCAGCTTCCAGAGACTGGAGTCAGAATTCCCAGCAAGGAAATTGAGGAGGGAGCTGGAGGTGAAGTCTTTTGTTCCTGAGACTTCAGCAGGAGGCAAGTACAGTTCAAGCCCTTGGAGAATATTCTGTAGATGAAAGTCCTTACAAAGTTCCTTCTCCTTTCCCTCGGCAATAAAGCAACCACTGCAGGCCAACCCAGGAAACAGCACACTGGCAGAGGGGCAGTCCAACTCCTGCAGCTTCCTTGGTTCTTCTCCTAGGCAGAAAGATTTCTTGTTTCAGTAGTGATCTAATTTCTTGGGATCAGGGTCCCAATATTTATAACCCCAAATCCTTTGTTCTCTGAAGGCAGAGAGGCCTCTGCCTAGTCCAAACCAGTTCCTGAGCACTTTGTTTAAATGACTCTCTTCTTCTTTTCACTGTGCAGGGCAGAGACATCAGATGCCCCACAGGAGGTGGAGCCAGCACAGGGGAGGGAAGATACAGCTCTGGAGCACTCTGTTGACATGATTCCTCCTCTCCTTTCACAGAGCAGGGTCGAGACATCAGACAGGCCACAGGGCCAGCATTGTAGAAGGAAGGCCCAGCCCTATTCAGGTCCCAGGTGCAACTCCTCCCGCCCATCTAGATGTAGATCTCTCAATTCACCACCGGGCTACCCCAGCCGGTCTCCTGGAATTCCCCAGCCCTATCACTCACAAACCCAGACAAGGAATACACAACCCAGCAGAGGCAGGCTCAAATGGTTAGGCAAGCAAATACCTACTTTCTAAAAGTGGTATTTGCAAACACAGAATATTAAAATAAACTTTACTAAAATATGTATTTTATTATTCTGAGTTCAGGCATACTAAATTCAAATTTCTACTGTGTTCCCTGAGTCAGTTAGGATTATAAGAGTGTAATATTCTAGCTGCTCATTCTGGCCTATGAGAACAGGTAGCCTTTAATAGTGAAAAACGAAAATGGCTGTAATTCACTATTAGAACATGCTACACCCATCAGAGCATTCCTACCTTATACTTACAATGCACCCTGCCCTTGGGCCTACCATAGGGGTGTCTAATATGGAGACTGGCAAGTGGGTGCACTTGGCCAAGTCGACATGGCAGTGCTAGGCTGCACAAAGGCTTTGCAATGGGAGGCCGTAGACACACATTACAGGCTGCTTCTGTGTGTGGCACAACCAGTGCTGCAAGCCCACCAGCAGCATTTGATTTACAAGCCATGGGCACACATGGTGCACTGTACTAGGGGCTGACAGGTAAATCAAATAACCCAATCATGAAATCCAATCAGTACATCAATTTAACATAAGGAGCACTTGCACTGTGGCACTGATTAGCAATGCCACAGTGCCCAAAGCATATAACCAGCAAAAATATCTCAACGCAGAGGAGGCAATCAGAAAAAATGGAAGGGAGACTCACGCCAATGATGCCAGGTCTAACACGTGTCCCCTCCAGCTGAAATGTGGGGAGACCTACCCTTCCCCTTGGAAGTTCTCTTCACTAAGGCGGAAAAATCTGGACTGACCATCAGCGTTGGCGTGTTCTGTACCAGGGCGGTGTTTCACCGTAAAGTCCATACCCTGTAGGGAAATGGATCACCTCAACAACTTTGGGTTCTCACCTCTCATCTGCATCAGCCATCTGAGGGGCCTGCGGTTGGTCTGAACCCGGACGTGAGTCCCAAACAAGTATGGTCTCAATTTCTTCAGTGTCCAGACCACAGCAAATGCCTCACTCTCAATTGCACTCCACCTCTGTTCCCGTGGGAGTAACCTCCTACTGATGAAGGCTACAGGTTGGTCTAGGCCTTCTTCATTAATCTGTGATAGAACAGCCCCCACACCATGCTCTGAAGCGTATGTCTGAACAATGAAATATTTTGAGAAATTGGGCGCATGAAGCACGGGGGCTGTACCCAAGGCAGTCTTCAGGGGTTCAAAAGCCTTCTGACAGGTGTCAGTCCAGTTCACTTTCTTGGGCTGCTTCGTGGAAGTCAGCTCAGTCAAGGGTGCAACAATGTTGCCATACCCCTTGACAAACCTCCTGTAGTACCCTGTGAGTCCTAAAAAGGCTCTCACCTGTGTCTGAGTCTTTGGGGGTCCCCATGCCAGGATGATATCAATCTAGGGTTGTAGGGGCGCCACCTGGCCGCTTTCTACCTGGTTACCCAAGTACACAACAGAACCCTGCCTGATCTGGCACTTACTCACCTTGATAGTGAGGCCTGCCTTGCGCAGTGCCATCCACACTTCCCAGAGGTGCTGCAAGTGTTCTTCCCAACTGGCGCTGAACACTGCAATGTCATCCAGGTAGCCGGCACTGAAATCCTCCAGCCCAGCCAACACCTGGTTGACCAACCTCTGAAAGGTAGCGGGGGCATTCTTCATCCCAAAGGGCATAACCCGGAATTGGTAGTGCCCATCTGGTGTGGAGATTGCTGACCTCTACTTACCCCCACCAGTCAAGGCGATCTGCCAGTACCCAGACATCAAATCAAACGTGTTGAGGTACCGTGTAGCCCCTAACCGATCAATGAGCTCCTCAGCTCTGGGGATGGGGTGTGCATCAGTCCTGGTTACTGAATTGAGCCCTCTGTAGTCCACACAGAACCAGAGTTCGGGTGTGGCGCCTGGCGAGGCAGCCTTTGGGACCAAGACCACTGGGCTGGCCCAAGGACTGTTGGAGGACTCAATGACCCCTAAAGCAAACATCTTGGAGATTTCCTCCTTAATGTAAGCCCTAACCTTGTCAGTCACTCTGTAAGCCTTGTGCTTGACAGGAGGACTGTTGCCAGTGTCCACATCATGGACGCACCACTCTGTGACACAAGGAACCAAGGAAAATAGATCAGAGAATTGCCCCAACAGCTGGCGACAATCTTGCTGCTGATCAGGGTTCAGTGTGGTAGAGAAGCTGACACCATGCACTGACCCATCTTGCTCTGTTGCAGACAGGAGGTCAGGAAGAGGCTCAGTCTTCTCCTCCATTTCACCATCTGTCGCTAGGAGCATGCCCACTTTGGACCTTTCTAAGTGGGGCTTGAGGCGGTTAACATGCAGAACCCGCAAGCGGTTCCTGGGAGACCAAAAGTTCACCAGATAGGTGACATCACTCTTGCATTCCACCACTTCATATGGACCGGTCCACCTGTCCTGGAGCGCACAAGGCTCCACAGTGGCCATGACATAAACTTTCTGTCCAGGCTGAAGCTCAATCAGAGTGGCATTCTGATCTTACCACCGCTTCATTTCCTCCTAGCTGGCTTCCAGATTCGCCTGAGCAAGATCTCTGAAACGCTGAGTCTGGTTCCTGAAGGCCAGCATGTAGCTATACTATTTTGAAAAACGGGGACCCCTACAAAACAATAATGTATCTTGCTAGCTGTAGGGCACAATATCTGAAATGGTAAACAATATGCTTGATACAAGATCCAAAACAATTACAAACAGTGACCTGGCTTTGTTCACTGTTTGTAATTGTTTAGGATCTTGAATCTAGCATATTGTTTACCGTTTCAGCATGTAGCTGTATACATCCTGGGCAGGTTTCCTGGGAGATTGCTCCCAGCCTTCCTTGACCAAACTCAAAGGTCCTCTTACCGGGTGACCATACAAAGGCTCAAAAGGACTGAACCCTAGAGACTTCTGTGGCACCTCTCGGTAGGCAAACAGAAGGCATGGCAAGAAGACGTCCTACTTACACCTCATTGGTTCCTCAAGACCCATGATCATGCCTTTAAGGGTCCGGTTGAATCTTTCAACCAGCCCATTACCTTGTGGGTGGTAAGGAATGGTGAACTTGTAGCGAACACCACACTCCTTCCACCGAGACTTCATATAATTAGAAATGAAGTTTGTACCTCTGTCAGACACAACCTCTCTGGGGAACCCCACACGGGAGAAGATCCCCATCAGTGCACGTCCCACCACGGGTGCCGTCACTGTCCTGAGCGGAATGGCTTCTGGGTACCAGGTAGCATGGTCCACCAAGTCCAGGATAAACCTGTTGCCCATGGCTGCCTCGGGGTCCAGTGGCCCCACAATGTCCCTCTCTATCCGTTCAAAGGGGGTACTGACTATAGGGAAGGGTTGGAGAGGGGCCTTGTGCCTCCTCCTACTCTTCCTACTTGCCTGACAAGTTTGACAGGTCCTATGATGAGTATCTGAACTCTTCCGCATCTGGGGCCAATAAAAGTGGGAGACAAGCCTTTCAAAGGTCTTATTCTGCCCCAGAATAAGACCAGGCTCCAGGGTCTCTTGAACACCCTTAACTGCCATAGACTGAGTGGTCACACATGCCCACTCAGGCAGACCAACATCTCTAAATGCGACTTCCTCTCCCCCTTAGCCCAAGGGGAGCTTCTAAATCGTTGCCTAACAGACAGCCAACAGGCATGGATGGCCTCACAGCTACTTGAAGAGTACCAGAGACCCCCCCACACTCAAAGGGAACTTGAGCCACCTTGCAATGGCTCTCTGTTTTGTCAGCGGCAACAACTGGAAGAATGCATTGGGGACTACCTGCTCTTCAGAGACCAAGTGACACTTGACAGATGTCACACTTGCTCTTGTGTCTCTGAGAGCCTCCACATTATGGCCAATCATGGTTACCCACTGCCTGTATTTTTTAGTGTTAGCAGGCAGCTGAGTTTGAGGGACCACCTCAAAGTCTCCTAATGAGACAAGGGACATTTCTGCGGGACCCCACCCACCTTGGGCACCCATCTCCTCCCCACCTAGGGCTACACTGGCCATCTGACGGGGTGGTGCACGGGGTGGCACATACTGTCCTTTCTGAGGACACTCGGGATCATACCAACGGTGTCCCACCTGCTTACACTGAAAGCAGGTAACAAGCCCCCTATGAACATGTTTACCCTTTGGGGGTCCTGACTTCTTTTCAGGGGGAAGCTGGGAACCCTTACCCTGGTTCTCTTGGGAATTACTACGGGGACCTTTTTGTAACTCCCTCTGTTTACCCTTTGCCCCACCACTCCTCTGCTGGGGACCCCGCCCCCCTTTTGCAGAGTCTCCCACAAGACCCTTGTGGACCCTGGTACTGAAAAGGTATACACCCAGGCAGACTTTAGCTACAAGGAACTGGCTAATTCGCAACACATTTTGTGAACAACATATGATAGACACACAAGGAGTAAAAAAAAAAAAAAAAAAAAAAAAATAGTACAACAGACTGTTATGATATCAAAAATATATTTTTAATTTCGATTTTTTTAAAAAATTATAAAAAGAAGGGTTAGTAAATATCACTGCGTATATATGATGTATACAGTCAAGAATTTGATACATTGATTATGAATGGCAATTCCATGATACATTATTTAAAACAAAATAGAAAAGAAAACAATTAAAAGTTAGTTTCAAAATTATTTCTCCAAATTTTGTTAGACTTGGGCTGTGTCAACGCGTTTCGACAAATCTTTTGTCTTCATCAGGACTTTAGAATATGCAGCCACTTTTTTCTAGACAGAATGAAACAGATTTTTAGATAAATGTATGGCCAACACTTTCTAGGTTACATTCAGCAACTTTTGTTTTGACTAACCGAAGGTGACCAACAATTCACAACAGTTCATAACAGTCCATTGACAATTTTTGTATTCAATAAAAACATATTATGCGTTAGCTCTAAAATAACGTCAAATAGGATTCATTTTCTTAGCCAGGCTTGTGTATTGCATATGGATGATAATACAGAATCGTAGAAACCACAAAGTGCATTCATTTTGGTAACAGTAACATTTCTATATATCTATATTCTAGCGGAACCAGATAAGTGAACATTTTCTTAAGATAGGAGAGGAAAGGTACCTTACCATCTACAAGGGTTACGTAACATTTAAAGGCTTATTCTTATTAGACAAGTTTAGACATCATTAAGGAGTTTATCAAACTAATTCCTTATCTAATCATTAATATATTAAAGAGTATTTGCTGATCAAGACAACCATTCTTTAGTTGACTATTTTAATGGCTGCTAACTGTGTATGTATCCATGTCATCACTCAGTTCCTCATCTCTAAACGAGTGGGAACAGCCAAACCGCAATATACATTCACCATTTTTTGTTACAGCTATTCAGCGTGATACCTAATCCCTATTCGCTTTCATGGTCTTTATAACCACTCTCTTATTATCTCGAATAATTTCTTACCCACAAAGAGAAATTGGTAGTAACCTTCCACTGTAACCTTTTTTGGAAGACTGCACAAAAATGATGTTGGGAGTGAGGCACCTTCTTTATATTAGATGTGGGCGGTATGTGATATCTGTTTAATAGAAAAGACAAAACATATTGGTATTTCAGTTTCTTATTACACATTTATTATTGGGGGCAAAACGAATTTCCATCTCTGACCCCTATTGTTTACTCATTGGAGGTTTTATCTGAGAAAGCAGTGTTCACTGCGTACTTCTCACTTCTACCTCCGTTTCCTCCTCGTCAGTCTTCAACATAAAATACGGCCAAGGGTCGATTTCTTTTAGCCGTCGGCAAAAGAACGGTCCACTTAATCGTTTTTAGCGGGTAAGTTCCTATGTAAAAAAATTATAAATAGACTCAAATCTATTTGTTCTGATGCTATTTAATCATCTTCAGGTAGTATTCAATGTTATTGGTTTTTATCTTTTCATAATTTACCTCATCTAGTAAACACAGTTGTCCCAAACCAAACGGTGCGTGATGAAAACCCGGGATCTGTGAGGAGCCGCGGTATTTAAGGGCGTTTTTCAATTCTACCGCTCCCAGCGTTTTACGATTAATGGTGGTGAGACATAGGAATGCTAATGGTTTTGTAATCCCCAAAACATCCTGAAAATAGAGAAAACAACAATCATTTGGTGTTTGTCCCTTAAACTGGGTTAATGGTCAACTCGGTTTGTTGTAAACATTTTGTCCGAGTCCCTTAGCGTTTGTTTACCTTTTGGATTCAATTCGATTCGAAGACCGGAGACAAAGGCGTTTTTGTGTCTTTTCGCTTCCCAGGGGCTTATTTCAGTGCGGTACCTCCGTATGGATATCGATTGCGTTATACGAAGTGCCCGTTTAGGTGCAGTATTGACCAGAAATCTGGGGGAGATATAAGAAAAATACTACCCTTAGTGACTAATTTAGAGTTAATAGTTATCTAGTTCCTATGCTGGAGCCTCACCGATACGGCTTCCAGCCAAAATCCGACAGAGTAGTCTGCAGCGAGTCAAGCAGACATAGCGCAGAGTTTGTTAGGCTCTTACCGTTTTCCGGATGGCAAAATGCAGTGCGTCTCCTTCCGTCAGGGTTTCAAGTGAAAAAATGGAAGATCACAAGAAGTCCTTCTTCCATTGCTTTATATATACTTCCAATGAAGGAGGCGGGGTTAGGTTTTAAGAGGATATTACCTATTTTGCAATGTTACCTAATCCAAAGAAGAGGCGGGGCTAAAATTTAAAAAGGTATTACCTAATTATATGACCAGTGATTAAATATTCAGAGTCATGTCAAGGGGAGTGCATTTAATAATGACTGACTATGTATTTATATTATTGCGTTCTCCCAGGGTAGATCTTGATTCAGACCCTGTTCAAAAGTCCCAAGGGTGAAGATCCAAAAGACCTCACGTTTCTTTCGTATTTCATTGCCACCTTGGTTTTCTTGTACATGAATTTTCTCTAGGATGCGCCATCTCATGTCCTCCGGTTTATGTTTATATTCTGAAAAGTGATTCACAAGTGGGGCTGTTAATCGTTTTGTTTTAATTGCTGACCTGTGTTCTGTAAGTCTTGTTTTGATCATGCGTGACGTCTCCCCGACATAGCCCAAATTGCAGGGGCATAT
This sequence comes from Lissotriton helveticus, assembly GCF_964261635.1. Taxonomy (NCBI): domain Eukaryota; kingdom Metazoa; phylum Chordata; class Amphibia; order Caudata; family Salamandridae; genus Lissotriton; species Lissotriton helveticus. The sequence goes on along the minus strand of NC_136058.1, from coordinate 401,208,878 downwards.
GATCAAATATACCACGTTTTTCGTGTTGCAATTCCATAGCTCTTTAGCCCGAATAGTTATCGTTTTGAATTGCATACTTTCACCAGTCACAATGCTGTCACATGAGTGGCATGACCCACACCGTGAGGTACCTCTGACTGCGTTTGTTCCAGTAATTGATTTCTGGATGAATGTGATGAATGTGATATTTTGTGTCTTGGGTTTGTGGCGAGAATGAACTATTTGATCTTTTAGATTCCTGTTTACTCCTTGTGTGTCTATCATATGTTGTTCACAAAATGTGTTGCGAATTAGCCAGTTCCTTGTAGCTAAAGTCTGCCTGGGTGTATACCTTTTCAAAAAATTATTGTTTCCCTGACCCAGGAGTCGATCCTTAACAGGGGGTCCCTGATACTTACCCAGGACCCTGGTACTGACCCAGCGGTCCGCCTCTTCAGCAAGTTTTCTAGGGTTATTCAACTTGCTATCAATAAGGTGCTGGCGTAGCTCTGGAAAAAAATTAGCAGACAAGTGTTCCTTAGCAATCAAGTCATAGAGCTCTTGAAAATTATCAACATTGCTACCCCTCACCCAACCATCCATAGCTCTGCAAAAGAAAGACACATAGTCTACCCAAGTGGTTCCCTCCAGTTTCTTACAATTCCTGAACCTCTGTCTATAGAGCTCTGGAGTTAATCCATACCTTGTCATCAGTGCTTCCTTCATGTGGGCATAAGACATCCTGTGAGTACTGGGCAAGTCTAACAAAGTATCCCTACCTTCAGTTAAAAAGCGGCCCTCAACCCCGCTCCCCAATCCTTCTCAGGGACCCGGTGGGCCAACATTGCTATCTCATAGGCTGCAAACCACTGCCCAATATCTTCATTCTTGTGAAAATCTTTGATGACATCCTTGGGAATATGTACTCCACCTTCTGAAGGCACAGATGGTGCGCTGCCACCAGAGGAACTGAGTTCTAAGCCCTTGGCCTTGATTTCTAACTCCCTCAACATTCTCTCATGCTCCATTCTCATTCTCTCTCTTTCCAAAGGCAACCTGTTATTCTCTGTTTCCCTCTGACTCCATCTTAAGCTTAGCCAACTCCAGCTTTAGTGCCCTATTTCTCTCCCTGTCTTCCAGCTCTCTGGGAGACAGTTCTTTGCAAGAGATGCTGCTGCCAGGTAGGGACGGCACCCCTCCCCTTGCTGGAAACTCTGGCCCATCAATTTGCCCATCTGCATCCCCAACTGGCTGCTCTACAAGATCAGGGGCAATTCTTGCTTCTACCCAGGCCCTCAGCACCTTCTGGTAATCTTCCTTTTTAGAAATGCCTGGTGTAGCAACTTTCAATTTCCTGCAGAGATACTTGAGCTGTTTCACAGTGTAGGTTGCCAACCTTTCTTCCTCAAATTTAAGATCCATAGATGCAAAAGATGCTGGTTTAATCATGGTACAGTATCAAAAAGTGTGGTCGCGGCAGCAAACAAAACTTTTCATGCAAATATAGTAGCACAAAACACAACTCAAATTTATGTGGTCTAAGTCCACTTCTGTGACTTTATATCGTTCAAGGATATCTGATGCAATTCAATTCAAAGTATTTGCAGATAGGAGCCATACAATTGCACATTGAAACAAATGTGCAATATTTTACAGTGCTCTGGGTGAGGTAGGAAAAAGGAATGCTACTATAATTGCATGAAAAGTTTTGTTTGCTCCGCGACCACACATTTTGATACTGTACTCATTGACCCAGGCCAGGTAGTATATATGGGTTACCCTCTTTATATAGAACACGGTTTACTCATGGTAGTAAAAATGGTAAGTTTTCATGAAAAACTAACAGTCCAAGGAAAAAGATTCTAAACAAAGTATGTGGTCGCGTTTGGTCTTTACTCACTAGTAGTGTACACCAATCACTGTATATGAACACAAATGCAAAGTCCAAATCCTCACCGCTGACCACCAATGTTAGATCTGGGGGTCTCTAGTTGGCAATGGTATTCACCTTTGTCCAGATAGGGACCCTTACTTCTAAGTCAGGATAAGGGAATTACACTCCTTAATAACCCCTGCTCACCCCCTTGGTAGCTTGACACGAGCAGACAGGCTAATCTCATAGGGAGTGTGTTAAGCATTTGTGAATATACACAGTAATACATTGAAAACACTACAGATGGACACAACATAGGTTTTATAAAAATAAGTGTTCTTTATATAGACTTAAACACAAGACCACAAACAACAAAAATCCACAATACTACACTTAAGATTACTTAAAAGATGATTAAAGTCTCTCAGTTAAATAATATAACAAATCTTTATTCGGTTTATCACAAGGAAAAGCATAAAAGAGACAATCAGCAATACAATTGATAAAAAGGTGCAGGTTATACAGTGATTTTTTTTTTTAAAGGTTCATACAAAAGACAGTATAAATTGAATATAAGCAGGCATGTTAAAATAGTAATGCATTTCAATGTTATTATTTTATCAGGAAAAATATTTTAAAGATTTTTTCTGTGATTCATGATACATTTTAAAAAGTTTAGAGCTACATAACACACTTCTTCGGTCTTTAGCAATTGCAGTCGATAAAATGCTGGTCGACACTGTCTGAGACCCCACCGCCTAAATGTGGGAAGAAGCCAACATTTTCTGTGCGGATGGTAAAATTTACAGAACATGATCACATGTATGTTGGACTGTATAGATTTCCGATCACATGGACATGGGGGCAAAGTTAATTCCCAGCCTTTATTTGTTGGAAAAACAACCAATCTAAAAAAAGTATCCAGTCTGAATCTGGTCATCAGCATTCTCTTGTATGTTTTAATCTGTAAGGTTAAATACGGTTGAATGCCATATGTTGTCTGGACCAGGTTCGCGTGGATAACTGATGGTTTTGTGGCCTCTGATGTCAATCTCAATGTTTCTAAGTGATGGAGGGCTAGCTCCTTCAGACTCTTCTTCGACAAGCCAGCCATCGAGTCAGGTTGCAAATAGTAGTTCTCAAGGCCAAGGTCTGTGAAGAAGTTTCTGATATAGCGGAGCCACTTTAGCTTTGAGGACTGGTCAAGTGACATTGTATCAGCCACAATTGACTGTGTTAGCGCATTCGTGTCGGATGACCAAATGCGCCTCCACAGCATTAATGGCTGAATTTTAAGAAGGTCCTCAAGGTAGGGAATTCCCAGTTCCATGTGGGAGGCGTAGGTTGATGTGCCTTTTGATGTTGCTAAGAGAAATCTTATAAATGTGTTTTCAATTACCTGGAGGGCTCTTGTGTCTGTGTGACCCCACACTCCTGCTCCGTAAAGAGCGATGGCCTGGCACTTAGCTTTATAGATTGTCAATAACTCCACTGGGGCCCTCCTCCCCAGTTTCTGTGAAAAAATCTGTAAGGCCGCTATCGATCTTTTAAACAGATGGCATCTCGTCTCCACTGCTGGTTTCCATGTCAGCCTGTCATCTATCATGATCCCTAGGTATGGGTACTGGGCTGTGGTCTCAAGGCTTTGATTGTCAAGATATATCTTTTTTGTGCCTTTCTTCGCACCCCCCGAGATCATGACAAACGTTTTTTTTTACATTTACCTTTAGATCCAGACTACTCATGAAATTAGTGTATCTGTTCAGTGAGCTCTGGAGTTCGCGCGGGGTTCTCGCCAGGATGACGGCTTCATCCGCATAGAGCAGAGCTGGGATCAGGCGCTGGTTTACTCTTGGGAGGTCCTGGGCCCCCCTCAACATATCCCCCTCCAGGCCGTTGGTGTAAAGTGAGAATAGGAAGGGGGCCAGGACACAGCCCTGCCTAACTCCCCGCTCCACTCCGAATGACGCCGTCAGCTTGCCGTTTCTTCCAAAGCGAACTCTCGCGGAGGCACCTGAATAGAGCTCTCTCAGGAAGTCTAGTAGGGAGGGATCCACGTCCATTTGTCTTAAAACTGTCCATAGTTTTGAATGCGAGACGCAGTCGAATGCGGCGGACAGGTCCACATAGACCATGTACACCGTACTCTTCTTTGCCTGCATGTATTTGCCCATTATCAGGCTGAGGTTAAGGGCCTGCTCTACCGTCCCAAAACCTTCTCGGAACCCAAACTACAAGTCCGAAATAATGCCTCTTTCCTCGCCCCACTGCTGAAGTCTCTCCAAGATGACCCTCCCCACCACTTTGCCCAGAGAGTCCAGGAGTGAAATGGGGCGATAACATTTCACGTCCTGGCGGTCCCCTTTCTTGAAAATGGGGACCATAATTGACTTGGTCCAAGAATCTAATACGCCCTCACTGGCTGCAGCTATACACACTCTTGTGAGAATAGGCGCCCATAGATCTAGGTTAAATTTAAAAAGGTCCTCTGGGACGCCATCAGGGCCAGGCGCTTTACAAGTCTTACTTTTTTCTAGGGCCACTAATATATCGGGGATGTCAAAGGACAATGGAATTGGGTATTGTACCTTGGCGTGGAGGTTCGTTAGCCCATCTACGCACACATGATCTTTAAAAATATTTGCGAAATGTGCTACCCAGGTGTCCTCATCTATGGCTACCTCTATCCTGGGGGAATTGTTGTCTGTAAAGTAGGGGGATCTGACCGTTCGCCAGAAGGCCTGACTATTTTTTGAGAGAGCGCTCCTATTTAGATCTTCCCAGAGCTTCTCTTTCAGTTGCTGAACTCTTAGCTTGCGTTCTTGAGTGTAATTGCGTCTAAGGAGTTGGATAAAGCCCGCATCTCTCGGTTTATTGTGGAGAGCGGATTTTAAATCAGATAGGGCTCTGGTGCAATTGTGGTTAAACCACCCTTTCTTCCTGGGGTGTTTAGTTATTGTTTTCGTCGTGAGCAATCCCTTAGTTATTTCTAGGATTTCTATAAAATTGTTTAGAACCTCTTTATGGTTTGCCGCAAGGTCCAAGCATTTAATTATGTTTGGATATGCCCGGTCCACTAACTTTTTCGTGAGTTCATTGGGATTAACTTTTTCCCATTTTATTGAGAATCCGTTGTTTTTTGCTAGCTCTAACCTGTTTTGGGTGAGAGTGTTGGCTATTTCGGTGAACTTGGATTTGGATTCAATAATATGAATGTCCATTTTTAATGCGGAATGGTCACTTAGTGGATTAGCGATGACCTGGTAGGCTTTGGCCATCGGAAGCAGTCCTGGAGACAGAAGAATATAGTCGACTGTCGTTTGATGGCCTCTGCCCACATAGGTCGGATAGAAAAGATTTTTTTCCAGATTTGGGCTATTAGCAATTACCAGGTCAAAGTCGGAAAGTATATTATTCATTATATTTCCCGATTTGTTGTGGACGAAATGGGCTAATGAAATCTCATGTTCGTCCACAAACCCACAACATTGGGAGTTAGCCATAGAACATGGGTGAAGGTTAAAATCACCTCCCCATAGGAGGTGAATCATTCCGGGGTGGTCCTTCCACTGATAAACACTTCTTAGTCTCTCCTGTATGTTTCTGACAAGAATCAAAAAGTCATTCTCGTCTAGATTATTATACATATTTACTAGGAGGATAATGTCCTTGTTTGAAAGAGAGAGGGATAAAATCTGCAGTTTGGATCAGTGAATACATTAAACACTTTTAAGAGGGTAAGTGTGTTCGCTATATATATTATTAGCCCTCCTTTGTGCCTACCTATTGTACTACGGGTAGCTGGAGAGGAATACGTTTTATAGCCCAAAAGATGGAGCTCTGTTATGGACCAAGTCTCCTGGAGGCAAATTATTTCCCCTTGCTCCAGGAAATTCAGGGCCACAGCGTCCTCAATCTTTGAGCGTAGACCCGCCATGTTCCAGGAAAGGAGGGGTATAATATATGCGTCAGTTTTTGGAATTGCTGTTGCTGGAGCCCGCGCCGTGTTTTCTCTTGGGGGTGGGGTGTGTGGTGGGTTGGGATTGATGTACTCCGTATCCCTTGATGGTCAATCAACCATTTCTAATGCACTAAATCTGTTTGTTAGCGGGATGTTATGCCAGGGGTCCCATCGGGGCGGTTCTCTGTAGGCCATCCTCTGCTGTTGTTGTCCCCATTCCTCCCAGTTCCCTCCCTGGTGACGTGGTCTTACTACATGCCAGGGATTCTCGTACTCACGGAAGCGGGGGGCTCAGTTTTGTCTATTGTCGTAGAGTGTGACCTGACGGGAGGGTGGTTCACCCCAGGGAAAAACAGGATCCTCGAAGAAATTATTGTTGTTAGGTAGGGTTATGGGATAGAAGAAAGACAGCGGTTTAATTCTAATACCCCCGTTTACATTAGATTGATCCCAGGAGCTAATGTAATCAGCTACCCAGGGATCTTCGAAGGTGATAACTATGCAATCTCCTGGAAGTAGTTTTCTGCCTTTTCCCACCCATGGGGTCCTGCGCAGTGAGGAGATCCTTCCATGCCAATTTGGTGGCATGGGACGGTTTGTCTGTAGCCAGTGTTGTACCTTATTTTTTAGTGACCAAGGAGGTTCCGCATTATTGGGAGCTAACTCAGGTACACCAGTCATGACCGCTACATACGGTGCAGCCTCTGGAGGTAACTCTACAGGGGCTCTGACCTCTCCGGGACCTCTTAACGCGTTTCTATTGGTTGGTTGTGGAAAGAAATTTTGCGCCGAAGTTTTGGGGGCTAGGTTCTTTCTTGCCACTGGCTGCGACAGGGTTGTTATTGATGGTACGGTATTGCCCTGTTTCGCTGTAGTTACTACGTTAGTGGTTGGGTTTGGTGTGCTCGAGGTAGACGTTACTAAAGACGTTGGAATGGGAGTCGGTGCTGTGGATCTTACAGTCTGTGGTGAATTCGTTTGGGGAGTAACAGGTTTTGGGATGACACCCAAAGGGTTCAGAAGGGGATGCTGGACAGGATTGGTTCTCCCTCTTTTCTGTGGAGCGGGCACCTGATTGTGTTGTGAAAGTGTAATGAGCTTTGAAATCTGACTCTCCAATTTTGCTAGTTTTTGTTCTACTGGTTGTAAGGATAGTTTAAGGAGGTCGGCAATTTTGTTTAGGATGATTGCATTATCAGGGTCTATCGGACCCTTGTCAGTAGATACTAAGATTGGTGAGTCTGTTATTACATGAGTGGCACCTTCCTGGTCGTCCTGATGTATTAATGCTGTAACGGCATGTTGGTCTAATCTTGGGAGTGGGATATGTGGAGTGCTAGGGAGGGGTTCCGTCATAATTCTGTTGGAGTTTGTTTGATTAATCTTTCTTTTACTTATTGCTCCTTCCCTCCTTCCCCTAGCTTGAATTCTCTCTATAGTAGACGTTTGTGAAGGGGATTGAGGGGGTAACTCAGGGTTTTTTTCTATATCTGAGCTTAGGGGTGAATCTGCGAGCTCAGATACAGACAGGTCTACGTTGTTGGGTAAGCTACGTCTTCCCTCTCCAGCTAACCATGTCCTTTCTTTGTTACTACTCGGGACAGGTGTTCTAGCTTCTGCGAGATTTCCCAGGGAAGATCTTTTAGCAAAATCTAAATCTAGTGAAACCCTTTTCTCCATTAGTGAGATGCTTTGATCAATGAACGAGTTCGCTTTAGTGATGAAGTCGTCCATGGGACCTAGCAGTTTACCTACACTCCCTGGAGCCGCTATCTTCTTTCCTCTGGTAACTACCATAATAAAAAAGTAAAGGAAGAAAAGCACAGAGGATAGCAGCACGTAAAATCTTATCTAGTTAATAAATTTATAAGAGTGTTAAAATACTTTACAAAGGGAGTGGCCCAGTCCAGTCTCTCAGGTCCTCGAACGGCCTCAAACGGCCCGCTCTTTGCCCGGTCTTCGCCCCGTGCTTTGTCCCGCGTGCGTCCCGCTTCGCGGTTTGAGCAAGGTCTGTTAAGTACTCACGGGCGTGGGGGTGTGTCCGCCGGGGGAAGAGGCACCAGCAGCGTTCAGTGATGGATGCTGGGCCTCGCAGTCCCCCGGTAGGGCGCCTTATGAACCTGGGTCTTTACAACCACTGGGAGCGTGCTATCAATCCGCCGATTGCGGACGATCTCCCACCAGCGGTCGGACCTCTCAGGGCAAGTAAACAGCGTTCTGACCCCTCCAGGGGAACGATAAAACACTCCTTTTGGCTCGGCAGAGGCAGGGAATAATGAGCGGCACCCGCGGAGCGGGTGTCGCGAAAGGTATTCAGCAGGCGAGCGTGGGGGCGTGTCCGCCGGGGGAAGAGGCACCAGCTGCGTTCAGTGATGGATGCTGGGCCTCGCAGTCCCCCGGTAGGGCGCCTTATGAACCTGGGTCTTTACAACCACTGGGAGCGTGCTATCAATCCGCCGATTGCGGACGATCTCCCACCAGCGGTCGGACCTCTCAGGGCAAGTAAACAGCGTTCTAACCCCTCCAGGGGAACGATAAAACACTCCTGTTGGCTCGGCAGAGGCAGGGAATAATGAGCGGCACCCGCGGAGCGGGTGTCGCGAAAGGTATTCAGCAGGCGAGCGTGGGGGCGTGTCCGCCGGGGGAAGAGGCACCAGCTGCGTTCAGTGATGGATGCTGGGCCTCGCAGTCCCCCGGTAGGGCGCCTTATGAACCTGGGTCTTTACAACCACTGGGAGCGTGCTATCAATCCGCCGATTGCGGACGATCTCCCACCAGCGGTCGGACCTCTCAGGGCAAGTAAACAGCGTTCTAACCCCTCCAGGGGAACGATAAAACACTCCTTTTGGCTCGGCAGAGACAGGGAATAATGAGCAGTTAAAGTTGCTGTTAAATGCTACAAAGTTCTCAACAAAGTACCTGGATGCGTAACGCAAGGTAAACAAAAGGCTCGCAAAAGGGGAGATGCGTCGGTTGCGTGATCCGGGGGAGATGATGCGTCGTGCCTCAATGCTTCCGCAGAGTAGAGGATGCGTTGTGCTTCTTACCGGTGTGGAGGGGATGCGTAGATTCTCGGCCTGTGGGCCTGTTGCCATGCGCAAGATGTCGCCTTGATGCGATGATCCGGTTGCGCTGCGAGAAGATGGCGCCCTTGATGTGGTGATGCGATGATGATGTGATGACGCCCTGGCAGCCTTGAGACGACTTTGTACTTTGGAGCTGCGACAGGCCCTGCGACACGCTTCTCCGATGATGCGATGGCGACTCTCACGATGGCGTCATGCTTCTCCGGTTTTGCGACAGCAGGCAGCTTCGATGAACACACGCTTCCAGGGAGATGCAGCGAAGGCTCGCTTCTCCGGCGTTACGATGATTTCAGCTGCTGCGGCGACACGCTTCTTATCGCTGCATCGCGCTTCCAGCTCCCAGCGGCACGCAAGTGACTGGAGTCAGAATTCCCAGCAAGGAAATTCAGGAGGGAGCGGGAGGTGAAGTCTTTTGTCCCTGAGACTTCAGCAGGAGGCAAGCACAGTTCAAGCCCTTAGAGAATATTCTGTAGATGGAAGTCCTTACAAAGTTCCTCTCCTTTCCCTTTCGCAATGAAGCAACCACTGCAGGCCAACCCAGCAAACAGCACACTGGCAGAGGGGTAGTCCAAAGTCCTGCAGCTTCCTTGGTTCTTCTCCTTGGCAGAAAGGTTTCTTGTCCAGAAGTGATCTAATTTCTTGGGATCAGGGTCCCAATAGTTATACCCCAAAATCCTTTGTTCTCTGAAGGCAGAGAGGCCTCTGCCTAGTTCAAAACAGTTCTTGAGCACTTTGTTTACATGACTCTCCTCTTCCTTTCACTGTGCAGGGCAGAGACATCAGCCGCCCCACAGGAGGTGGAGCCACCACAGGGGAGGGAAGATACAGCTCTGGAGCACTCTGTTGACATGATTCCTCCTCTCCTTTCACAGTGCAGGGTAGAGACATCAGACAAGCCACAAGGGGTGGAGCCAGCATTGTAGAGGGAAGGCCTAGCCCTATTCAGGTCCCAGGTGCAACTACTCCCTCCCATCTAGATGCAGATCTCTCTATTCACCACGGGGCTGCCCCAGCCTGTCTCTTGGAATCCCCTAGCCCTGTCACAGCCAAATCCAGACAAGGAATACACAACTCAGCAGAGGCAGGCTCAAATGGTTAGGCAAGCAAATACCTACTTTCTAAAAGTGGTATTTGCAAACACAGAATATTAAAATAAACTTTACTAAAAGATGTATTTTATTATTTCTGAGTTCAGGCATACTAAATTCGAATTTTTACCAGTCAGTTAGGATTATAAGAATGTATTAATCTTAACTGCCCATTCTGGCCTATAGAGAACAGCTGGCATTCAATAGTGAAAAACAAAAATGGCTGTAATTCACTATTAGAACATACTACACCCATCAGAGCATGTCCTACCTTATACTTATAATGCACCCGGCCCTTGGGCCTACCATAGGTGTGTCTAATATGAAGCAAAGGGAAGGTTTAGAGACTGGGAAGTGGGTGCACTTGGCCAAGTCAACATGGCAGTGCTAATCTGCACACAGGCCTTGCAATGGCAGGTGTGAGACACACTTTACAAGCTGCTTCTGTGGGTGGCACAACCAGTGCTGCAAGCCCACCAGCCGCAATTGATTTACAAGCCCCGGGCACACATGGTGCACTGTACTAGTACTAGGGACTGACAGTAAATCAAATTCCCCAATCATGGAATAACCAATTAGTACATCAATGTAACATAGGGAGCACTTGCACTGTGGCACTGATTAGCAGTGGCACAGTGCCCAAAGCATAAATCCAGCAAAAAAAAATCAAAACAGAGGTGGCAATCTGTAAAAAATGGATGGGAGACTCACGCCAATGATGCCAGGTCTAACAATTTACCCCTGAAGCCCTGATGTGGAAGAAATGATGCTCATTTCCATCATCATTCAATAAAATCTGAGGAGACAAAGAAATTTAAACATTTTAGTTATTAACAGGTTTCTGAAATCTTGACGGCTCGGTAAAAATTGAATCTTGAACAGTAAAAAATTCCAGGGCTTAGAAGCTAGAATACAGACCTACTGACTCTCTGCTTTACAGTTCTGGTCCCTTGGCCTAGAACAGAAATCTGGATTCAAAAGAGAAGGAGCAGGAATGATATTTATTCCTGACACAAATAATATTTTGGGTTTGTGTTTATGAGCAAAACGGAACCCTCATTTTACATAAACCCTGCTGGTGTGCGCTGCCCTCTGAGCAAACAAAGCTGCAGCTCTGTGATAGCCAGGCCGAGTGTTGGACTTGGCCCTTCTGGCAGGTTCACCCCTGAACTTTTTGCCTTTTAAGGTTACCTCATTATAGTGATTTCTGGTCTTAGCGCACTTTAGCACCGTGGCGCAGTATAAAGTGTGTGCGCTCTCTGAGTGCGTGTTTGAGAGTGGCCTGCCCTCCCATAGGAATGCATGGGGAATATGTGTGTCCCTGGTAGTTCCTGATGCCTGGGGAGTGCAGGTGCGAGTTTGGTATGTGCGGATTCGTGTGATTAAATGCTGCACGATGATGTGTGCGGCATAAATTTGTCTAGTGTGGTAGTGCCACTACTAGAAGCTGGCATGTATGTGTAATTTATGTGAATTGGCTGTCGGGCTTGTGATTGGCTGGAGCTGGCTGGTGTGCCTGGCTCCAGGAGTCAGGATGGGTCTGCCCCGGTGGTGAATGGGAGATCTGCATGTTGATGGCTGGGGAGGGGTGCACATGGGACCTGAATAGGGCTGGGCTTTCCCTACACAATGCTGGCTTCACCCCCTGTGGTGATGACCCTAGCCTGGCCAGTGAATGGGAAGAGGGGCTGAGCAACAGAGTGCTCCAAAACCAGCTGCGTCTGGTTTTCGCCCCACACTGCACCCTAGAGACAAAGGGATTTTGTGTATAAAAGGAGGCTGTGACCTCCTATAAAAGGTTTTGTGCTCAACTTGAATCCACCAGGGGCGTGCTGCTGCTGGGGCCCAGGGGAAGGCTTGCCTTCCTGGGCCCTGCCCAGCCCCTGGATGCCTGGATTCCTGGAGTTCCTGCTTGGGTCCTAATAGGAGGGGGTTGCTGCTGGTGGGGCCCAGGAGGGACCGCCTTGGGGGCTGTCTCCTGCCCTGTGTGCTGGCCTCTGGGCCCTGCATTCCCCTCCTGATGCCCAGGACCGCTGGGACCCCTTTTTGCTTTAGGGGGGTCCCCCCTTCTGGGGCCTTTGGTGGTTTCTAGGCCCCCAGTGCCTCGTGAGTGCTTTATTTCTATTTTTGGGGAGAGTGCTGGCATTTTCTCCAAGGGAAGCTCTCCTGCCCTTTTGCACCCCTCGCAGGTGCCCACCCTGCGTTATGCCTGGTCAGTTGCTGAATTCTAGAGCGGGTGCCCACCCCGCTTATTTGGGTAGCTTAACGGGTGCCCACCCCTTTTCTACGTTTATTTTGTGCACCAAGGGAGCCTACCCCTCATTATTGCCCCCGACACAAGATGCCGCCGCCACCTGCGGCCCGCCTGACTGTGGGCAAGGCGCCGGACGCGGCAACCAGGAAGTGCGGCCGGAAGAGGAGGTCGGGAGCCCACCCCGCCTCCTTGAGCTCCAGAGGGAAGGAGAGAAGTCCCCCCGCGGCCCGGGGCTCACATGAGCTGTGGAGAGCCCCGGGGCCGCCAGCAGGAGAAGAGAAGCCGCCGAGCCTCTCAGGCTCATCTCTGAGTCCCGGTCCCAAGATGGGGGATAGGTGAACAAGGGCGCTGTTGGGCGGGGCTCCCAGGGATTGGGAGAGCCCCACTACTGCCGCTGATTGAGTACATCTGCCTCCACCCGCCCCAGCCGGTGAGTCAGCCAGGGAGTCCGGGTGGGGAGAGGCAGAGAGGGAGTGGTCCCGCCAGGAGAGCGGGTCGCCCCAGAGTGGCGCAAAGTCCTTCCTGATTGTTTGAGCGGGCCCGCGGTTGCGGGCCGCTCCACCGCTGCCTCTCTTTTGTTTCGAGGGCCCTGTGGTCCCGGGGGCCCATGCCCACCCAGAGCCATTGCGCTCCAACAGTGAGACATGTTTTCTTTTAGAGCCTAGAGGGCTCAACGATGGGCAAGTGTTTGTTCCAGAGCACCGTTTAGGTTTTTCTCTCGAGGGACTTGTTCTTTGGACTCAGGAGTGACTCGCACTCCTTCGCCCTACTTTGGCAACTCCACTCTATGACCATAATTTCTACACTTATCAACTCTGTGCCATTCTATTTCACTTCAATGTACAACACTGGACGGTACGCTATTTCACTGTGTGACACTCCACTCTATGCCACTTTCCTCTTGACCACTCCACTGTACGCAATTCTACTGTTTGCCACTCCACAGTACGCTATTACTCTGTACGGCACTATAGTCTACCCCACTCCACTGTACAGCACTCCACTACACTGTGCACTACTCTATGCTATTCCACTTTCGCCGACTCCACCCTATGCCACTCCCCTTTATTCCACCCCGGTGTTTACTATTCCACTGTACGCCACTTCCACACTATGCCGACTCAACACTATAAGCCACTTCAGTGTACGTCACTCCACACTATGCCACACCACTCTAAGGCACTTCAGTGTACACCACTCCACTCTAAGCCACTTCAGTGTATGCCTCTCCACTCTAAGCCACTTCATTGTACGTCACTCCACACTATGCCACTCCACTCTAAGGCATTTCAGTGTATGCCACTCCACTCTACATTACTCCACTGTTCCCTATTTTAGTGTGTGATTCTATACTGTAGGCTTTTTCACTGGAAGTCACTCCCCTCCACACAACTCTACTCAACACTATTCCACTGTAGGTAACTCCACTCTACCCCACCCTACTCAATACTATTCCAATGTACCTCATTTCCTTCTACCCCACTATACACCGCTCTACTCTATACACTCCCCTTTACTCTATGCTATTCCACTGTAGGTAACTCCACTCTGACCTCTCCTTGGCCCCACTCTGACCGCTGACTGCCGATTGCGGTGTGCTTCAGGCTTCAAGGAGACATGAGGAAGGACTCAGAGACGCCGATACTCCGAAATTGTTGCCTTGCGCTTCCGTGGTTTCCAGGTCCCAGTTTCCCAACCCTGCTGGGGCGCTGGGGCAGGCTGAGCCGAGCGAGGCAGATCATGCAAAGAGGAGCAGGGTTGTGAGGTGCGCGGTGGGGCCGAGTTGGTGTTGGTGTTGCACCAGCATGAGTCGGCCCGAGCCCTCTGTGCCTTGAAACCACAGCAATAACCACAGACTACCGCAGCCTGCCATGGACAGCATTGTGCACTGAGCGGATCTGAGAGCTGAGAGGCTCTGTGAGGTATGGTGCAGCGCAGCGGGGCACCGGTGAGGAGCTGGCAGCAGCGAACAGGCTGTAGAGCTCACAGAGGGCCATGAGAGAGTGAGGAGGAGAGCGTGACTACCTCTAGTGGAGGTCACAGAGTGAAGAGCCCAGGCATGCCCACATAGGTCAGGTGAGGCTTGTGGTGCCTCCAGTGAGCCCTGCTCTCCCCCTCTCTCATTATCTCCCTATCTCCAGGCCGGACTTGACGGGACTCCGCCTGCCAGTCAGCAGACAGTCGCACAGCCGGCAGTGAGGAGGAAGACGCCATTGCGGCTCCCGGTTCTCACCTGAACCGCGGCTCGCTGCATCACTGCATTGCATTGCGGCCCCTGGTTATCGCCAATTTGCGGCTCTTGTCTTCGTGGAGGAAGGCGCCAATGCAGCTGAACCGCGGCCCCCTGGCCCCTGGCTGAACACCGGCTCCCAGTTTCTTTGGCTGATCTGCACCGTTTCTCTGCCCTCCAATTAGTGGGGGTTTTTGTACAACTTCTGGAGCCGCGAGTAGCCGGGTGCTAATCGTGAGTGTGGCTGTGGCTGCGGCTGCTGGTGGTGTATTGCTGACCTCATCCAGAGCACCAGAAACAGCAATGATGGGGGAGCACAGGTGAGCTTTGAAAAGGCAGACGGCTAGTGGCATATTGCAAGCAGCAGAAGTAGAGACTGTGGCAGTAGTGCCTCTGCGTATCCTGTGTGCCCCCGTGAGCTGGTTTCTTTTTCTTTCTTGTTGCATATCCTTTTAAGGAAGGAGTATGTCCTCATGTCCATCTCCCCCTGTGTTCCGCAGTAAGAGACCTCTTCTTGCTGCCTCAAAAGGCAAAACGAAGGGGAGAGCTACTAAAAAGAGGAAGATTGGAGGGGAGAAGGGGTCCGTCCAGCATGTCCAAAGTGTGTCGTCAAGCGAGGTCCCACGCTCACCCCTAGCAACCTCTATAAGGAACTTTGTATTTAAGCATTACCATAATGGAGCTCAGCGGTTCTCAGAGGAGGTGGCAAAGACCCCCCACAGGCACCTCTGTCCTCCGGCTTAAGTTATAGATGCCTCACTCTTAGCTCTGGATGAAGTGCAACCAGCTTATCCTTCAGTGGATCCATTTAAGAATGAAACGGCATCTGTAAGAGGGGGTCCAAGAATGTCCTCTTCTCCCTGCTTGAACTTTTCGTTACCATCATTTAGTCCCGATGACTCCAGCTCATCCCAGTCACCTTCACGAGAAGACCATCAAGGAAGCTCAACGTTATTACATATTGCCTCCATGGTTGGGGAGCCAAACTCTACGCTTGGATTGCTGGGGAGGTCTTTATCATTCCAGCCCTCCTCCTCGTCATCTTTGTTGTACGTTATGTTACTTATGCAGACCACCTTTCCAGGGATTCTAGAAACTCTGGTATCAATAAGGAAACTCTGGTATCAATTTAATGCAATTAAATTCTTTGAATGACATTCGACATGAACTGATACCCTTAAAATCTTTTAAAGACAATCTGGGTGGCTCTGTGAAAACTCAATTACCTCCTGTAGTAATGGCTACAGCGTTTGGGTTGCATAGTGTAACATCAGAGAAAGGTGAATGCCAGTTAGATATGGAGAGATCGGTTTATATTTCTAAAAACCCTATGCTTGTCAGGAAAAGGCAGCACGGTTTTATGCCCTCAAAATTTACCGCAAGGTCATACCGTACAATGGGGGTTGGGTCCTGGAATGGATTGCTTGGTGGTGTGCCCCACGTGTATGCAAAAAGAAATGTAAGCATAAGAAAGGGGAATATAGTAATGGTGTTTGTTCCCAAGCCCAAGGCCAACATCCCAGACCCCATTGTGGTAGTACTGTAAAAGTGCCTCAATGCAAAAAGATACATAAAAAGGCACATAACAGCGTAAACCTTAGTGTGAAACCCCGTCCTAAAACCAGTCCTGATTCTTCTTCTATTTCCCCAATAGTCCGCTCTACCATACCTAATAAGGAACATATGGTGGCCCGTAATAAGATGGTTGAGCCTCGGCCCTTAAATAAATTGCCCCTAGAACACCCCTCAGCTAAGGAATCCTTTATCAGGTCGCAATTAGGAAGTACAGAACTTCTGCTCGATATTATTCGTTGAGGAAAAAAAGCAAAGAAACTTCGACCCCTGAATCGCTCCAAAATCCTTCAGTTATTCCAACAAATCCCCCCCTCTTTCAGGGATAACCTCGTTAGACTTAGAGTCTGTGGGTTTTCAATTGGGCGATCAAGGTAGAGAAGTTTCCAGAGTTTTTTTTATATCTCCTTGTAGTGCTGACCTAGTACTTAAGGCGGACGAAGACCTGGCCAAAGTAGCTCTACAGGCCTTATGATCCGTAAAAAAGAGCTCTCAATTAATAATACCTCAGCCAGGTTCATTTCCTTCCGCTATTTTAAACATGCACAGTGGATTATCTGCAACTCAATGGGAATGATCCTTATCATACATCCCGTTCCAAAGGCCCGAAGCTACACAACAAAGTAGCCATCTACCCACCGACTTGAGAGTGGTTATAGTAAATGAAAGCCAATCTCACAATCTAGACAATTAGTATGTGCTCAAAGTAATAGGTTTTGCCCTCAACGACACTTGCCGGCGGAAGGTAACTGGAATATTAGGCCCACCTTACTCTAGAATGAGGAGTCCTCTCAAAATCTAAGAATCCTAAATTGGAATATCCATGGGTTTGAATGCTTGAGGAACAGCGGTGAACTGGAAGAAAGTTTGAAACCCTTTCATCCGGTATTCCTTCAGGAGTCTTGGCTAAGAGAGAACCAGACAGTTGAAGGCTTTATGGCCTTGAATAGCAAAGGTCATTCCCGGGGTACGGGGAGAGCATCTGCAGGTCTACTAACATTAATATCGACTAAGGTGATTAAGAGACCGTTAGAGGTCATAAACGTTTCAAGTGGTCTGCAGTTATCTGTTGTCGAAATAGTTGTGGGTAAAAATGTCCTCTGTTATTTTTTTGCTTATAAATGTTTATATTCACAAAGAAGATCATCGCCAAATGAATCAATGGCTGGAATTATTTTAATCCTCTTTCCAGCATTTTGTGGCAAAATACCCAGAAGCAGTTATAATGGCGGGGGATTTAAATGCTCGTTTATTCCCTGTACAGCTAGACCAACACTTGGAGGGTGTGAAACCGATTAAAAAAAGGGAGCGGTATAGACTCGATACATTACAGGCTTATAAGCCTATTGGATATTTCACTAAAGATATTCTCCAAGATTATTTTAGCCAAACTTGAAGAATGGGCCACTGAAACCAAGAGAATTCCTTTAGAACAAGGGGGCTTTTGGGAGGGTCATTCCACCACAGACCACTGCTTTGCTTTGTGGGCTATTACTCAATAGGCTCTGGAGGAAAATCATAGATTGTGCAGTTGCTTTGTAGATTTCCGGACAGCCTTCGATTCTGTTGACAGGGATATTATGGGGAAAACCTCCTGCTTGGAACTTACAACCATACCTTCTTGGGGCTCTTCAATCCCTGCACTCTGGCAATTGGGCCCTGGTGCAGTTAGATAAGGCAGGACGGTTGTCCCAAAGAATCTCTCTCGACAATGGCCTGCGTCAGGGGTACGTTTTAGCACCCCTACTTTTTAGTCTATTTTTGGATGACCCCCCCAACAGTTATATCCCAAATAAAGTCTTTCTCGCCTAAAATTAGGGACTGGCATATTGCTTGTCTGCTTTATGCAGATGATTTGGTTTTATTGGACTACACTAATGTCTGAACCGGGGTGGCTTGGTGAGCAAAATAACGATGGATTAAACCCAGATCTGTGACTGAGGGTGAATGTTTTGCCATTGTGCAACTTTCCGTCCATCAATTGTTTTTTTTTTATTGGACTACACGCCAATTGGTTTGCAGAGGAAACTTAACACTTTGGCCTCTTAAGCAGAACAAGCTTCGCATTAATCTGGAAAAGACGAAAATTATGATTTTTGGGAAAAAAGTGCAGAGTTTTTCCTGGTATCTTGATTCTCAGTTGGTGGAACAAGTTGCTCAGTATAAATACCTGGGTTTAACTTTTAGGAAAAATCTGAATTAGGACGCGCATTGGGATGCCACTAGGCAGAAGGCCCTCTTGCCGGCAAGCTGTTTATCTGGATTCAATGGCAGATTTGGGGGCCTATCCCATATCCCATTATTAAAGCCTATGAAGGGAAGATCCCACCAATTGACCTGTATGGAGGAGAGATATTTTCTCTTGATCCAACCTATGAATGGGACAGACTGGAAGAGGTAGTGCTTAAAAGACTTCTTTCACTCCCACAAGACACCATGATCCAGGCTATAAGGAGAGAGTTCAGTCTGGTATCTTGGAACAAGGCAGCCGCCACCCAGGCTCTAAGATACTTCAACACCCTGCTGGAGAATTATGAGGTGGTTAAAGTATCCAGACTGTGTTGGGAAGAGAGCCAAAGAGGAGAAAGGATGTGGGCAAAGGCTGTTAGAACCAGAATGACTGCAATGAAGAATCTCCATTTAAATAGTGGTACAGTCACATCCTGGCTCACATTCCCAGGCACACGAATATTGAGAGATTCTGCTGCTATGGTGTCACAACAATGTGATGTATTAAATTTAAAGAAGAAATCATCTATTAGCTTCTTGTTAGCTTCACTTGCCAGAATTTTGTGTTCCCTTATTTATCACAGTCACCAGATCCAGGTTTGAGAAAAGAAATCCTAATGGGCTCGGGGGGAATGTAATCCAATCTATTCATCCAACCCATATAGGACAGGGGTGCAAAATAATAGTGGTCTTTGTCTCTGCCCTTTGAAAGCCAAATGCACTATTACACATATTCTTATGGACTGCGTTTTTTATCTTGCAAATCTTATCAAGCGTTTAAGACCTTTGTTTTTTAAATATGATACTCTTCATAGGAAAAAAGCGGTGGAGTTACTTTCTGAGATGCGATATTTAGATGTGGCAGTTGGGATTGCTCGGCTCTTACGATTTGTTAAAAAGAATTTAAAAAAATGAAATGTAATGGAGATGGGGTGGTGAGGAGGGGGTTTATTTTAAGGGTTTTAATTAATGTGTATTTTCTTTATAATGTTTTATGGACAATTGTCTAAATAAACTTGTTTTTAAACCTAGAACCACTCTACCCCACTCCTCTCTAAGGCACTCAAGTGTATGCCACTCTACTATACGCAATTGCAGTGCATACCACACCATACTCCACTGTACAGCAATGTAAAGCCACTACACAGCACTCTATTTAATGCTATATCACTTTACGCCAAAAGACCATCTCCAAGAGTATTTATCAGTTCATGTTCGGTTATTTAGTTCAAAAGCAACTACAAGGGGTACCAATGTGTTCACTAGTCGGGTAACAGAAACATAAGTAGGAAAAAAAAGACCAGAAATGTGCCACAACAAACAGGTTCTTTCTCATCAAGAACTCTGTTGCATCAAGAACAAACGAGCATTGGCATAGCCAATAGGTCTTGCCTTTGGGACCTTATAAGTGTTTAGCCATGCAACAGTTGATGTTGTTGCACCAAGGATATTGTGCTGCATAACTAAAGACTTATTAGGTCCAAAAAGCTAGACCTATTGGCCATGCCAATCGCTGTACTACAATACCTAAGGAACCCGACGTGGATGAAAGGCAGAATGGGACATCATATGTCCCATTCCAACTGAAAACAAATAGGCCATAAAACGTTACTAGAGAATTGGAATGAACCCAATGGTGAAATGATCCGTAGGAAGAAAAAACTCACCAGCAAAGGACACAGAGTCCCCAAATTCTTAAGCAAAAATCAGAAACCGGTAAGGGGACACAGGGATGCGCAGTAACCTGATCAAAAGACAGAAAACAATACAGTTGGAATATGCTACCCTGTAAAAATGCAGACTAGAGTAGTGAATACGAGAGCCTAGGAATACTTCTATAATTTAACAACAAATGCGTGACTGCTACCTGTGAAAGCTATTATGAATGGAGATTGGCTTAACCCGAATCTAATCCCACATGGCAACAAATGTGAAAACAAGACCAAGTCATAGTAGTGAAAAAGTATCAGAAAAAAGGCATCTGTGACCGCCATCCATATATAACCCGAAACCAACAAAGTAGTCAATGAACGCAAGAAAACATAGTGTGTTTGTGTAGAAACCGGATGTAAAAACATGACGCGAACGTCATAATCTTGGTCGACCTTAAAAGTGCAGTGCTCATTTCTACCAGTGCGCTGGCTCAAAGCCTGAATAAAGTTGTATGAGCTTGTGAATGGTGAGTGAGTCTCAATCTGCAAACATCAAAGAATAATTTAAGCATATGAAAAATGCATCCGCAAAGAATAAACCTCAAAGTGTAAAGGAAGGGAAAGTGAAACAAGAAGCGCGAGCAAGATGGAGAGGCAGAGCGAGGCGCGCGCTTCGGAGAGTAGTCTGCTCTTTTTCGAAGGACACACTCCTGCTAGTGGCGTGCCCCTGCGCGCTCCCGCAAGGTGTATGCCGCCACAAGCACGAGTGCAGTGCTTAAAAAAGAGCTGAACGACGGCTAAAGGTCTCCTATGCAGGGCATGTGCGCTGCGTAGGCGAGACCTAAAAACACACCCCAAAAAGTGTACAACACCTGGAGCCCCTGGGCATGAAGAACACCACAAGATGTCCAGTGTACCTGTGGAAAAGTCCCCACCTATGAAACATCCAAGTGGTTGAATCCTGGTCAGTTCTATCCAAAATCAATCCTCACAATCTGTATTTCATAAAGAAATGTTCAATCCTTTATAACAACTGTTTTACACCATGAAATATACAATCACACTTAAAACTCCAATCCTGGATTAATGTAAGCATTCTCATAATCAAACTGTATATACATAATACATAAATACCATCTGGGACACTCTCCCAAAACAAATATTATGTAACTCTGTGTTTAAATGTTAGATTGTGCACGAGTCAGGCTACCACTCAAACCCGCTTTAAAACAGACCAGCCAATGCAATTAGGAAAATACATTAACACAACCGAGATTCCCTAAAATGAATAATTCCTAAAATTAAAACAAACTGCATATCCATCGCACTGACAGCCTAGTAATGCTGCATCTGTGTGGCGTGCTGGATTGTAAATGCTGTGTTTGTATTGTGTGTCTTAAGACCATCCATGTCTGTGACTAGTGTTGCCATCTCAGATGGTTTTAGGTGTCAACCCTGTCTGTAACATCTAAAAATCTAAAACCCCAAGTCTTTACAGGTATAAATGCTTGCTTATGTGAAATATTCAATGCTGGAGCCTGGAGGCGGCTGTTCCATCAGCGGCCACCAGAGGGCGCTCCTCACCTGTTGATGAATCCACTGAACTGCACATCGGATGAAAGGAAAAGGGTTTCCTCTTCCGGGTCAGCGGCGCAGAGACAGCACCCGCAGCGGCGGTGATATCACTTCCTGTCTCTCCTGGTGTGTGCAGCCTGCTGACGAGGAGGAAGGAGCCCTGTCTGTGGGGGCCGTGACCTTCATCTGCAGACCCTCACAGACCCCAGATCTGCCCCCCTCAGATCCCAGATCTGCCCCTGCCCCCCTCCCCCAAGTCCCAGGCGGAGGAGAGAGCCTGGAGACGTCTGCACAGGTCTCTGCTCAGGTAGGAGATTGTCAGCACCTTCTGCTGTGTTTGTAGAAATAGACTGAATAATCCTGGAGGGAATCTCTGCAGGAGCCGGGCTGAGCTGGGCCCTTCTATCCGGGGCCCCTGGGGCTGAGCTGGGCTCTTCTATCCGGGGGCCCCTGGGGCTGAGCTGAGCTCTTCTAACCGGGGGCCCCTGGGTCTGAGCTGGGCTCTTCAATCCGGGGTCCTGGGGCTGAGCTGGGCTCTTCTATATGGGGGCCCCTGGAGCTGAGCTTGGCTCTTCTATCTGGGGACCCTGGGGGCTTTCCTTCCGGCCCTGGGGGTGTTTATGGGCATCATGTGTGTTAAAGAGGGGATCTGTGTACTGCTGCACTGCATCGTCCCGCACTATGATTAAACTGTGCACTGCCTCTTAATGCACTCTGAGGAATCTCGGCATACTGGACTGTATATTACTGCACTATGACAAATATGTTCCACTGCATCTTCCTGCCCTGTGAGGAATCCGTGCATGCTGCTCTACATACTGACGCACTGTGAGGAATCACTGCCCGCTGCACTGATCTGTACTGGACTATCCATGCATTCTACACCGCATCCCACTGCACTGTGAGACACCTGTGCATGCTGCACTGCTTTTTACTGCATTGAGGAATCTGTGCACACTGCTTTTACTACACTTTACAAAATCTGAGCACGCTGCGGTGCATCATACTGCAATATGAGGGATCTGTGCACACCGTACTGCATCTTACTACACTTTAAGAAATCTGTGCACGATGCACTGCATCATACTGCAATATGAGGGATCTGTGTACACTGTTCTGCATCTTACTGCACTTTAAGAAATCTGTGCACGCTGCACTGCATCTTACTACACTTTAAGAAATCTGTGCACGCTGCACTGCATCATACTGCAATATGAGGGATCTGTGTACACTGTTCTGCATCTTACTGCACTTTAAGAAATCTGTGCATGCTGCACTGCATCTTACTACACTTTAAGAAATCTGTGCATGCTGCACTGCATCATACTACAATATGAGGGATCTGTGCACACTGTACTGCATTTACTACACTGAGTAATCTGTTCACACCACACTGTTTTTTCTGTGTGACGGCAATATATGGGCTGCCCTGTTTTTTGTTGTACTGATGAATCTGTGCACACTGCACTGCTTTTTACTATGCTCTGTGTACACACTTCATTACTTGTAATTGACTATGATAAAGCATTGCATGCAGTAGTTTACCACACAATGAGATATATGTGCACACTGCACTACTGTTTGCTACACCTTGAGAAATAATGGGACGCTGCAAAGCCTTTTACTTCTCAAGGAGAAATCAGTGTACACTTCAGTGATGTTTACTGTACTCTGGAATCTGTACACAAAACGCTGCTGTATGAAAAATATGTGCACAATGGATTGTGCATTCTGAACTACTGTTTAATACACTTTGAAAAATCTTTTAACACTACTGAGATTTGTTCTGATCAATTAGTAATGTGTGCGTACCTCACTGCTTTTCTGCTAAACTGTTGGAGCACTATTAGCACTAGGAAAAATCTGTTATGCCCTTTGGTTTGAAAAATGCCCCTGTCACCTTCCAGAGGTTGGTGAATCAAGTCCTGACTGGGTTGGAGTCCTTTAGCGCAGCTTATCTTGATGATATTGCTGTCTTTAGTTCCACCTGGCAGGATCACCTGATCCACCTTGGGAAGGTTTTAAAAGCCCTACAAACTGCAAGCCTAACCATCAAGGCATCCGAATGCCAGCTAGGGCAGGGCTCTGTGGTGTAGTTGCGCCACCTTGTTGGTGGAGGCCAGGTACAACCCTTACAGCTCATGAGCAAGGTTATCCTGGACTAGGCATCTCCAACAACCCAGGCCCAAGTCAGGGCATTCCTTTGCTTGACTGGGTACTGCAGGAGGGTTGTGAAGGGATATGGGTCCATTGTGTCTCCCCTCACAGAACTCGCCTCCAAGAAAATGCCCATAAAGGTAAACTGGACAGTTAGTTGTCAAAAGGCTTTTGACACCCTGAAAGAAGCAATGTGCTCAGCACCAATTCTGAAGGCTCCAGATTATGCCAAGCAGTTCATAGTGCAGACTGATGCCTCTGAGCTAGGGAAAGGAGCGGTGCTATCCCAGACCAATGATGAAGGCCAAGACCAACCTGTTGCTTTTATAAGTAGAAGGTGTGTCCCCAAGGAGCAGCGTTGGAGTGCCTTTGAGAGGGAGGCCGTTGCTGTGGTTTGGTCCCTGAGACCATTCTTGTTTGGTACTCACTTCCTAGTTCAAACGTATCACAGACCTCTCCGATGGCTAATGCAAATAAAAGGAGAAAATCCTAAAATGTTGAGGTGGTCCATCTCCCTACAGGGAATGGACTTTGAAGTGGAACACAGACCTGTGACTGCCAATGCTAATGCAGATGGACTTGTCAGGTTCTTCTACTTAGACAATGAAGACTCTCTAGGGAAAGGTTAGTCTAATCTTCTTTCGTTTGGGGGGTTGTGTGAGAACATGCCCTCTTTCTTGCATGGTATGCCCCCAAGTTTTGCTGAATTGCTGATGTTCTTTGACTGAGTGGGCCCTGGGCTCCTGCTAATCAGGTACCCGGGGCCTATGTTTCTTCCCTAAAACTGTTTTGAAGCCTAACCCCAATTGGCATCTCTGGCCACATGTCAGCCCTAATAAATGGTACCACAGGTACCCAGGGCACTGTGACCAGAAAAGACCCCTAAGGGCTGCAGCACTTATTGTGCCACCCTTAGAGGCCCTGTACCCTGACACCCATACACTGCCCTTGCAGGCTGTGTGTCCTGGTGCAGAACAAAGTGAAGAGTCGATATAGCACACATCCCTGTGTGCCATGCCCACAAACCACTGCACTGGCATAGATCAGTGACCCCTCTAGCTGGCTGCCCTATGCCAGTGGTGAGGGTACAAGTGCATGAGCCCTGTGCCCCTACAGTACCCAGGGCCATTCCTGGGCACTGTAAGTGCAGTGCTGCCATTAAGAGTATATGGTGCTGGGAGTTTGTCATCACAAAATCCACACCACCATAATGGCTACACTAAAGACTGAGAGGTTTGTTACCAAACTTCTCAGCACATAAAACCCACACTGATGCCAGTGTGGGATTTAATGTAAAATGCACCAAAGAGGGAATCCTAGAGATGCCCCTGAAACTCGACCAACTCCTAGTGACCTGACTGAGTGGCTGCTTAGGCTGCCACCAACTGACATGTTTCGGGACCCCTGGGTCCAGAGCTTGCTGCTCTCGGGGGCCTGAAACAATGCACATCCTGGGAAGAGGTACCAAGCCTCCTCCCCCAGGATGGGCAGGGTTCACGAAGGAGAAGATTCAACAGCATACCACCGATGATGCGATGGCGACTCTCACGATGGCGTCATGCTTCTCCGGTTTTGCGACAGCAGGCAGCTTCGATGAACACACGCTTCCAGGGAGATGCAGCGAAGGCTCGCTTCTCCGGCGTTACGATGATTTCAGCTGCTGCGGCGACACGCTTCTTATCGCTGCATCGCGCTTCCAGCTCCCAGCGGCACGCAAGTGACTGGAGTCAGAATTCCCAGCAAGGAAATTCAGGAGGGAGCGGGAGGTGAAGTCTTTTGTCCCTGAGACTTCAGCAGGAGGCAAGCACAGTTCAAGCCCTTAGAGAATATTCTGTAGATGGAAGTCCTTACAAAGTTCCTCTCCTTTCCCTTTCGCAATGAAGCAACCACTGCAGGCCAACCCAGCAAACAGCACACTGGCAGAGGGGTAGTCCAAAGTCCTGCAGCTTCCTTGGTTCTTCTCCTTGGCAGAAAGGTTTCTTGTCCAGAAGTGATCTAATTTCTTGGGATCAGGGTCCCAATAGTTATACCCCAAAATCCTTTGTTCTCTGAAGGCAGAGAGGCCTCTGCCTAGTTCAAAACAGTTCTTGAGCACTTTGTTTACATGACTCTCCTCTTCCTTTCACTGTGCAGGGCAGAGACATCAGCCGCCCCACAGGAGGTGGAGCCACCACAGGGGAGGGAAGATACAGCTCTGGAGCACTCTGTTGACATGATTCCTCCTCTCCTTTCACAGTGCAGGGTAGAGACATCAGACAAGCCACAAGGGGTGGAGCCAGCATTGTAGAGGGAAGGCCTAGCCCTATTCAGGTCCCAGGTGCAACTACTCCCTCCCATCTAGATGCAGATCTCTCTATTCACCACGGGGCTGCCCCAGCCTGTCTCTTGGAATCCCCTAGCCCTGTCACAGCCAAATCCAGACAAGGAATACACAACTCAGCAGAGGCAGGCTCAAATGGTTAGGCAAGCAAATACCTACTTTCTAAAAGTGGTATTTGCAAACACAGAATATTAAAATAAACTTTACTAAAAGATGTATTTTATTATTTCTGAGTTCAGGCATACTAAATTCGAATTTTTACCAGTCAGTTAGGATTATAAGAATGTATTAATCTTAACTGCCCATTCTGGCCTATAGAGAACAGCTGGCATTCAATAGTGAAAAACAAAAATGGCTGTAATTCACTATTAGAACATACTACACCCATCAGAGCATGTCCTACCTTATACTTATAATGCACCCGGCCCTTGGGCCTACCATAGGGGTGTCTAATATGAAGCAAAGGGAAGGTTTAGAGACTGGGAAGTGGGTGCACTTGGCCAAGTCAACATGGCAGTGCTAATCTGCACACAGGCCTTGCAATGGCAGGTGTGAGACACACTTTACAAGCTGCTTCTGTGGGTGGCACAACCAGTGCTGCAAGCCCACCAGCCGCAATTGATTTACAAGCCCCGGGCACACATGGTGCACTGTACTAGTACTAGGGACTGACAGTAAATCAAATTCCCCAATCATGGAATAACCAATTAGTACATCAATGTAACATAGGGAGCACTTGCACTGTGGCACTGATTAGCAGTGGCACAGTGCCCAAAGCATAAATCCAGCAAAAAAAAATCAAAACAGAGGTGGCAATCTGTAAAAAATGGATGGGAGACTCACGCCAATGATGCCAGGTCTAACAATTTACCCCTGAAGCCCTGATGTGGAAGAAATGATGCTCATTTCCATCATCATTCAATAAAATCTGAGGAGACAAAGAAATTTAAACATTTTAGTTATTAACAGGTTTCTGAAATCTTGACGGCTCGGTAAAAATTGAATCTTGAACAGTAAAAAATTCCAGGGCTTAGAAGCTAGAATACAGACCTACTGACTCTCTGCTTTACAGTTCTGGTCCCTTGGCCTAGAACAGAAATCTGGATTCAAAAGAGAAGGAGCAGGAATGATATTTATTCCTGACACAAATAATATTTTGGGTTTGTGTTTATGAGCAAAACGGAACCCTCATTTTACATAAACCCTGCTGGTGTGCGCTGCCCTCTGAGCAAACAAAGCTGCAGCTCTGTGATAGCCAGGCCGAGTGTTGGACTTGGCCCTTCTGGCAGGTTCACCCCTGAACTTTTTGCCTTTTAAGGTTACCTCATTATAGTGATTTCTGGTCTTAGCGCACTTTAGCACCGTGGCGCAGTATAAAGTGTGTGCGCTCTCTGAGTGCGTGTTTGAGAGTGGCCTGCCCTCCCATAGGAATGCATGGGGAATATGTGTGTCCCTGGTAGTTCCTGATGCCTGGGGAGTGCAGGTGCGAGTTTGGTATGTGCGGATTCGTGTGATTAAATGCTGCACGATGATGTGTGCGGCATAAATTTGTCTAGTGTGGTAGTGCCACTACTAGAAGCTGGCATGTATGTGTAATTTATGTGAATTGGCTGTCGGGCTTGTGATTGGCTGGAGCTGGCTGGTGTGCCTGGCTCCAGGAGTCAGGATGGGTCTGCCCCGGTGGTGAATGGGAGATCTGCATGTTGATGGCTGGGGAGGGGTGCACATGGGACCTGAATAGGGCTGGGCTTTCCCTACACAATGCTGGCTTCACCCCCTGTGGTGATGACCCTAGCCTGGCCAGTGAATGGGAAGAGGGGCTGAGCAACAGAGTGCTCCAAAACCAGCTGCGTCTGGTTTTCGCCCCACACTGCACCCTAGAGACAAAGGGATTTTGTGTATAAAAGGAGGCTGTGACCTCCTATAAAAGGTTTTGTGCTCAACTTGAATCCACCAGGGGCGTGCTGCTGCTGGGGCCCAGGGGAAGGCTTGCCTTCCTGGGCCCTGCCCAGCCCCTGGATGCCTGGATTCCTGGAGTTCCTGCTTGGGTCCTAATAGGAGGGGGTTGCTGCTGGTGGGGCCCAGGAGGGACCGCCTTGGGGGCTGTCTCCTGCCCTGTGTGCTGGCCTCTGGGCCCTGCATTCCCCTCCTGATGCCCAGGACCGCTGGGACCCCTTTTTGCTTTAGGGGGGTCCCCCCTTCTGGGGCCTTTGGTGGTTTCTAGGCCCCCAGTGCCTCGTGAGTGCTTTATTTCTATTTTTGGGGAGAGTGCTGGCATTTTCTCCAAGGGAAGCTCTCCTGCCCTTTTGCACCCCTCGCAGGTGCCCACCCTGCGTTATGCCTGGTCAGTTGCTGAATTCTAGAGCGGGTGCCCACCCCGCTTATTTGGGTAGCTTAACGGGTGCCCACCCCTTTTCTACGTTTATTTTGTGCACCAAGGGAGCCTACCCCTCATTATTGCCCCCGACACAAGATGCCGCCGCCACCTGCGGCCCGCCTGACTGTGGGCAAGGCGCCGGACGCGGCAACCAGGAAGTGCGGCCGGAAGAGGAGGTCGGGAGCCCACCCCGCCTCCTTGAGCTCCAGAGGGAAGGAGAGAAGTCCCCCCGCGGCCCGGGGCTCACATGAGCTGTGGAGAGCCCCGGGGCCGCCAGCAGGAGAAGAGAAGCCGCCGAGCCTCTCAGGCTCATCTCTGAGTCCCGGTCCCAAGATGGGGGATGGGTGAACAAGGGCGCTGTTGGGCGGGGCTCCCAGGGATTGGGAGAGCCCCACTACTGCCGCTGATTGAGTACATCTGCCTCCACCCGCCCCAGCCGGTGAGTCAGCCAGGGAGTCCGGGTGGGGAGAGGCAGAGAGGGAGTGGTCCCGCCAGGAGAGCAGGTCGCCCCAGAGTGGCGCAAAGTCCTTCCTGATTGTTTGAGCGGGCCCGCGGTTGCGGGCCGCTCCACCGCTGCCTCTCTTTTGTTTCGAGGGCCCTGTGGTCCCGGGGGCCCATGCCCACCCAGAGCCATTGCGCTCCAACAGTGAGACATGTTTTCTTTTAGAGCCTAGAGGGCTCAACGATGGGCAAGTGTTTGTTCCAGAGCACCGTTTAGGTTTTTCTCTCGAGGGACTTGTTCTTTGGACTCAGGAGTGACTCGCACTCCTTCGCCCTACTTTGGCAACTCCACTCTATGACCATAATTTCTACACTTATCAACTCTGTGCCATTCTATTTCACTTCAATGTACAACACTGGACGGTACGCTATTTCACTGTGTGACACTCCACTCTATGCCACTTTCCTCTTGACCACTCCACTGTACGCAATTCTACTGTTTGCCACTCCACAGTACGCTATTACTCTGTACGGCACTATAGTCTACCCCACTCCACTGTACAGCACTCCACTACACTGTGCACTACTCTATGCTATTCCACTTTCGCCGACTCCACCCTATGCCACTCCCCTTTATTCCACCCCGGTGTTTACTATTCCACTGTACGCCACTTCCACACTATGCCGACTCAACACTATAAGCCACTTCAGTGTACGTCACTCCACACTATGCCACACCACTCTAAGGCACTTCAGTGTACACCACTCCACTCTAAGCCACTTCAGTGTATGCCTCTCCACTCTAAGCCACTTCATTGTACGTCACTCCACACTATGCCACTCCACTCTAAGGCATTTCAGTGTATGCCACTCCACTCTACATTACTCCACTGTTCCCTATTTTAGTGTGTGATTCTATACTGTAGGCTTTTTCACTGGAAGTCACTCCCCTCCACACAACTCTACTCAACACTATTCCACTGTAGGTAACTCCACTCTACCCCACCCTACTCAATACTATTCCAATGTACCTCATTTCCTTCTACCCCACTATACACCACTCTACTCTATACACTCCCCTTTACTCTATGCTATTCCACTGTAGGTAACTCCACTCTGACCTCTCCTTGGCCCCACTCTGACCGCTGACTGCCGATTGCGGTGTGCTTCAGGCTTCAAGGAGACATGAGGAAGGACTCAGAGACGCCGATACTCCGAAATTGTTGCCTTGCGCTTCCGTGGTTTCCAGGTCCCAGTTTCCCAACCCTGCTGGGGCGCTGGGGCAGGCTGAGCCGAGCGAGGCAGATCATGCAAAGAGGAGCAGGGTTGTGAGGTGCGCGGTGGGGCCGAGTTGGTGTTGGTGTTGCACCAGCATGAGTCGGCCCGAGCCCTCTGTGCCTTGAAACCACAGCAATAACCACAGACTACCACAGCCTGCCATGGACAGCATTGTGCACTGAGCGGATCTGAGAGCTGAGAGGCTCTGTGAGGTATGGTGCAGCGCAGCGGGGCACCGGTGAGGAGCTGGCAGCAGCGAACAGGCTGTAGAGCTCACAGAGGGCCATGAGAGAGTGAGGAGGAGAGCGTGACTACCTCTAGTGGAGGTCACAGAGTGAAGAGCCCAGGCATGCCCACCTTGGTCAGGTGAGGCTTGTGGTGCCTCCAGTGAGCCCTGCTCTCCCCCTCTCTCATTATCTCCCTATCTCCAGGCCGGACTTGACGGGACTCCGCCTGCCAGTCAGCAGACAGTCGCACAGCCGGCGGTGAGGAGGAAGACGCCATTGCGGCTCCCGGTTCTCACCTGAACCGCGGCTCGCTGCATCACTGCATTGCATTGCGGCCCCTGGTTATCGCCAATTTGCGGCTCTTGTCTTCGTGGAGGAAGGCGCCAATGCAGCTGAACCGCGGCCCCCTGGCCCCTGGCTGAACACCGGCTCCCGGTTTCTTTGGCTGATCTGCACCGTTTCTCTGCCCTCCAATTAGTGGGGGTTTTTGTACAACTTCTGGAGCCGCGAGTAGCCGGGTGCTAATCGTGAGTGTGGCTGTGGCTGCGGCTGCCGGTGGTGTATTGCTGACCTCATCCAGAGCACCAGAAACAGCAATGATGGGGGAGCACAGGTGAGCTTTGAAAAGGCAGACGGCTAGTGGCATATTGCAAGCAGCAGAAGTAGAGACTGTGGCAGTAGTGTCTCTGCGTATCCTGTGTGCCCCGTGAGCTGGTTTCTTTTTCTTTCTTGTTGCTTATCCTTTTAAGGAAAGAGTATGTCCTCATGTCCATCTCCCCCTGTGCTCCGCAGTAAGAGACCTCTTCTTGCTGCCTCAAAAGGCAAAACGCAAGGGAGAGCTACTAAAAAGAGGAAGAGTGGAGGGAAGAAGGGGTCCATCCAGCATGTCCAAAGTGTGTCGTCAAGCGAGGTCCCACGCTCACCCCTAGCAACCTCTATAAGGAACTTTGTATTTACGCATTACCATAATGGAGCTCAGCGGTTCTCAAAGGGGGTGGCAAAGACCGCCCACAGGCGCCTCTGTCCTCCGGCTTCAGTTATAGATGCCTCACTCTTAGCTCTGGATGAAGTGCAGCCAGTTTATCCTTCAGTGGATCCATCTAAGAATGAAACGGCATCTGTGAGACGGGGTCCAAGATTGTCCTCTTCTCCCTGCTTGAACTTTTCGTTACCATCATTTAGTCCCGATGACTCCAGCTCATCCCAGTCACCTTCACGAGAAGACCATCAAGGAAGCTCAACGTTATTATATAATACCTCCATGGTTGGGGAGCCAAACTCTACGCTTGTATTGCTGGGGAGGTCTTTATCATTCCAGCCCTCCTCCTCGTCATCTTTGTTGGACGTTATGTTACTTATGCAGATCACCTTGCCTGGGATTCTAGAAGCTCTGGTATCAATAAGGACAAGCCAAGTCGACCAATTAAATTATTTGAATAACATTCGACATGAACTGAAACCCTTAAAATCTTTTAAAGACAATCTGGGTGGCTCTGTGAAAACTCAATTACCTCCTG
Organism: Lissotriton helveticus; assembly: GCF_964261635.1. NCBI lineage: Eukaryota > Metazoa > Chordata > Amphibia > Caudata > Salamandridae > Lissotriton > Lissotriton helveticus. The sequence goes on along the minus strand of NC_136058.1, from coordinate 401,177,062 downwards.
TAGTAATGGCTACAGCGTTTGGGTTGCATAGTGTAACATCAGAGAAAGGTGAATGCCAGTTAGGTATGAAGAGTTCGTTTTATGTTTCTAAATACCCTATGCTTGTCAGGAAAAGGCAGCACGGTTTTATGCCCTCAAAATTTACCGCAAGGTCATACCGTACAATGGGGGTTGGGTCCTGCACTGGATTGCCTGGGTGATGTGCCCCACGTGTATGCAAAAAGAAATGCAAGCATAAAAAAGGGGAATATAGTAGTAGTATTTGTTCCCAAGCCCAAGGCCAACATCCCAGACCTCAAGGTGGTAGTACTGTAAAAGTGCCTCAATTCAAAAAGATACATAAAAAGGCACATAACTGCGTAAAACTTAGTGTGAAACCCCGTCCTAAAACCAGTCCTGATTCTTCTTCTATTTCCCCAATAGTCCGCTCTACCCACCCTAATAAGGAACATATGGTAGCCCGTAATAAGATGGTTGAGCCTCTGCCCTTAAATAAATTGCCCCTAGAACACCCCTCAGCTAAGGAATCCTTTATCAGGTCGCAATTAGGAAGTACAGAACTTCTGCTCGATATTATTCGTTGAGGAAAAAAAGCAAAGAAACTTCGACCCCTGAATCGCTCCAAAATCCTTCAGTTATTCCAACAAATCCCCCCTCTTTCAGGGATAACCTCGTTAGACTTGTAGTCTGTGGGTTTTCAATTGGGCGATCAAGGTAGAGAAGTTTCCAGAGTTTTTTCATATCTCCTTGTAGTGCTGACCTAGTACTTAAGGTGGACGAAGACCTGGCCAAAGTAGCTCTACAGGCCTTAATATCCGTAGAAAAGAGCCCTCAATTAATAATACCTCAGCCAGGTTCATTTCCTTCCGCTATTTTAAACATGCACAGTGGGTTATCCGCAACTCAATGGGAATGATCCTTATACATCCCGTCCCAAAGGCCCGAAGCTACACAACAAAGTAGCCATCTACCCACCGACCTGAGAGTGGTTACAGTAAATGATAGGCCAATCTCACAATCTAGACAATTAGTATGTGCTCAAAGTAATAGGTTTGCCCCTCTGCGACACTTGCCGGCGGAACTTAACTGGAATATTAGGCCCACCTTACTCTAGAATGAGGAGTCCTCTCAAAATCTAAGAATCCTAAGTTGGAATATCCATGGATTTGAATGCTTGAAGAACAGCGGTGAACTGGAAGAAAGTTTGAAACCCTTTCATCCGGTATTCCTTCAGGAGTCTTGGCTAAGAGAGAACCAGTCAGTTGAAGGCTTTATGGCCTTGAATAGCAAAGGTCATTCCCGGGGTACGGGGAGAGCATCTGCAGGTCTACTAACATTAATATCGACTAAGGTGATTAAGAGACCGTTAGAGGTCATAAACGTTTCAAGTGGTCTGCAGTTATCTGTATTGGAAATGGTTGTGGGTAAAAATGTCCTCTGTTATTTTTTTGCTTATAAATGTTTATATTCACAAATAAGATCATCGCCAAATGCATCAATGGCTGGAATTATTTGAATCACCTTTCCAGCATTCAGTGGCAAAATACCCAGAAGCAGTTATAATGGCGGGGGACTTAAATGCTCGTTTATTCCCTGTACAGCTAGACCAACACTTGGAGGGTGTGAAACCGATTATAAACAAAGGGAGCGGTAAAGACTCGATGCATTACAGGCTTATAAGCCTCTTGGATATTTCACTAAAGATATTCTCCAAGATTATTTTAGCCAAACTTGAAGAATGGGCCACTGAAACCAAGAGAATTCCATTAGAACAAGGGGGCTTTTGGGAGGGTCATTCCACCACAGACCACTGCTTTGCTTTGTGGGCTATTACTCGATAGGCTCTGGAGGGAAATCATAGATTGTGCAGTTGCTTTGTAGATTTCCGGACAGCCTTCGATTCTGTTGACAGGGATATTATGGGGAAAATCTCCTGCTTGGAACTTACAACCATACCTTCTTGGGGCTCTTCAATCCCTGCACTCTGGCAATTGGGCCCTGGTGCAGTTAGATAAGGCAGGACGGTTGTCCCAAAGAATCTCTCTCGACAATGGCCTGCGTCAGGGGTACGTTTTAGCACTGGTATCTTGGAACATGGCAGCCGCTACCCGGGCTCTAAGATACTTCAACACCCTGCTGGAGAATGATGAGGTGGTTAAAGTATCCAGACTGTGTTGGGAAGAGAGCCGGAAACCAGCGATTGATGACTGGACAGCCCTCACCACCGAAGACACACTGAAGACAATGAAGTCAATCCACTCAGGGGCCCCCACGGACCCCTGCCCCCACCACATCTTCAACAGAGCCGCCAACACCATCGCACCCATGCTCCGCCAAACCATCAACCGCTCCCTGGCGACCGCCTCATTCCCCGACGACTGGAAACACGCCGAGTTCAACCCCCTCCTAAAGAAACCCTCAGCGGACCCCACCGACCTCAAAAACTACAGACCCATCTCCCTGCTCCCGTTCCCAGCTAAAGTAATCGAGAAAGCCATCAACAGCCAACTCGCCACATTCATTGAAGAACACAACATCCTCGACTCCTCCCAATCCGGCTTCAGAAAAAACCACAGTACGGAAACCGCCCTCCTCGCCGCAACAGACGACATCCACACCTTACTGTACAAAGGAGAAACAGTAGCCCTCATCCTCCTCGACCTATCAGCGGCGTTCGACACAGTCTCCCACCGCACCCTAATACGCAGACTCTACGATGCAGGAATCCAGGACAAGGCCCTCGACTGGATCTGCTCCTTCCTCTCCAGCAGGACGCAGCGGGTCAGACTCCCCCCTTTCCTCTCGGACCCCACACCTATCACCTGCGGAGTCCCCCAGGGCTCCTCCCTCAGCCCGACGCTCTTCAACGTCTACATGGCTCCACTTGCCCCCATCGTCAGAACCTACGGACTCAACATCGTGTCATATGCAGACGACACCCAGCTCATCCTCTCCCTATCCAACGAGCCCAACACCGCCAGACGCAACTTTCGAGAAGGCATGGAAGCCGTCTCCAAATGGATGAAAAACAGCTGCCTACAACTAAACACCAACAAAACAGAAGTACTCATCATGGGCCCAAACCCCGACGCCTGGAGTGACACCTGGTGGCCCACCGCCCTCGGAAACCCGCCAACCCCCACAGACCACGCACGCAACCTGGGAATCATCCTGGACTCCGAGCTCAAAATGGACCGCCAGATCAACTCTGTCTCATCTTCCTGCTTCCACACCCACCGCCTCCTTCGTAAGACCTTCAAATGGATCCCCCTCGAACACCGAAAGACAGTCACTCACGCCCTGGTCACCAGCAGACTCGACTACGGCAACGCACTCTACGCCGGAATAAACAAAAACCTCATCCGCAAGCTACAGAACATCCAGAACGCCGCCGCAAGACTGGTCCTCAACCTGCCAAAACACTGCCACATCTCCCAGCACCTGCGGACACTCCACTGGCTCCCCGTCGAGGCGAGAATCACCTTTAAGATGCTCACCCGCGCACACAAGGCCCTCCACGGCACCGGACCAGCATACCTGAACAGCCGACTCAAATTCCACGCACCCCAAAGGACCCTACGATCAGCCCAGCTTTCCTACGCTGTGGTCCCCCGCACCAGAAAGACCAGATCGGGAGGCCGCTCCTTCTCCTTCCTCGCGGCCAAAGCATGGAACGCCCTTCCGCTCCACCTCAGACAGACAACATCGCTCCCCATCTTCGCAAGAAACCTCAAAACCTGGCTCTTCGACAGACCCCCTCCTTGATGGAATGGAACCTGCACCCCCCCAAACCCCCCCCGACCCCTAGCGCCTTGAGACCCTTACGGGTGAGTAGTCGCGCTGTAACAAACTCCTGATTGATTGATTGAGAGAGCCGAAGAGGAGAAAGGATGTGGGCAAAGGCTGTTAGAACCAGAATGACTGCAATGAAGAATCTCCATTTAAATAGTGGTACAGTCACATCCTGGCTCACATTCCCAGGCAAACGAGTATTGAGAGATTCTGCTGCTATGGTGTCGCAACAATGTGATGTATTAAATTTAAAGAAGAACTCATCTAATAGCTTCTCGTTGGCTTCACTTGACCAAGATTGTATCTTCCCTTACTTAACACAGTTACCAGATCCAGGTATTGAGAAAAGAAATCCTAATGGGCTCGGGGGGGATGTAATCCAATCTATTCATCCCACACATATAGGACAGGGGTGCAAAATAATAGTGGTCTTTGTCTCTGCCCTTTGAAAGCCAAATGCACTATTACGCATATTCTTATGGACTGCGTTTTTTATCTTGCAAATCTTATCAAGCTTTTAAGACCTTTGTTTTTTAAATATGATACTCTTCATGGGAAAAAAGCAGTGGAGTTACTTTCTGAGATGCGATATTTAGATGTGGCAGTTGGGATTGCTCGGCTCTTACGATTTGTTAAAAAGAATTTAAAAAATGAAATGTAATGGAGATGGGGTGGTGAGGAGGGGGGTTTATTTTAAGGGTTTTAATTAATGTGTATTTTTTTATGTTTTATGGACAATTGTCTAAATAAACTTATTTTTAAAACTAGAACCACTCTACCCCACTCCTCTCTAAGGCACTCCAGTGTATGCCACTCCACTATACGCAATTACAACAATGTAAAGCCTCTCAATGCCACTACACAGCACTCTATTTCATGCTATATCACTTTACGCCAAAAGACCATCTCCAAGAGTATTTATCAGTTCATGTTCGGTTATTTAGTTCAAAAGCAACTACAAGGTGTACCAATGTGTTCACTAGTCGGGTAACAGAAACATAAGTAGGAAAAAAGCCCCGAAATATGCCACAACAGACAAGTTCTTTCTCATCAAGAACTCTGTTGCATCAAGAACAAACCAGCATTGGCATAGCCAATAGGTCTTGCCTTTGGGACCTTATAAGTGCTTAGCCATGGAACAGTTGATGCTGTTGCACCAAGGATATTGTGCTGCATAACTAAATACTTATTAGGTCCAAAAAGCTAAACCTATTCTAATCGCTGTACTACAATACCTAAGGAACTCAACGTGGATGAAAGGCAGAATGGGACATCATATGTCCCATTCCAACTGAAAACAAATAGGCCATAAAACGTTACTAGAGAATTGGAATGAACCCAATGATGAAATGATCTGTAGGTAGCTAAAACTCACCAGCAAAGGACACAGAGTCCCCAAATTCTTAAGCAAAAATCAGTAATTGGTAAAGGGACACAGGGATGCGCGGTAACCTGATCAAAAGACAGAAAACAATACAGTTGGAATATGCCACCCTGTAAAAATGCAGACCAGAGTAGTGAATACGAGAGTCTAGGAATACTTGTATAATTTAACAACAATTGCGTGACCGCTACCCGTGAAAGCTATTATGATTGGAGATTGGCTTAACCCGAATCTAATCCCATATGGCAACAAATGTGAAAACGAGACCAAGTCACAGTAGTGAAAAAGTATCAGAAAAAAGACATATAAGCATTCCTTACCGGTGCATCTGTGACCTCCATCCATATATAACCCAAAACCAACAAAGTAGTGAATGCACGCAAGAAAACATAGTGTGTTTATGTAGAAACCGGATGTGAAAACGTTATGCGAACGTCATAATCCTGGTCGACCTTAAAAGTGCAGTGCTCATTTCTACCAGTGCACTGGCTCAAAGCCTCAATAAAGTTGTATGAGCTTGTGAACGGTGAGTGAGTCTCAATCTGCAAACGTCAAAGAATAATCTAAGCATATGAAAAATGCATCCCCAAAGAATAAACCTCAAAGTGAAAAGGATGGGATAGTGAAACAAGAAGCGTGAGCAAGATGGAGAGGCGGAGCGAGGTGCGCGCTTCGGAGAGTAGTCTGCTCTTTTTCGAAGGACACACTCTTGCTAGTGGTGTGCCCCTGCGCGCTCCCGCAAAGTGTATGCTGCCACAAGCACGAGTGCAGTGCTTAAAAAAGAGCTGAACGGCAGCTAAAGATCTCCTACGCAGCGCATGTGCGCTGCGTAGGCAAGACCTAAAAAGACACCCCAGAAAGTGTACAACACCTGGAGCCGCTGGGCAAGAAGAACACCACAAGATGTCCAGTGTACCTGTGGAAAAGTCCCCACCTATGAAACATCCAAGTGGTTGAATCCTGGTCAGTTCTATCGAAAATCAATCCTCACAATCTGTATTTCATACAGAAATGTTCAATCCTTTAAAACAAATGTTTTACGCCATGAAATATACAATCACACTTAAAACTCCAATCCTGGATTAATGTAAGCATTCTTATAATCACGCTGTACATACATAATACATAAATACCATCTGGGACTCACCCAAAACAAATATTATGTAACTCTGTGTTTAAATATTAGATTGTGCACGAGTCAGGCTCCCACTCAAACCTGCTTTAAAACAGACCAGCCAACGCAATTATAAAAATACATTAACACAACCGAGATTCCCTAAAATGAATAATTCACATGTGTGGTGCAGTGCGACTTGCCACACACCCAAACGCTTCTGCTGGGAACCCATTGGGTCCCGGGGCCCTTCCTGCCTGCAGGTCCCCCATGGCCTCCTCCACTTCTTTGACCGTCATATCTACTTCCAGAATATCCCTGTCAGCAGACTCCAGTATGGGCAGCCGCAAGGGGGCTAGGAAATTGCGACACTCCCGCTCCTCCCTAGCCGTTTGAGATCGGTGGACCTCCTCATAATAGCACGCGAATTCCTCTGCAATCGCCACACTCGTGGTGCTCACCGACCCGTCCGGTCGCTCTATTCCCGGTACCCAACTGCGCTCCCGATCTCTCTTCTCCAGCCAGGCGATCATTTTGCTTGCCTTGTCTCCCAAGTCGAACACCCTCCAATGGGTAGCAAGTGCATGTGATAGTGCCTGTTCCGTCAGAATGTCCCTTAACTCTTTGCTTAGGAGGCGTGCCTTATGCTGCCTGTCCTGCCACTGTTCCTGGGTAAGCCCCGTCTTATCCTCCAGAGCACAAAGCTCCAATTCCAGTTTTTCCACCTGTGCATGTTTTTCTTTGCGCCGTCTCCCAACCTCGGCCTGCACGAAATCCCTGGCAACTGTCTTGTACGCCTCCCAGTCTATCCCAGGGGAGCTCACCGAGCCTACATTGTCCTCGAAATAATGATCTACCCTCTCCCGTAATCTCTCCTGGAACTCCCTGTCCTTAAATAAAAAGGTATCGAGCCAAGGGGGGACACTCCAATCTCGCCTGGGACCCACCATCTGAACCCCCACCTGTGAATGGTCAGATATCCCTCTAGCTTTATGATGTCTGTCCCTAAAGAGGCTCATGCTGTCTGTCCGTGTGAATTTGTGATCGATCCTGGAGGACGATCCATGGGCCGCGGAGACATGTGTGTATTGTTTAGCCTGCGAGTTATGTGTCCTCCAGAGATCCACCAGACCCAGCGCTTGTGCAAAGTCCCTAAGGTGGTTTGCCCCTCTCCTACTCAGTTGAGGTGGCAACCGGTCCAGTTCCCTAGCCATCACGTCGTTCATATCCCCTCCCAGGATCAGTGTCCTCATGGGCATTTCCAACAGCAACTTTCCAATATCGGGGAGAGTACTCGTGTGGAGGAATGTAAAGTGAGCATAGGTTCAGAGTTCGGCCCTCCCATTGTGCAGACAACGCCGCAAAGTGACCCAGGGGATCCAACCAACACCGCCCCAGGACCAGTGGCAGGGAGTTTTTGACAAGGATCCCTACCCCCCTGGAGCTCGTAGTAAAGCCAGAGTGGGCACGTAAGGTGTAACCAAATCTGTTTAGGGCCTTGCAGCGATTCCCTAACAGATGCGTCTCCTGTAGGAGTATGACATCAGGGGTGTGCCTTCGAAGGTATTGAAGGACCACAGTGCGTTTGATCTTGTTTTGCAGGCCGTTCACATTCCAGGATACTATATCAATGTGTTGCGTCCGTGTCGTGTGTAACCTAGCCATCGTTCCCGCCAAGTATAAGGGTGAGCAACCAAATCTCCCCTCCACCCCCCTCCCACCCGCCAGCTGATTGTGTCAATGGAGTCAGAAAAGACATATAGCATAAAATACAAACAGTAAGAACTAGAACAAAAACCCCATTCCCCCCCATCATCAGCCCCCCACCCTGCTAGCCTGCTACGCCGGCGAACCGCGCCAGACATCCCCTACAAGCAGAGCGCCTGTAGCCCTTAAAACGAAAAACTCAGAGGCGAGTGGTACAACCAAGATCAGCATCCAGGGCTCCCATCCGACCCCCCCTTACAGTTCATAATGTACTCCCCCATTTGCCCTGATCTGGAGCAGCGTCCCATTATGAAAGAATACTTCCGAGAGACTCAACCGGGGTCTCACCGCCCGTACGGTATAGGAGTAACAGCAAATAATATTCGGGGCCTTCATATCTGTCCCTCGCAGGACCCCCATACATTCTGAGACCCCCATCCCTCAGTTTCCCTGTAGGACCAGTATCAATAGCCCCCGTATACATTACGTGTCCACGATTTCCGGCCTGTCCAAACCAATGTGTTCATTCTTGTCACTCCAGGTCCGGAGACGCCGAAAGGCTGCGGGTCCTCCTCCTGTTTGCTTGGTGCTGGCTCTCCTGTGGTCGTCGTGCTCCCCCTGCTGATCCCACAGATGAGGCCGGAGACTGGGGCGCCACGCTTCTCCAACTTCCCCCACGCTCCGGGCCCTTCTGCTGCTGGCCACGCTCTTCAAGCCAGGTATGTACCTCCTCCGGGGGGGGTGAAGAAAAAGGATTTCCCTTCCGCCAAGACCTTGAGCCACGCCGGGAAGAACATCATGTCCTTGACTCCGCGTTCCTGGAGTTCCCTCTTGGCTGCATCAAATGAACGGCGCTCCTGCTGGACCCTAAGTGTGAAGTCTGGGAAGAAACGTATCGTGGCGTTGTCCATATGAATGTCCCCATGTTGCCGGGTCACCTGTAGGATTGCATCCCTGTCTCTGTAGTTGAGAATCCGCGCAATGATGGTGCGCGGTGGGGCCCCCGGGCGTGGCGGCGGGATCGGTGCCCTATGTGCCCGCTCTATGACGAAGAATTTAGACAGTCTTTTGGGTTGCAGGCGGTTTAAAATGAGATCTTCCAAAAACAGTTCCATGCTAGCCCCTTCCATTTTCTCCGGCACTCCCACCACCCGCAGGTTGTTTCTTTGAGACTTCCCTTCCTGGTCCTCCAGCTGTGCCGCCATCTGTCTCTCTTGGTGTGTGAGCTGTTGGACCTGTTGTTGTAACTTCTTAGTAGCACCATGTAGTTCCGCAATGGAGGCGGCGTTCTATGTGGCTTTCTTGGACGTCTTGTTCAAGTCCGCCCGTTAAAGCGTCAGTTCGATAGACAAACTCCAGAGTGGTGCCTAAAGATTGTATGGCCTGCATTATGGAGGACAGGGATGGCTCACGGGGCTCCTCCGAAGTCCCGGGGTGGGGTCCGGCTCCCCCTCCTTGTTCCGCCGTGTAGTTGTCCATAGTGTTGGATTGGGTCACCGTGGACTTCTTGTTTCTCATGGCAGTCCGTGATATAGGGCGCCCGCCACTTGGCCCTCCGTTCGCACCCCATCTCACTCGGGAAAGGCAGGGGTAGCCCCTGTCAGTCCAGCATGAGCCCACTGATGCCGGCCGGCTGTCTGCCAATCGTTAGTGCCGCCCGGCGGGGACCCCACACCTCTCCCACCGGTCCGCGGTCTGTTGTCGCCCCCGGCCTCGGCACCGTGGTCACCAAGGGCCTCTGCCGCTGCTACCTCCACTAATTAGTGCGCCCCTGCTGCCTCCATATCCTGGGCCCGCAGGCAAGGATTCTTAGGCCTCTCCGCCGCCTTGTTCCGCCACGTGGTAGGGGCACCGCCACACTGGCCTGCCCTCTCTGCATCCACTGCCCGGGGGACCAGCCCACTCACCGCAGCACCGGAGAGAGCAGCACACCACACCGGCACACACCAGGGGAGGTGGGGGTTCCAAACGCTTCGTCCTACTCTGGGGATCGCCGCTACGTCGCGTCCCCTCCCTGTGTCGTGCCGACCTCCTGCGCTCCGGCGGCGGCCCGCTCTCCACTCGAGGCCGGTGCTTCAATGGCAGGCCTCCACCGCTTAGGCCGCAGCAGGCCCACACTCACCGATCCCCAGTACTCGGCTTCCCGGTTTCGGATCCGGATAGAAAACACACTGTTGTGCATCGGAGTATGTCAACTCTCAGATCCCAGTGTGTAGCGTCGTGGATCCACAGGATCGATTTCAGATTTCAGGGGTCTTCAGGTATGCCGCCGGTGCGCGGTGGGATTATGCGGCCATCTTGGTCGCTGCCAAGCCACGCCCCCCTCCGCGGTCCCTATAGTTTAAAAGTTTGGCAATTATTGGGTGAGGGGCGGCCCCCCAGGACCAGCTTCGGGGCCAAGGCACTGTGAGCCCACTCCATACCAAAGATCTCTGAAAAAGTGTCTCTGCCCATTATGCTCACCAGTGTGCTTTCCACAAATTCCTCTATATTCATTATATTGGCTGTTTCTGCAACACCCACTATGCGTATATTGCACCGCCTAGAGTGTGCTTCTAGATCCTCTGACTTTGCTTGCAGGGTGTGGAGTATTCCATCCATTACCTTGTTCCTAGTCACTCCTTCGCTGATCGTATCTTCCATGTCAGAGACACTTCTTTCTACAGTGTCAAGTCTCTCTGCATGTTTGTCTAGTCTTTCCACCATTTTGTCCATACGGTTAGTAAGCATGCCTATTTTCCCATCTAATTTTGTTGAACTGTGTTGCATGGCTACCAACATTTGTTTGAGATCTGCTTCCGCAGGAGGTCACTAAGTTCAGGCATGGAGCCAGCAGCATCAGGTTCGGTGTCTCTGCTTTTTAGACTTTTGTGGCTCAAATTGCAACTTTGCCTGTGCCTTATCTGCTTTCCCCAGGCTGTTCCTCTGCCACTGGGCGTATGCTTGCTCAATCCACAGATCAGAAGTTCCGGGCTGCAATTCTGGTTTCCCCACGCACCCATGTAGTGCCCTTTGCAGACGCACTGTACTCTCCAGTTATTTCCCCACCTTGTACCTATCAGCCGCAGCGTGTAGCGTCGTGCGTGGAGGGACCAACTGCTCAATTCACTAAGCATATGTCTGTCGTGTAGGGCTATGCCTGCGATCCGTACCCCACTTATACTCCGATGTTGGTCCACCGCTGCTCCACCTCATGCTCACAGGCCGCACTACATGGGATTTCCCCTTTGCATCCATATCTCCTGGGTCGCGTGTCTCTTGGGTTACTTTGGAGCCTACAGGATCACTCCAGGCGGCTCCTCACTTCGTGGCGATGCCTTAAATGAGCTATTTCTCAGACCACACTTCGCCGCCCGCAATGTTTTCCTGGCCGCTGTTTCACGTGGCAGAGTTGCTCTAACTAATCTTTCAACTGCACACAGTCTTCCTGTCAGTGTGCCTTTCCAGCTGCCCGCTCTGACTGAGCCCTCAGGTCGACTCCCACAGAAACACAGTTGCGAGTTACCATTGACTCATAATGGGAACGTAAAAGTTACAAAGTTAAAGATTTTGGGCACTTCCGGATGGACTACAACAAAACCACTTTAAAGTAGGACACTTCGAGAGTCAAGATCCACGGGAGCACCGGAGTACTCGTGTTACCTCACCCAGGGAAGCCGGGTGCATAGGTGCCTTTTGTTGTTGGGTTTTGTCTATCGTTTCAATGGAGATCTGCAAAGAAGTGCTGCAGGAGACCAGATGAAAATTGTCCGGTTGGATCCAAAGGTGGATGGAGGAACTGAAGAACCTGAAAGCAGAGGGGACAGAGTCTGGGTCACTAGCCAGTGACCAGGAAGGAACCAGGAAGGAACCAGGCAATGTCGAGTCGATTTCAGGTGAAGAGGTGAAGCTTGTCTCTACAGCCACAAGGACCAGGAGGCGTCAACGATGAGCAGAAGCTGGGTTTGAGCTGCCCCATGAAGGATCTAGTTGACTGCGGCATCAGTATCCGGATTGGACCCAACAAGCCTTGGCAAACGCAACCCACGCAGGAAGTGAAGATTGGCTTCGAGTCAGACCAGCAAGGTCTGGGGAGCTTCTCCTTTGAAGGGAAGCTGGAGCAAGCCTGGAGCAACTAGGCCCGTGGTGTAAATTCAAAAAGAAGTCTTCAGAGGGCTAACTAGCCAGCAGGCTAGCAACCGGGAAGACGCATAGAGCTGAAATGCAGGAGCAGGACCCACGCAGCACTCATGGAGTGTGGAGGGCTGAGCTTTGGTGCAAATGGCGCTCGGGTCTGGGGCTTCTTGTACCCCACTGCACAACTGCGAGTTACCTCAGGAGTCGATGCAGTTAGCAAAATGCAGGAAGTCCAGGGTGTCTGGTCCCACGTCTCTCGTGTCTGTCACGGGTCTCAGCTTTGCTGTAGAGGTGGATCGGAGTCAGAGAACTCTTGAAGTCCAGTTCCTGTGTCACTGAGTCTTCGTGTCCCAGTAGGAACATCGACAAAGCAAACGGGCAAGTTACTGGCGGTGCCTGTTTGCACAGGGTGGTCACTCCTTGATCACAAGGGAAATGTCTTCAGTCTTCTAGTCGAAATAGAACGTAGAAGGTCCAAGAGTTTCATATCAGAGTTTCGTTCTCGGATAATCTAATGTCCTGGGGACACAACTCCTATCTTTATACTGATTTTAGGGGCTGGATTACCTGCTAGGGTGGACCTGGGAAGGGGGTGGTTACACCCCTTTCCTTTTGTCCAGTTTCGCGCCAGAGCGGGGCTGGAGTGCCCCAGCAACTGGTTTGAACCGGGCTATGCATGGAGCACCTTGTGTGCCCCAGGCAGTGTCTGGAAAAGCATCCTTCCATTCAACCCACCCTGCCCCAATACACTACGGCCTGTCTGGGGAGGTGCTAGCGACAGGAAACCTGTTGTCCAGGCCTCCCTTGCTGGAGTTTTGTCCAGCTGCAGGAGGTCACACTCGTGTCTGTGGCAGCAGCATCCATTTTGTGATGCTGAGGCTCTGGGCTCTGTTTAACTTTAACCGGGTAAACCAGTAACTACATGTCTTCTCCCTCTAGAAGGGTGGAATGCTACCCCCGCCGCCAGGACTGGCGGGGGGGGGGGTAGTATTCCAAAGTGCTTGACACCTTACACTACATGTTTTGATAAAGCCAAACCAAAGTTAGCATTAACCGCAAGGATTATAATGCACTTAAGAGTATATGGTATGGCTATATCATAGAACAGCTATAAGGAGATGGTTCCGAAAGCTGCAGAGGGGCTCAGCTCATGCTAGGGCACCCTCTCACATAAAACTAAGCACTCTGCATCCAGGATTGTTAAGGCCTGCCATAGGCGTGACTTATAGGTTACTATGTGTCTATATATAAGGTAGATATAGATATACTATATCTAAGTAACGGGTGAGTACACCACCTTACTCAAGCTGAGTGATCAGCCTGCGGTGTCAGTTTAGATGGCCAGCCAGGGGGGCATAATACATGCTGCAGCCCCTGGTAGGCCTTGGATAGACCTATGCCCTGGGTACGTATGGTACACTATACAGGGGCTCACAAAGGTGACCCAATCCCAATCAGGTATGTACCTGAAGTACATGGTGTCAATTTAGAGAGAGAACAGCTGGGCTGTGGGGCTGATTAGCAGACCCACAGCCACACTAAAGCCGAAAAACCAGAGAATCATAGCAAAAAGTGGGGGTAACCATAGGCAGCAGACCCTACTCTCCAACACTGAAAAAAAAAACTTTTACCTTGTCAAAGACATACACCGTAGAGCCCTCCTAGTTTTCCCATGTGCCCAGATGAAACGATTAACTAAACCCTCCAAAATAACAAACCACGATTTTTGAGATTCCAAAGGGATAGTCCTAATCAAATACAGAATCTTAGGTAAAAACATCATCTTAATTACATTGCACCATCCCACCAAAGAGAGATGTAGATTATTTAACCTGTCAAAATCAAGCCTTGCTTTTCTGATAATCGGTTCGATATTTTTTGCCACCAACGTTTCTAAATCAGATGTAACCGTTATGCCTAAATATATTGCCGATTCTGCGACCCGGGGGTCCTCATAGATGGCAAACTGATTCTTTACTATTTGAGTTTTAGATCTATCCAGTGCATATCCACTATATATGCCAAACTCTAATGCAATAGACGTGGTCTGAGGTGATGATAGCCACATCGTCGGCATAGGCAAGGATTTTAGACTCGATCCCATGGCTTACTTCTGGGCAAATTTCCATATTGGACTCAAATAACCTCATTAGGGGTCCATATAAACAGCGAATAGTAGCGGTGAAGTCGTGTCCCTCTCTATATATTAAAAGGGAGAGTGTAGTTCCCGTTTAACCTTAAGCGAGCAGTAGGTGCCACGTATAGCATTTGAATAGACTTGATAAACCCTTCACCCTAGCCCAAAATTCCCAGAGGAAATCCCAGGAGACCCTATCGAATGCCTTCCCAGCATCTAAAAACATAACAGCCATAGGGTCTCCTGAGATCTCCATTGCATCAAAGAGAGTGATCACCCGACGCACATGTTGTATGGCCCCCCGGCCCATTATAAAGCCGTGTTGAATAGTTATTTTTAAAATCCCATTTAAACGTGTTGCCAAAACTTTAGAAAAAAATGTTCACATCGCTATTCAACAGTGTGATCGGACGGTATGAGCCCGTCTCTCTGGCTGGTTTGCCTTTCTTCAGAAAGACCACAACGTCTGCTCCCGCCCAAGATTCAGGGACCGACCCACCCTTTTGGGCTAGCAGCATAACATCTATAAGGTCTGGGCGGATAGCGTCTTTGAAGATCATGTAAAACTCCAGCGGAATCTGGTCCGGACCGACTGCCTTACCAGAGGGGAGAGACCCCAGAGCAACCCATATTTCCTCATGAGAGAACACCAGTTCTTCCCTGTCTGAGGGGTCTACCCTCTGCACAGGCACCCTATCCAAAAATATACGAACATCCGCAGCTGCCACTAGTGGTCCTCTACTGTATAAACACTGATAACATTGCCTGAAGGTTTCTCGAATACCCAACATATCTGTTATTAAATTCTTGTTGGCTTCATATATTTAGAGAATCTCCCCGGCTGCCAATTTTTGCCTAACTCTTACGGCCAACGTATGCCCCACCCGCTCGTTGAATTCATAGCAATGCTCTTTTTTAGACAAATATACCTCTGCTGCCTTCTTGGCAATATGCTCTCCCACCTCAGCCTTCTTCATAGCCAGCTGTAATAATATTCTGGCTGTCTCTCCTCCAACACAAATAGTAGTGGCTAGAGCTTCGTAGAGTTTAATTAGCTCTTCCTGAGCTAAAAGTGCCCGGAGATGTTCCTTCTTTTGACGACACAAGCTATAGCTTATTGTCTCTCCTCCCACTCCCGCTTGAAAGCATCCCAAGCTCCCCCGATTAAAATCCCACAATTCCTTAATCCACCCTTTCATGAATACAATATAATCTGAGTCGTATAGCAACCTCTGCTCAAAAGTCCATGCCACATTTTTCTTCTCTATGCTATTAGAATTAACAGTGAGAATTAGCAGGTTGTGGTCAGATATAACACGAGGATGCCTCTCTATACCAGAGTTAGTTATGAGTTGTTTTGAAATAAAAAAATAATCCAGCCGGGAAACCACCTTATACGGGGCCGAAAAAAAGTACTGGCTGGATCAGATGGTTTCAAATGTGCTCATATATCAGTCAGGCCATTGTTGCGCACTAGATTAGTAAGGGCATAACCAACCTTCCTTTTTTTCCCCAAGTACGTTCTTCCTGGCATACCCCATCATATGCCCAAACCATTAATATTAAAATCCCCGTAGATAATGATCGGGGCGGGCCATATAGCCAGACTAAGATCTAAGGTGTCTAGGAGCTCCGGATCATCGCATGTTGAGCCATATAGCGAGCAAAGTGTAAATTTAAAATTACTGAGCAGACATTCAATCACTACCCACCGACCCCATTGGTCTACGGACTTTCTGAGCACCCTAATGTCAGTCCTCCGTGTAAGAATTGCTACCCCTCGATTTTGAGACCCCTGTGTGGTATAGGCCAGCAGTTTAAACGCAAGCTGTTCCATTATACGAGCTCTACTGCCCTCTATGTGTGTCTCCTGGACACAAAGAAAATCTATCCGTAGAGATTTCAGCCAGGTTGCTAATTTCAGCCAGGTTGCTACTTTATTTCTCTTGATCTGATCATTAAGCCCACAAATATTCAATGACAAGATCCATAAACTCATGTCTTAAGATTTCTCAGCTCTATACAGTGACTCCTTCTGCCAATTAGTCTCTTGCATCCTGCCTTTCCCTTCCTACTCATTTATCGAGCCTCCTTAAATAGCCTAGCCAATCCGTCTTGTATCCAGTTCTGCTGCCCCTTCGTTAACCTCACATGATGGAATAACTTATACTGTGCTGATCCCACACCAACCCCCTCCAGAAACACCCCAGGCCTCCCACCCCTAACCCCCCCTTACCTCCATTACAAGCAATTAGGTCAGACATGACCTAAATATGACCGAGATGACTTCATCTCAGGCAGCGCCGGACTCCTCCCCCCAGGTGACCCTGAAAACAAAAATGCTTCACTTACTTCAAAACCCCAATGAAAACATTGTTACATCTGTCTAACAAGTAATTACAGACCCCGACCCCATCCCCCAGCTTTAGCAAGGAAGTGACTCCAATGATAATCAAACAAAACATTTCTTATCTTCACTTCTCTTTCTCCCCAAGCCCTATCATCCATACACTTAGATGATTACTAACTACTTGATTACTAACAGAATTCTCCATATATTCATCATTTTTGGGATAGACTTTTTTTATCTAGACAAAAACATCATTCCTTCCCTGTGGCACCCTTTTCACTTTCAACTGCATTCACCAAAGCCCTCATCCCTCGAGATTTGGTTCATTCTGTGAGAAACTCTTGCGCTTTAATCTCCGAGAAAAACATTCTAACCCTCCCCTGGTAAATAACCTTAAGTCGTGAAGGAAATAACAAAAAGGCCTCACAGCCCACCCCCTGAAATGGGGTGATCAGCTGGCATAGCCTCCATCTCCGCTCGACCGTTGTGTGGCAAAAGTCTGGCCGAGCGAAGAAGGTATGCCACTCAACTGCTCTTTTTGAGTCAGGTCTGGCTCGATCTATAATTGCCTGCCTATGCAGGAAGTTGCCAATGAAGATCAGTATCGCTCTAGGTCCTTCTCCCTAATGTTTGGTGTGATTCTTCCTTAACCCCTTGGATGCTCATGACGAGCTCAGCTCGTCATGAAGTACATCTCTTGTACGCTGATGACGAGCTGAGCTCATCATGAACCGCGGGGTTTTAAAATCTTTAGCGCACCGCGGGAAAATGAGCCGCACGGATGCGGTTAACATCGGGAAGCGATGCGCCCGCTGCCCTTCCATCTCCCAGTTCCAGTGAGCCAAATCTGGGAATGCACTCTTCAAGAGTTTCACAACAAAGGCCAGAATATTCTCCCCCTCCACATTTTCTTCAAGGCCTAGCAGCTGGACATTATTTCGGAACTGCCTGTTCTCAAAATCCTCGAGTTTCCAGTCCACATCCCGTGCTTGTTTTTCCTGAGCAGCTTTGAATATATGCAATTTCTTTACCTCCTCCTCTACTGCAACAGTTCGTGCTTCTAAATGAGTTATCCGCTCCGACATGTCAGAGCATAACTTATTTGTTTTGCGAATTGCACCTTGAAGTTTCTTAGAAGCTAGTTGCAACCTCTTGCTTTCCTGCCGTGCCTCGCCCTGCATTTGTTTGAGGGTCGTGTTCAGTAGCTCCAGAGTACGGGATGGAAGTTGAGGTGTGCTGCCATTGTCACCAGGTCCTCCTGTGCCGCCTTCAGGCCCACTACCAGAGCCGGCTGTCAGGATTGATGCAGAATAGTCCCATTCATGTCACCTACTGGCTGAATCCAGGGATCGGCCTTTTGTCCTGGTCCGTCGCCTAGCGGCCTTAAGCTGGTCGTGATGCTTCTTCTGCGCAGCCGGGAACTCTTCCCCTGAGACACTCTCCTGTGATGATTCCTCCACACTGATTTAGATGTGTCAGAGTCGTCGTTCAGTGAAAAAAATTCTCTCCATCGGGGGAAAGCAGGGGGGCGCTCAGCCAAGTAGAGGTAGTCTCTTGATCGCCCGGCCTGCCAGACATGCTCATATTTCCAACTTCGATGCCCGAAGGTTCCCTCGTGGGGTGAGTTTGCACGTGCAAGTGACCTTCGATTGACTGAGAGGGGAGACCCCCCAAAACCCCCAGTCTCAGCCTCGACCTCTATGTTCATACCTCCTATTGGGGCCTTATTGTGAGAGCCACTTGCACCCTTGTTTTACACATCGCCGTTCCCCCACTACTGTTGTATGTATTAATCGAGCATGCAATTGTGGATTGGCTCTTCCCCTCCAAATTAGGCATTAAATGCAGTCCATCTGCCTCATTTCCCTCCAGTTGTCTCGCTCTATTTCCCCCCGAAACCAGCACATTGCTATCTCCTGTCTGATGTGGTTGTTCATAGGAGAGACTACCAGACCCAGAATGCAGCTGGGTGGTGATGGAAAGAGCAGTGTTTGACATAGTCTGGACTGGGACTCCCCCAGTGGAGCAACCTGTAGAGCCTGTTGGACAGTCTCGGTTCCCGGTGGCGAAGCCAGAACAGGGGCACTGACCGGTAAACTCGTATTGCTCACGGGACCTGCTGCTGTAGCGCCTGTAGTGCTTGACATCCCAAACACCTCCATTACTGATGGCTGGCGCAGAGTGCACTCACCAGCATTAGCTGTCCCCAATCTTGTGCTACCGGTCACACCAACATCCAGCATTTTGCTCTCCTTGCCTTTCTTTTTGGCTCCTCCGCGCCGTGACTGCCCCTGGTTTGTTTCAGTGTCAGAGACCAGTCCGCCCGGGGGCTCTTTCAGGTGTCCATTCTTTTCTTTGCCCCCCCCCCCCCCTCCCCCGGCTGCTTTTTTCAGGTCTCTCAGGTCTTTCGCATCTTTACCTTCCTTGATGTTCTTCTCTTCTTTCGTGCCCCCCTGCTCCTTCGAGATTTGTGCTGCTTTAGGGGCTATTTTTGTTACAATCCAGCGTCACAGAGGCAGAGTAATCTGTAGCGCGATCCACGAAGACAGCGGGAGCCGAGCGCTGCGAAGCCTCCCGTAAGCGCTGGAGCGATAGAAGAGGTAATACACATGATCTGTTAACACAGTCCAGCTCTTCAGGCTTTCATTAGAGCCAAAGCCAGCAAACATATGAGTCAGTGGGGTGAAAACACTTTGAGAGCAAAACCAATATTTAGTAAAGTGGCTTGTTGCGGCCTAGTTATGCTAACTGAACCAAGCTTATGTTAAGCATTATTTTTCCAAATGAGAATAAGTTTTTCCCACCTATTTCAAGCACACAATGTTTTCTTTGCTATTTCATGCCCATCCTTCTTATTTGATACTAGGGGGCATTGTGGCTCTCACTTTCCCACCTCTTCACTTGGTCAACTTTGTTTGCTGCACTTTCACAAGCTAGGAATGACTGCAGTCTCATGTTTTTAGATGACAGCATGACAATGGTAGACAGACAGGTGGTATTACTACTGTTAGTACCAGGTCCTGCAGATGTACTTCATTGCTTGAAGAAGCAAAGAACAGAAGCCCCCGATGCTCCCCCTCTCCCAGGGAGTGGCTGTCGTGTTTCACAGACCCACTAGGCACCTAATGACCTGAGGTTGGTAACTAGCCTGCCTGAGACCTATTGTCGACCGCTGTGAGATGGGCTGTGGAGGGGCAGAATTGCAAGTGAACCTTTGTGGACTGTAGAATGTAAGCCGACAAAGCCCCACAGTCTGTCAGGGACTTCAGCAAGATCACAGATTGAAACTAGGTGGCACGTGAGACACACACAGGTGTCTTTCCTGGGAGTCTAATGTGCCAATGTCCAGGGTACTGATGCCCGTTCCACTTGTTCAGAGTGGGAGTGAATGCAGCTGCTCACCACTGGCATCTACTGAGTCATTGGAGTTGGCTTTTCCTTCTTGGGATGAAATCCAAATATGCTTTTTTTAATTCTTATTTTTGGGCAGCTTTATATAGTGCGAGCTTGGCCCTAAGGGGATTAGTGTGCTTTACATGAGCACCAGATTAAGAAGTCGAGCTGTTGCCGGGCAGCTGCGTGACAGTAAACAAAAATATATCAGGAACTTCATTGAATGAAGTATAAACCTGCATGTGCCTAGTTATGAATGAAAAGATGCACTTCCAAATGTAAGGATTTCTTCTTCTTGGATGTGTCTCTATGACAGCCGCGGTGTACAGTGTTATTTATGAAAAGGGATTATTACATCTTCTGTGGGTGTATTGATTGGACACTTGGGGCCTCATTTACGAGCCACCAGTGGCACTTTTGCACCAATGGAGCATCACTTTTTTGACGCTCCGGTGGCACAAAGTGCCACAGCATATTTAAAGGTCACGCAAAGCCACCGTACGGTGCTTTTCATTGCCTTGTAAATATGTGCCCCTTTCATGCAGGTCACTGCGTTAAAGGTGAGTTCCATGTGTGTTGCTGTGGGTTTTCCCACGCTACACGCATGGAATCTGAGGCATTACCATATTTATAAGGAATTGCAAACCTGGGATTGCATCATAATCCTACGCATGGGAGGCGTGAGAGTGGCATGGGAGTGGCCCAGCAAGGAGAAATACTTTTACTCCTCCTGGTTTTTTTCCACTTTCTATGCTTGATGCATTCTGCAGCACTCATAGAAAGAGGCAAATGCCACGAATTATTGTTTTTTTGCAGGAAGGTGTCCTTTCATGTACAAAAATAATCAGACCCGCAATGCAGGCACCCTGGCAACATGACGCAAGGGTGTCAGTGTTGGCGCAGGGCTGCTGTTTGTGCGCCGGCGCAGGGGAGAAAGACAGGAATGTGCTGTATCTTATAGATACAGCGCATTCCTGCCATTTTCTTTTGGCGCACGGCAGTGCAGCAGAAAGGCCTACAGCGCTGCCGTGAATCAAAAGTTTGTAAATGAGGCCCTTAAAATCTCTTTGTTTTTATCAACTGGTCTTCCTTTTACTAAATCATTTTGAATTTGATATTACCAAGTGCCAGAGACATTTATTTGAGGTACATTCTAAATTGTATGTAGTAGTGGACAGTGATTCATAAATTGACAACAAATAGGAAAACTAAATCTGTCTAATAATTCATTAGCAATAGGTGAACTTTCCTGTGCCAGTGCTCCCTCGTTGCCATGGCGTTAGGGACCCTACACTGCTAGCCTGAAGCTCTGTGACGTTTGGTGATGTCATAGTGTGAATGATGCGTTCCGCATTGTGACCTGTTCAGCATAAGCAGTAAGATGACCTGTGGCTGTGACTCCAGACCCCAGTGTCTCGCTGATTTTCGTGGAGCGAGGTTGCAGACGGCTGCTTTCTGCGAATTCACTTGACAAATTTTATTGGTAAGTTTTACATCAATTTTATTGATCAGGAATATGTCCCAGCACAAGATGAGATGGAAGTCCAGTGGGCTGTTATGTTTACCTAAATGAAAATTGCATGTTTTAGAAGATTTTAATCAGGGCTGATATAAAATGACTTTCTAATGTTACACTACTTGCCTGAACTTTTTTAAATAGCTAGAAAGTTTATGTTTGTGAAAACATGCTGCGTGTTTTAATGCTAATCATTGCTGGAAAGTAATTTCTTACTTGTGACAGTCCACTGTATTTGTTGTCTGATTTAAGAGAGATGATGCAATGTCTGGCACATTCCTATGTTGGCAGATTCCACGGTATGTGGGATATGAGATGTAATTTTATGAGACTGAGGTCTTTTCGTAGTTATTGCAGTTACATATGTGCATTGCATGTGTGGAATGCCTTCTCTCAGGTTTGACCACCTTTCCTGAGGTTGATTGCTTTCAGCAGAATCCACTGCAGGGTGAAGTGATTTGTTTTGGTTGTTTTTTTGCTGGTGGCCGATCAGCGATTGCATTCCTACCAGGAATGGCCCTGAGTCACGCCTAACCTTAACTATTCCTTCACAAACAACGACCCCTGGAGTGGACACTTAGCTCTGATGTGCTGACAGTGATAGAGGGCAGCGTGTCTTAGCTATACACTTATGGGTGGTCCGCACAATAACAGTTATGACAACCTGATGTTCCACCCTGCCTTAGTCATTTGTTGCAAAATTCAAAACCATATTTACAAAGAATTGCTGCGCTGCCCTATGCCAATTTGAAAGGACAGAAATGCACTGCATTTATAAGAAAGAGTGCATTCGAATTCTTTCAGCCAGTGCCAAATCATAAACTGCAGATGTGCGCCAACGCAGGCACCGTTGCACCATGGTGCAAGGTGTCTGTGTTGTTGGCATGATTATATTATATATTATATATACACCTTCCTGCCTAAACACAATCACAAGCGGTGTTCTCCTCTTTCTATGTGTGCTGCAGAATGCAGCACACATGGAAAGAGCAGAAAACTAGGAGAAATGTAAACATTTCTTCTCGCTATGTCTGCTCTGGGAGGCATATGTGTTTTGGCACGGCCCCAGATTCACGCTATGTTGTAAATCTGGGGCTGTGTCAAAATCCCAGGGTGTTGCATGGGAACGCCTCCCTTCCGTATTATATGGCAATGCAGCGGCTTGTGCTGCATGGTCTTTCACCTTATCTACAAAGCCAAGAAAAGCCACGCAGATCGGCTTTACAGGGCCTTGTAGATATTGGCCTCAATAAAATAAAGTGATGCTTCAGTGGCGCAAAGGGGCTTGTAAATATGCCCCAAGTATTTAATCTCAAATCACAGTTGTGCTGCACTGAGCTGTGTGTCGGTAGCTGGCTCTACCATTCTAGTCTCCTGTGCTAAGCACACGTTTGCTGATCTGAACTGAGTTGCTGAGTTTTTCAGTTGTCACTGATGGTTGGGTTGTCAGGACGGGAGGTGGTAGGAAAGGGGTTTGGTTTCATTCGCAATTGTGGTTTGGCGGCATTCACTGAGGAGCGAGCGGTCTGGAACTACTTGACCTTCATTACACCACTGTTGATGGATATTTGCATCAGGTTGTTTAATGTATGCTATGTTTTTCCTTTTCAAGGGTGGCAAATATTATTCGGTGTATGACATGTAATGTACAAGAAATTGGTATCCCTAAAAATGCAGATTGATACTCGCATATTCAGAAAGACACAGACAGAAGTGGCTTTTCTTCAAGCAATGCCCCTGATACCGTGGGACAGGGTTAAGTTTCTGCATCACGGGGGAACCACAATTTACTTTGCTTCCTATAGCTCATACATGGCTAGAGTTGTAATCTTAATCCATCAAACATTGCCTTTCTCATGTAATTATATTCATTGAGACACCTTGGGCAGATTCATTTATCTAGCTGGCTTACCTTGTGACTTTGCCATCACAGTCAAGAACTCCTACACACCTAACTTTGTCTTCTAAAGTTTTTCGAGGACGTTATGAAGCATTATCATAGACATGGAGACATAAGTGTTAATTGGGGGTTTAAACTTTAACCTAGTTCTTAATTCAGAACTCGATAGCAGACACAGAGACATGACTAGCGCCCCCAGTGCAGCGAACGCCTTGCAATAAATCCTTGAGCATGATGGTTTAGTAGATGTATGGTGTAAGCTGCGGGGGGAAGCAAAGGCCTACTCATAGTGCTCCGCTGCCCACAACACATATTTGAGGACTGATTTCTGGCTTCAATCCCCCAAGGAGGTCCCCTGGGTCCTCTCCCTTGAGTACTAACCCTGCAAATTCTCCGACCACTCATCCGTTGTACTTGTCATTATGTTACCCGACTTACTATAAAGACATGAACCTTGGGTGTTTGCATCATCAGCCTTAAGGGACGCAGTATTCAGAGCAAAGAGGACAGCCATAAATGAATATTTTAAACAGAATGTAGGGTCAGTTGGCTCTTATCAGACAATCTCGGAAGCATTTAAAGTTAGCATAAGATGGACAGCAATCTCAGAGCATACGAAGTCCTTAAATCCATGTGGACCTGGCTTCGGAGTCCTAAGAGGGAGTTAAATAGGGTTCAATGACAGAATATCAACCCCCAAAATATCCCCATACAGAAATATCCAGTTTTTAATATCGATGTAAAAAATATTGACATCCTATATTTATTATTGTTACTACACATTTAAAAAAAATATATAGATGAGAAAATATAGTTGTACGAAATATCGATTTTAATATATATAAAAATAATATTAAATATATAAAAAATAAAATTAACTTAAAACATTAATTGGATTTAATATACATGTGAATAAATATAACAAATACATTTCATTTAAACATATGTATATAACATGTAATTATATATATATGTATTTTAAAACAATGTGTAAACTATTTATTGTATTATTCTAAAAGTGTATTAATACATAAATATATTACCTACTGGCGGTCGCCAGTAGGTATATATAGTTAGGATTTTTTCTCTATGGGATTTTTGAAAATTCTATGTCTAATAACTTTGGCGTTTGTGGACGGAATTGGCTGAAATTTTCAGGAAAATGGCACATTTTGTTTCTGAGCAGCCCATGAAAATTTGGGGGGGGTTCGTCAAGGGGGGGCCGAGAAAAAAGGGGGGTCCCAAAACGTGTTTTTAACATTGAGTTTTCCATAGGGCGGTTGGCCTCACTTTTAGCCCGAACGGCTGAATGGATTTGCACGAAACTTGGCAAAATTGTAGGGACTGGTAGCCCGATGTGCCTTTGCTAGGTCTCAATATATGTGCTCCAGTGGATTTTGAGAAATTAACGTTCAAAAAAAGATATATATCTGTAACAGCGGACCGGGCAGCGCTCCGGTTCGCAGACTTTACGCGTAACGGAACTTCGCGTAGCGAAGCTGATTGGCTCTCCGGCGTCTGTGAACATTCCAAACAGTCCGTAGCGGCCGCCATCTTGTCTCTCGGTAGGATCGAGAGACAAGAGGAGGCCAAAGCGAAGGGGCAAATGACCATAAGGGGGCATAGTAGATCCTCGCTGACCCCCTAGGTTTGATGTGGAGGTTTTAAAAGGGTCCCGCGGGGCAAAAAAAAATAATAATAATAATAATCGAACGGCTGAATGGATTTGCACGAAACTTGGTAAAATATTAGGGACTGGTAGCCCGATGTGCCTTTGCTAGGTCTCAATATATGTGCTCCAGTGGATTTTGAGAAATTAACGTTCAAAAAAAGATATATATCTGTAACAGCGCTCCGCTTCGCGTAACGGAGGTTTGCGAAGCTGATTGGTTCTCCGGCGTCTGTAAACATTGCAAACAGTCCGTAGCCGCCGCCATCTTGTCTCTCGGTAGGATCGAGAGACAAGAGGAGGCCAAAGCGAAGGGGCAAATGACCATAAGGGGGCATAGTAGATCCTCCTTGACCTCTTAGGTTTGATGTGGAGGTTTTAAAAGGGCCCCGCGGGGCAAAAAAAAAATAATAATAATAATCGAACGGCTGAATGGATTTGCACGAAACTTGGCAAAATTGTAGGGACTGGTAGCTCGATGTGCCTTTGCTAGGTCTCAATACATGTGCTTCAGTGGATTTTGAGAAATTAACGTTCAAAAACAAGATATATATCTGTAACAGCGCTCCGCTTCGCGGAGATAAAATTATATCTGTATTACCTAGCTGTTGCTAACACCAGTTAGCGACGGCTAGTAGGAGATAGCGACCATCTTGGGCCCCACTTTGCATGTGAGTGATATTTATCACTAATGACATGCAAAGTTGGCATGCCAAGATGTTAGCGACTGGAAACAGTCGCTAACATCGCTATCTCCTATTATCAACTTTTGGAAATATTCGAGATAAGCGCGAATATCTCCAAAAGCTAGCACCTGCCCTGAGCAGTTCTTAGCCATGTTATCCAATGGGAGGTGGATAACATGGCTAAGAGCATTAGCTCGGTAATGCATGAATATCGCTGAGTTTTCAGCGATATTAATGCATTGCGGTCGTTTATTATCGTATTTGCGATAAACCTTGATAATAGCAAGGTTTATCTGAGATAATTTCTGACGATGCTTAGCGGTAAAAAAATCGTTGCTAAGCATCGTTAGGGATAAATATCGCTTAACTTTGGTAATATGCCCCAACGTCTGTTAACGTTCGATTCGAAGGAAATCAGGAAGTGTTGAAAAACATTGTCTGCGCCATCTTGTCTTTTTTCAAATGCCACACTTTTGTCGTGCACGGCAGCCATTTTAGATGCCTTGACCAGACCCACTCTGTGCACGCTGTCGATCCTTAGCATGGCTCCCCACCCTCGCAAGCATCTCCCCCAGGCAGTGGTCACCCCCACTCTCTGTCTTATGCATGGGTAATAAACCTCCCCCCATCTGCGCTGCTCTTCCCTGAGAATCACACCCTGTGCCCGCCCGACACCTCCCTTTCGCCCTATTCACTACCGCACCCTCTGACACTCCTTTTCCTCTGTGTCCGATTGTCCAGGCTGGTCCTAGGGTATCAGCTAGCCCTGCAGATGTAGTTTATGGCCCCAGCTGTAAAGAATCACCCCTCTTCAAAGGAGTTATAGTAGATCAAGGCCCACACTCGATGAGATCCGTCACAGCAGACGCGTTCCTATTATCTGAAAACCATCCTGTATTGTGATTGGGGAGGGGACCGAGTCTGAAGCGGAAGATTCCAGGGATGACTCTTTGTACATCAAAGTTTTTACAATTATGTGTCACATTAAAAATATATAGCACTCCGACAAAGTAGTAAGATTATAAAACTTTAATAACTTATAAATATATACAAGAAAACAAAAATAGTAATAACATATAAACATTTTTAGGGAAAAACAACGAAGTAGCGGTCGGCTGTGCGAATAGTCCCAACGCAGCACAACGTCCAGATTTCCGGCGTGGGGCGTCGCGGGGGGTGGGTCATCAGTAGCAAACTGTTGTGCGAATAGTTCCAAGGCAGCAGAACGATGGCACCAAGGTGATGTCCAGTAAGTTGCCGCACTGGTTTTGGTATCCTACAATGCTGCTCCGAATAACGGCGTGGGGCGCCCCGGGGGAGGCGGCGTGAACGGGCCTCTCCAGGTGGAGTGTCATCTGTTGTAGTGGGGCGCCCCTTTACCGTTTCAGTTGCCATTCCGTCCATTTTTGGTCCACTGTGTCAAAAGCCGCAATTCAGCTGAGTTGCGCCCACTCTTGCGGTGCAGCGATAGGCGGCTGTCACAGGACTCTCAAAATGGCGGCAGGCTCTTTCCTTTTTGGGCCTGGTCCACTGAAATGGCCCTGGGACACCTTGGAAATCGGACGCTTGTCTGCTAGGTCTTGGACCCCATTCTCGAAAGCGTCCCCTCCGCCTTGAGGATTCATCAAAAGTTTTGGGGGCCCCCGACTCCTGTAGGCTTCTGGTGGGGAGCGGTTGCCATGATTGCTCGCGGAATGACCACGACGGAGCTACAAGATGGTGGTGCTCTCATGCTGACGCCAGCTTCAGTCTGAAACATCCAGAAACAAGGTGGGGCTTTCATCGTTTGGGAAAAAAAAAAAGTTTTCATCCAATGAAAAGTGTTGTTTTTAGGTCATATGATCAAGCCTTCCATCATTAGGAAACCAAAAGTAAAATGAACCAATGAAAAGTTTTATAAACAAGTCACATGACCTGTTATGCGGCATAGGGTATAAAATGCGGAGAAAATACGTTGGCACGTGAGGCGGCGTCAGTAGCGGACCGATGTGCGAATAGGCCGAAGGCAATACAACGCGCCAAGATCCGGATGGCACCGAGGTGGTGTCCAGCAAGTTGCAGCACTGGTGTGGCCATCCTACAATGCTGAAAGTCGGCGTGGGGCGCCCCGTTGGCCTGTGAGTTTGCGTCAGTAGCGGACCGATGTGCGAATAGGCCGAAGGCAGCACAACGCGCCAAGATCCGGATGGCACCGATGTGGTGTCTAGTAAGTTGCCGCACTGGTGTGGCCATCCTACAATGTTGAAAGTCGGCGTGGGGCGCCCCGTTGGCCTGTGAGATGGCGGCAGTAGCGGACCGATGTGCGAATGGGGCCAAAGGCAGCGCAACAATATTTTCGGAATAGAAGACACCACAAGGCGCTGAGATGCCAAGATCCGGATGGCACCGAGGTGGTGTCTAGCAAGTTGTGGCACTGGTGTGGCCATCCTACAATGGTAAAAGTCGGCGTGGGGCGCCCTGTTGGCCTGTGAGATGGTGTCAGTAGCGGACTGATGTGCGAATGGGGCCAAAGGCAGCGCAACAATATTTTCTGACTGACACCACAAGGCGCTGAGATGCCAAGATCCGGATGGCACCGAGGTGATGTCTAAGTTGCGGACCGATGTGCGAATGGGGCCAAAGGCAGCGCAACAATATTTTCTGTATGGAAGATACCACTAGGCGTTGAGATGCCAAGATCCGGATGGCACCGAGGTGATGTCTAGCAAGTTGCTGTACTGGTGTGGTCATCCTACAATGCTGAAACTCGGCGTGGGGCGCCCTATTAGCCTGTGAGATGGCGTCAGTAGCGGACCGATGTGTGAATGGGGCAAAGGTAGCGCAAGAATATTTTCTGAATAGAAGACACCACAAGGCGCTGAGATGCCAAGATCCGGATGGCACCGAGGTGGTGTCTAGTAAGGTGCACTGGTGCGGTCATCCTACAATGCTGAAACTCGGCGTGGGGCGCCCCATTAGTCTGTGAGATGGCGTCAGTAGCGGACCGATGTGCGAATAGGCCGAAGGCAGCACAACGCGCCAAGATCCGGATGTCACCGTGGTGGTTTCATAGTTGAGAGGCACTTCATCTGCAGTGGGGTGCCGAGATCCGGATGGCACCGAGGTGATGTCTAGCAAGTTGCTGTACTGGTGTGGTCATCCTACAATGCTGAAACTCGGCGTGGGGCGCCCCATTAGCCTGTGAGATGGCGTCAGTAGTGGACCGATGTGCGAATAGGCCGAAGGCAGCACAACGCGCCAAGATCCGGATGTCACCGTGGTGGTTTCATAGTTGAGAGGCACTTCATCTGCAGTGGGGCGCCGAGATCCGGATGGCACCGAGGTGATGTCTAGCAAGTTGCTGTACTGGTGTGGTCATCCTACAATGCTGAAACTCGGCGTGGGGCGCCCCATTAGCCTGTGAGATGGCGTCAGTAGCGGACCGATGTGCGAATAGGCCGAAGGCAGCACAACGCGCCAAGATCCGGATGTCACCGTGGTGGTTTCATAGTTGAGAGGCACTTCATCTGCAGTGGGGCGCCGAGATCCGGATGGCACCGAGGTGATGTCTAGCAAGTTGCTGTACTGGTGTGGTCATCCTACAATGCTGAAAGTCGGCGTGGGGCGCCCCATTAGCCTGTGAGATGGCGTCAGTAGCGGACCGATGTGCGAATGGGGCCAAGGCAGCGCAACAATATTTTCTGAAGAGAAGACACCAAAAGGCGCTGAGATTCCAAGATCCGGATGGCACCGAGGTGGTGTCTAGCAAGCTATGCAGTTGAGTTGTGTGCGCACTTGCGGCGAATAGGTCGAAGGCAGCATAACAATGTTTTCTGAATAGAAGACACCACAAGGCGTTGAGATTCGGTTACCACCGAGGTGATGTCTAGCAAGTTGCCGCACTGGTGTGGCCATCCTACAATACTGCTCCGAATAACGGCGTGGGGTGCCCGAAGGGGGGGGGAGGCGGCGTGAACGGGCCTTCCTAGGTGGAGGCTCGTCTGCTGTAGTGGGGCGCCCCTTTACCGTTTCAGTTGCCATTCAGCTGAGTTTCGGCTGCTCTTGATGCTACAGCGACAGGCGGCTGCAACAGGACTCTCAAAATGGCGGCCTGTTCTTTGGATTTGGGCCTGGTCCACTAAAATGGCCCTGGGACACCTTAGAACTCGGACGCTCGATTTTTTTTTCCTTTCCTGTACATGCAAAAAAAGGTAAATGCCCGGTACGTTACACGCTTCATCTGCCACGATGAACTCTCCAGAGGAACCGAAAAAAAACATAGTTATGGTAACTATACCATGCATCGTCATATGGAGAGGTAGCACCAATTAATTATAGTGCTGCATAAAAGAGAGATTTGGAGGAGAACCCCTGACCTGCTAGTACATTCATCAAAGAAGTGGCACTGACAGCATCAGAGGCAAGGGAAACGGTCCCAAATATTTAGAAGAACTTTGGAAAGATTAAAATGACATGTTTAGATTGTGGCAAATTAATTTCATGTGGACAGATGAGTGTTACTCTAATAAATACAGCATATGAACATCATCATAGTCGATGGTTGGTAGAGACATTTTGACTATATCCTGGACCTGCCCGTCCTCGCCCAAAATGGCGCCGGAATAAATGGGACTCGTAACTCCTTGTTGTGTACTGGTTGCAGAACCTTGAAATCACGAGATACGTATGCAGTTTTGAAGCACATGGCGGGCGGGGACGAGAATTGATTGAATATTTCGACATCCCTATTGATATTAAGTTCTGATGTGTTATTGATTACTGTACTATTGAAAGTTCGAATTAACGTCACCCATGGTACTTGCCCGCAAATGTATATCTAGATAATTTTATTGTAACTGGCCCTGTCGTATTTTAATTATAAAATGTACGTCCACCGATTCCGTAACGGTTAGACACCTTAGTTCTTGCAACCTAATGGCCCGCCCGTTACGTTCCTCTACAGTGTAAATGTCTACTCATCATATACGATTACAGTTTGCTCCGTGGCAGGCCCACGTGGTTATAGGCTCGTATTTGTATAATGAAATTTTCACAATAAAGGTTTTTAAAAGAAAACATGGTAGTAGTATATACATTGGTAAAGTTTTTAATAATAGTCACTGTTTTAGAATCATTAAAAGGCAAGTGAAATAAAGCAGACCAATTACATGAAGGGTAAAAGGTATAATACGAAGGAACGCAGTAAAGATAAATGGTCAAGGGCTGTTGTGTTTTCTATTCCTGCAACATAAAGTGATCGATAAGAATCTCATATTCAGGCGTATCGGCGACTAAGACAGCAGGTCGACCCTCTTTTGCTCAACGGCTCCGTCATGGGACGAAGAAACGCTCTTTTTCTCGAAAAAAGAATATATTTTACTTGCAGGACAGTTGTAAATTTTCCGGGAAAGTACATTAGCCTGGAACATTATAACATATATTTAAGAAAAAATAATGTTCAGAAGTAATAAAAAGCGTAATTTTTAGGTCATATGACCAAGCCTTTCATCATTAGAATAAGAAAAGTAAAATGAACCAATGAAAAGTTTTATTAACAAGTCACATGACTTGTTATGCTTACGTTACGCGCTGCGCGCCCCGGATGACTTCCGGATGCGCTAACGCGGCGCGTCATATGACGCATTACGCGACAACGCAGGTCCAGAATATAGTCAAAATGTCTCCACCAACCAGCGGTCGGAACACAACCCCTTTCAGCAGGCTAAATAGTTCTGTTAAATGACAACAGAAGGGACAGGCAACAAGAACCATCAGTCAAAGAGGGGAGGGCTAGTTCTTCTCTACCGGGTTACATTGGGGCGCTACCGGAACTGATCGAATTGGTAGTCTACAGTGTTTCTGGATGTTTCAGACTGAAGCTGGGGTTAGCATGAGAGCAGTACCATTTCGTAGCTCCGTCGTGGCCATTCCGCAACCAATCATGGCAGCCGCTCTTTATCGTTATTTTGGGCGGGGTGGGTGGCGGAGCCGAGCTGTTTTGCAGCCATCATTGTGTGGAGTTCAGTTCATTTCACTAGTTTTGTATTTGTCATGAGGGGTTGTTCCTAATGTTTCTATTTTAGCGAGGTCAAAAAGAGATCCCGTTAGTGGCCTACTGATTTTGCTCGATTCCTTTTCTTTTTTTTTTTTTACACGATTTTTCGTTATCTGCAAAGACTAAACAGAGTATTGCGACTCTGTGTTTGTTTGTAAATAGAGAATGAACCAAAGAGAACCAATTCTAAAACAGTAAATACTTGGATAACAATCAATCAAATGGAGAGAGAAGCAGGCACAACGTATTACAACGGGGGCAAAGGCCTGCGTTAACTACCCTTCACTATGTGCAAAGAGAGAGTACTCCTAATAGAAATGAGGGGGGGGGCACCATTCAAAGCAGATCAGTGTGCATAAACACGAAAATGTTTTCACTTACCACGTACTTGACATTCGACAGCTTATGATATTTGCTATTAAAAAACCATTGAAATTCACTGAAAAAACCATAGGTTATAGATCATATATAGTTAGGAATTAGCATTTACAAAACCTTGAAAATTCACTGAAAAAACCATAGGTTATAGACCATATATAGTTAGGAATTAGCATTTAAAAAACCTTATTTTACTCACACAAAACCATTGAAATTCCATATATAGTTAGTTGCACTAACTATATATCGCGCACCCGCAATCCACTGCTGATGATGTCACATATTACATCATTCATGACATGGTCAGTGACATCACTGATGACATCACTGATGACATCTCAAATGACATCACTGATGACATCACTGATGACATCTCATTTGACATCAATGACCACATCACTGATGATATCATTCATGTGACAATACAATGCATCTCCTCATATTTTAATATAACCTCTGTTTCACCCAGTGTTAAATACAGAGTATAATTTTTGAAACCATTGACACACCAATACTAGTTACTACATATGTACTCACTGATTCCTACGTCTACACACACATTCACTCATTCACCCATACAATCATTCATACATACAATCACTCATCTTTACAACACTATCATATGCACTCATACACCTATACAGACACTCACACTCTGCCACTCATCCATGGAGTTACTCACACACCTAGTCAGTCCTGTAAAGAATCAATCACACTTCCATTTTCTTGTCTATACGGTTAAACATAGAGCACCTTATATTTTCAAACATATACTAACACATACTTACCTTGTTATACAATCATTGATATAAGTACACATTGATCTGCACAGAGTCACACGCCTCCCAGCCAGCCACACACACACTCAGTCTCCCATACAAATACTTGGACAATCAATCAATAACCCATATAGTTACTCATATAGCTACTGATCAACACATGCAGCAGTTTACAGAACAACAGACATAATGATGCACAAATTAAGACAGTTTAGTCACTAACCCATGCACTCAGTGAGACACATTTAATCACT
Source organism: Lissotriton helveticus (assembly GCF_964261635.1). NCBI lineage: Eukaryota > Metazoa > Chordata > Amphibia > Caudata > Salamandridae > Lissotriton > Lissotriton helveticus. The sequence goes on along the minus strand of NC_136058.1, from coordinate 401,143,853 downwards.
CAGTCATACAGTCAGTCATGCACCTACTAAATCCTTCGTCCAGACACTTACACATCCACTCATTCTTCAATATGTAAGACATATTTAAACTTTACAGAAACAAAAAATCACTGGATGTTGTTATCAGTCATGTCATCAGTGATGTCATTTGAGATGTCATCAGTGATGTCATCAGTGATGTCACTGACCATGTCATGAATGATGTAATATGTGACATCATCAGCAGTGGATTGCGGGTGCGCGATATATAGTTAGTGCAACTAACTATATATGGAATTTCAATGGTTTTGTGTGAGTAAAAGAAGGTTTTTTAAATGCTAATTCCTAACTATATATGGTCTATAACCTATGGTTTTTTCAGTGAATATATATATATATGTATATATATATATATATATATATATATATATATATATATATATATATACAAAAACACCAATAACATAAAATCTAATAAATTGCATTATATTATAAATTAAAACATTAAACTATTTGAGACGCGCGAGCGCGTCAACCAAGATGGCCGCCGCCACCGGAGCTCCGTAATTTCCAGGAGCGTTTAACTTAATTAAACGACGAATTCCTGCATTTAACACGGCGAAATCACCAGCGCTGCCCTGCTGAAGCCTTTCCTCACCTGTGAGCTCTTTTTCCGGCGCTTTTAATCGATGGGACTTTTCTCCTCACATCCCATGCTTCTCCTCCATACTGCTCCTTGAGTTCCTGCCGAGATTGTGAACCTGGGGGCGGAGAGCTCATTAAGACAGAGGCTGGCTTGGGCCTAGCTCCGCCTACAGCTGTGTTTAGCTGCTGCACCTGGGTTTTTACAGTGTTTTCTACTGCATTGGTCCATATTTACAACAATTTTCGTCACATTTTGAGGTAATTTTATATCAATCTAATTTATTCATATTAAAGACCATTTTTTCTCCTCAAAATGGATTTGAAGAATGCTCCCACAAATAAAAGGAAGCAACAGGTTTCCCCTCCTCCAACAAAATCTAAAGTGGTGGAATCCTCGGAACCTTCTTTGGCTCTGATTTTGGAGGAAATTAAAGCCTTGCGTTTAAATACTGACTCCATTGCCTCAGAAGTTAAAAATGTTCGTAAAGATATGGCTTCTATGTCCATGAAGGTGTCAGATAATACCATTAAAATCCAAGATAATAAGAATAAGTTGGATGCTTTTACACCTTTAATGGCCAGAATTACTCCAATGCATTCTCAGCTGCTGGACTTAGAGAATCGCAATAGGCAATACAATCTACGCATCTTTAATTTGCCTGAAGAAATTGAAGGGACCAATTGTCGGCTTTATCTTGAATCTCTTTTGCCAGGTCTCTTGAATATTAAATTCGCAGAAAAATTTGAAATTGATAAGGCTCATAGAGTTCCGTCTCATCGTAATCCTCGTCATTCTAAACCAAGGCAGATGATATTTAAGGTCCTACGTCACCATCATCTGGTTCTTATTCGGAAAGCTGTTCGTGAAATACCATCATTGCTGGTGAATGGAACCAAAATCTTCATTCATCAGGACTTTGCTAAAGAAACTGTGGCTATTCGTAAAGAATTCTCTTCTCTTCGTCCACAACTGAGGAGCCTTGGCTTCAAATATGGACTATTTGACCCCTCTACAATGCGAGTTTGGAAAGACGATGTCTCTAAATCTTTTCAGCGCCCAGATGATCTTCGTCTTTTTCTTGAACAGCAAGCTCCTCCATCAATGGATACACAGGACCCTAATTCTTGACTGTATTTTGCTGAATTCTTGTTGCAGGTTTCTAACTAAATTCCCTTATGGGGTCCAAGGGTAACTGGCCATGCTTGAGGAACGGGTGTGCGTTTCCATGTCTTTATTTATGTTGTATGTTTGTGCTTTACTCTCTCTTTTTTGTTTCTCCCTTTCCTATTTTCCAATCAGAGTTACTCTTTTAACCTGTCTTCTCCCACCTTCTTCTTGTTCTCATTTCTTTCTTTTCCTTCTCCTCTATTCTAATGGCTAATGTTCATAATATTAAAATTGTTTCTCTTAATGTAAAAGGTTTAAGACATCCAGTAAAGCGTTTAAAACCTTTGGATTATTTAGGTACTTCTAAGGCAGATATCTGTTTTGTCCAAGAGACACATGTTGATGATAAAGTTTTGAGTTATATGAACAAAAAATGGGTGGACTCTATTGTCTCCTCACCTGCTGCAGGTAAAAAGAATGGGGTCGCTATTTTCTTTGCCAAAAAGTTACATTGTCAAGTCTTACATAAGATCTCAGACTCTGATGGCAGATATATTATAGCTAAAGTTAAAATTCATGACTCTATTTTCTTTTTGATTAATGTTTATGGCCCTACGTCAGAGGATCCTGTTTTCTGGTCCACTCTTTCGTCTGAAGTTTTAAAGTTGGGAAATGCTCCATTGATTTTTGGGGGAGACTGCAATATTTTTGTGGACCCCTTATTGGATAGACTATCTACATCTTGATTTCGACCTTCCAAGACTTTTTATGCATTTAAGACTTTTCTTCAAGCCACCAAGTTAGCTGACATTTGGCGATTACACCACCCAACTGGTAAAGAATTTAATTTTTTCTCCAATCCTCATAATTCCCATTCCAGAATAGACTATTTTTTCCTTTCCCCTTCCCTTATTCAATTTGCAAATGACCCTACCATTGGTACCATCGACATTTCAGACCATGCTATGATTTCTTTTGTTTTAAATGTATCACCTTCATTTACTACTCAGTCCAGATGGCGTATGAATTCTGACATTATCCTAAATGACACTCATAAACCCAAACTACTTCAGGCTATTCAGGATTTTTTCACTTTCAATCCAGAAGGATCTACCTCTATCATCACTCGATGGGATGCATTTAAAGCCTATATTAGAGGTACCACCATTTCTATCATGGCTCATGAAAATAAGAAATTTAATTCACAGGTTAAATCCTTAGAGAAGCAAATTGCTCATCTTGAACGTTTATTTATTACATCTAATGATCCCCAATATAAAGTAAAATTGCAAAAGCTGAGGTATGAATTCAATGCTATTCTCAGCACTAGAGCAGGGATACAACTCTCTAAATCCAATGCTAAATTTCGTTTTAACGCTAATAAGTCTGGTAGACTTTTAGCTAATTATTTACGTATTAAACGAGATAAAACTCAGATCACTTCCATTAAATGCCCTCAGGGTAAAATTGCTTTTTCCCATAATGAGATTGCTACTGAATTTTTGAATTTTTATTCCACCTTATATAATAAGCCGGATTATTGTGATGATTCTTTAATAGAGTCCTTTTTACAACATTCTGATTTACCTCACATTTCTTCCTCTGATAAAACGAAGTTAGATTTACCCATTACTAATGAAGAAATTCTCTCGGCCATTAAATCACTTCCCAAGAAAAAATCCCCTGGTCCTGATGGTATCCCTGCCGAATTTTATAAAGAGTTTCAACATAATCTTTTACCTTTTTTGGCCCAGATTTTTTCTCATTTTTCATCATCAGGTACTATTTCAGGTTCTTTCTCTGAGGCCTTAATTGTTGTACTTCCCAAACCTGACAAAGACCCTACCCTTGTTGCTAATTATCGGCCCATTTCATTGATTAATCAAGATTGTAAACTATATGCTAAAATTATCGCTTCCAGGTTAGCACCTATCCTTCACTCAATTATTCACCCTGACCAGTCTGGTTTTATGAAAAATCGATACTCTGCTAATAACACGAGAACGTTATTACATGTTATTGAGCAAAGCCCCACTATCCTTAACCCTGCTGGGGTTATGGCATTAGATGCTGAAAAAGCTTTTGATAAAATCCATTGGCAATTTCTATTTAAAACGTTATCTTTTAATTTTGGTCCCTCCTTTATTCGCATGATTTCTGCTTTATACTATGCTCCCACAGCTAGATTATTTATTAATGGCCAGATTACTAACCAATTTTCCTTTTTCAGAGGAACTCGTCAGGGTTGTCCCCTCTCCCCTCTTTTGTTTTTACTGGGTATAGAGCCATTTCTTAATTATATTCGAAAATGTGATAATATTCAAGGAATTAATATCAATGATATTACTGTTAAAACTCTAGCGTACGCCGATGATGTGTTATTATTTATTAGTAATCCTGTTTCCTCTGTTCCTTTTTTGCTTGATATTATTTCTAAGTATTCTATTGTGTCAGGTTATAAGTTAAATGTTACTAAAACTGAATTTTTTCCACTAAATATGTTATGTACTCCTGATATGCTACCCTCTCCTGATATAGTATGGCAAAAGAGCAAATTGAAATACCTTGGAATATTATTTTCATCTTCCCTTCATGCTACTTTAAAATTAAATTGTGAGTTCCTTCTAGAATATATTAAACAAAAAACATCCAAGTGGTCCTCCCTTCATCTTTCTTGGTGGGGGAGAATGGAATCTATTAAAATGACTATTGCCCCTAAAATATTTTATTCTCTTGCAATGATTCCGACTCAATTTCCACTCAAATTTTATAAAGATGTTGACAGACTTTTATCGAAATTTTTATGGAATAATAAACCTCCACGTATTGCTTATAAAAAATTAAAAATCCCCAAGTGTCATATTGGTTTTGCCCTACCTGATTTTCTTTTGTATCATAAGGCATTTATTCTTAAACAAAGTTCGTTACGGTTTAATATATCTCCTATGCTTACTCCCCCTATCTGGTTTCATATTGAGACTTCTCTTGTCAAACCTTTTCCTTTATTATCCCTGTTAACCATGTCCCCCGTACCTAAAATTGTACATTCTTCTTCCATAATTAAATCATCCAGATTAATTTTTAATGATTTAGATTCCAATTTTGAATCCCCCTTACTTTCTACAGTACATTTGTCCTTGTGGCATAGTGCCTTGCTCAAATTAAATAGGAATATTTCCTTTTGGTCTTCCTGGATTGCTAAAGGTATTTTTTATCTTGGAGATGTTTTCAAAGATGATGAGTTTATTCCATTTACTCAACTCCAAACGAAATATAATCTACCTTTATCCGATCTGTCAAAATATCAATATCTCTGTAATTCTATTTTGGATTCCTTCCCTAATGGCATCCCTTCAAAAATGACAGCTGATTTTCTGCTTTATGTTAATACTGTTTCTTTATCCTCTAAGGCGGTGTCTGTTTTTTATAAAAAAAACTCACTGTATCCTTAGGTTCCAATGTTGATACCATCTCTACCTTCTGGAATAATGAGTTATCTTTATCATTGCCAAATGAATCCTGGTCATTAATATGGTCCCTTTCTATTTCTGGTTGTTTACCAGTATCTATTCACCAAACTAATGCTTATATTTTATTTAATTCCTTATGGACACCATTGCGTTTATTTAATGCTCACTTATTACCATCTAATGCATGCTGGCATTGCAAGTTACATCCTGGTTCCTTACGTCATATGTTATTTGATTGTCCGACTATTTTGAAATTTTGGTCTGAAGTATGGAACGTGATACAGAAAATTTTGCCTATTTCTGATTTACCCTCTTATAATTTAATTATATGTAAATCTGTTGCTTTGAGTGTACCCCTTGATGATATTGAAGCAAAATTATTTAATTTTCTAGTATCAGCCGCGATAAAATCCATCACTTTTTGTTGGAAGGATGCTTCTTCCCTTTCAGTCCATGCTTGGTGGTCCTGGATTGTCTTTACAAGAAGAGGTGCACAATTATCATTACAAGGTGTTCATCATAATTCTCCGACTTTTCAATCTTTCTGGTCTCCTATAGATTCTTATGTACAGTTATAATTATTGTTGTTATATTGTTCATGTAGTATTAGTAACTCTACTTATTTAAGTATTTATGCTATGAATTATATATTTCCCTTTCCCTTCTCCCTTCCCCCCTTCCCCTTCTTTCCCCTTCTTTTGTTTTCCTTTGAATGACAATTTTATTGTATTGCGATGAATTTTATTCATGACTGTATCTTTATGATTATTCTTTTTTCGCTTCTTTGTATTTTAATGAATTTCTTCACTTTTTCTGTATGTCTTCATGTATTGCTCCTTTCTTAAAAATTCAATAAAATCTTACTGAACTGAAAAAACATTAAACTATTTTAAAGTCTTTAAAATAAAATGTTCAACTTCAGTGAATGCAACAGTAGAAAAAGTGCTGGATAGAGTAGGGGTAAAAATTACTATTCCCACTCCAGTGTGTGCAACAGTAGGGAAAGTGTTTGATAGCGGAGGGGTAACATTTACTATTCCCACTCCAGAGAGTGCAACAGTAGAGAAAGCACTGGATAGCGTAGGGGTAAAAATTACTATTCCCACTCCAGTGAGTGCAGCAGTAGGGAAAGCGTTTGATAGCGTAGGGGTAACATTTACTATTCCCACTCGAGAGAGTGCAACAGTAGAGAAAGCACTGAATAGCGTAGGGGTAAAAATTACTATTCCCACTCCAGTGAGTGCAACAGTAGGGATTGCGCTAGATAGTGTAGGGGTAAAAATTACTATTGCCACTCCAGTGAGTGCAACAGTATGGAAAGTGCTGGATAGCAGAGGGGTAACACTTACTAATTCCACTCCAGTGAGTGCAATAGTAGGGAAAGTGTTTGACAACGGAGGGGTACAAATTACTATTCTCACTCCAGTGAGTGCAACAGTAGGGAAAGTACTGGATAGTGTAGGAGTAAAAATTACTATTCCCACTCTAGTGAGTGCAACAGTAGGGTAAGGGTTTCATAGTGGAGGGGTAAAAATTACTATTACCACTCCAATGAGTGCAAGAATAGGGAAAGTGCTGGATACCGTAGTAAAAAAAATACTATTCACACTGAAACACTTAAAAAAATAAATATATATATATATATATATTAAAAAATCAAAAATACAATAATAATGAATAATCAATATTATAAATTAATGTTAAAACATATAAAAAACACATATAACTATAGTAATTATTGTAGGAAGAGGTGTGGCGCCGTGGCTAGGGTGACTGACTCCGGAATCTGGGGATCATGGTTCGATCCCCGGCACCGGCGGTAGATTAGCCCAGCACCATGTGACTCTGGGCAATAGTTTGCTTAATCGTCCCGACGGCCCCCAGTGCCTAGAGACCCTTACGGGTGATTGTGCGCTTTACAAATGTGGATATATATATATATAACAAAAGCTTACAAATACTATATACAAAAAAAATAACAAATACTTTTACCAACATATATTTATTTTAAAATACTTACAAAAAATCAACTAATGACAAAATAAATATTTATATAATTTCCTAACCTATAACACCATACTAATAATAAAAAAACTTCACATTTCTTAATTACATTTATTTTCATATTTTACATAATTAATAAACAATTAAGAAATTCTTACTAATACAAGAATTATAAATATTCATCTACTACACACACTTTAACACTATAAGTTCCACCACACAAACTAAACTAAACTATCACGTAATAAAACACATTTAGAAATTATCTTAAAATTATAATCAATTACTATGAACAACTAATAATTAAATTAATAAAATGTATTTAATACCCACACTTTACCCCTTTTACAAAAAAATCAAAAATTACCCAAAATATGAATCTATTAACATTAATTAACAACTATATATTAATTAAACACAAATTACTTCCCATTTACGCCTACAAACACCACAACACACACTTAAAATTAATTAGACAATTACCATAATTAATTTACAAATTAATTACATTTAATTAATAACCAATTATTAATTCATACATTTAAATTAAATTAATTCCCACCATTTATATCTACAAACACCACAACACACACCTAAAATAAAATACATAATTATATTAATTATTTAATAATTAATTCATTGAAATGTAATATTTATTTTATTTATTTATTTAAAAGGTTTTATATAGCGCTGGCTCCACCCGGGGGTATCAGAGCTCTTTACATTGGAATGACAATAATTCATGGAATACAAAACAATGGTGTCCTAAAGAAGCATTCAGACATGACGGACTTGACTTAAAACAAATGCAAACAAGAAGCAATTTACAAAACAACAGGTGAAGAGAGTAATTACAAATTATTACACAGAATAAAGGAGGTGGACTCATTTTTTGTGAATAAGAAAGGGTTGTGCAAATGAGAAAAAGGGGGGAGGGGAAGTTTTCGGAAAGGGGTGGTAGGGTGGAAGAAAAGGTGGAGATGGGTAGGGAAGGGGGTGAATAGGTAGGGTCGACACAGGAGGAGTGAAGAGAGGGGGAAGACGGGGTTTCAAGAAGGGGGGAGAGTATAACAGGTATGGTAATGGAAGGATTAAGGACCCCAATATTTGTTGAGCGGTGCACTTTAAGGTCTTTTTTGAAACTGGCGTATGAAGGGTTGAGTCGTAGCTCTTTAGGGAGTGCAGTCCAGATGCTGGGAGCCTTACAAGAGAAGGAGCGAGATTGCACAGCTTTCTTTTTTAACAGAGGGGGGACGAGGAGGAGACAGTTGGTGCTTCTCAACGGCCGGGCACTGCCCACTTTATTGAGTTTGTTTGAGAGGTAAAGTGGGGTCTTTTGATGAAGGGCTTTGTACGTAATGCAGGCTATTTTATTGGAGGATCTGCCTACAATAGGAAGCCATTTAAGGGTGTTAAGAGCAGGCGAGATGTGGCCGAGCGTTTGCAGTCAGTTGTAATCCTGACCGCTAGGTTGAGAACAGATTTGTTGGGGGCAAGGTGGACTTTGTGAGATCCAGAGAGTAGGGCGTTGCCATAGTCAATTTTCGAGAGGACTACAGATTGGACAACAGATTTGAAATCTTCCGGTGGAATGAAAGTTTTTATTTTTTTGAGATGTGAAGCGTGAAAAGTGCTCCGTTTCCAGAATTTTTTATATGGGAATTGAGCGTTAACTTACTGTCAATGGTGATGCTAAGGGATTTTACTGATTCGGATAAGGAGAGCGAACAGTTTAGGGCATTAAGGTCAGAGATCCATGTTTGGATGGGGAGTGGGTTGTTTTTAGGAGAGAAAAGAATGATTCTAGTTTGTTTGGTTTGGTTTGAGTTTGAGATGATTTGAGTAGAACAAGGTTTGTATATTAGCCAGGGCAGTGTTAAGGTGTAGGACATCTAAGTGGGATTTTATTTTATAGTACAGGTGGGTATCGTCGGCATACAGGTGATAGTTAATACTGGATTTTTTAAGTATGAGGGTAAGGGGAGCCATAAATAAGTTGAACAGAGCAGGAGAGAGGATAGATCCTTGGGGAACACCAAGGGAGACAGGAGTGGGGCTGGAGAGACAGTTTTGGATTTTGATTTGCTGGGATCTGTGTTGGAAATAGGAGGTGAGCCAGTTCAGGACAGTGCCATTAAGACCGAGACTAAGTTTAAGTGTTTTGAGTAAAGTTAAATGGTTAACTGTATCGAATGCCGCAGAGAGGTCTTGGAGAATGAGTAGGCAGGTCTCATCATTATCCAGGATATGGTGGATGTCATCAACTATATTTAGCAATGCAGTTTCAGTACTGCAGCCTTTACGGAAGCCGGATTATAGGGGGTCGAGTAGGTTGTAAGTGTCAATGTGTTTATCGAATTGAAGAAGGGCACATTTTTCAAGGGCTTTTGAAAGAATGGGGAGGTTTGGGATGGGGTGGAGATTATTAGGGTTGTTAGGGTCAGCCTTAGGGTTTTTCGGAATGGGGTTTACCTGTCCGAGTTGAAGGCAGACCAGGACGCACCCTGAGGAAAGGGAGGAGTTGATGATTTTGGTCCAATAAGGTACAATGATGTGTTTAAGGTCTTGGACGAGGGTAGACGGGAGGGGGTCTTTTGTGTGAGAGGACGGTTTTAATTTGGACAGGATGTTAAAGACTTCTAGTTCGGAAACGGAGTGGAAATTCTGCTGGAGGCATTATTTTTTAGCTGTATTTTGTTAGTGTAGGTTTCAAGAGGGGTTATTGAAAGTTGGTGCGGAGGAGGCAGGGGGCAAGATCAGAGGGGTGTTAGAGTAGTAACATGGGTATATTGGGGGTTGGGAGGGATCCGAGTTAAAATGAAAGATTGGTTAATTTTAGTGATTTTTTCGGAGAAAAAGTTAGCAATTTCTTGACATTTGTTGGCGGAGGCGGTCAAGTGGAGGGTGGCGGGGAAGGTTTGGTTTCTAACAATATTGAACAGTTCTCTGGGTATATTTTTGGCATGGGCGAGTTGTGAACGAAAGAATGATGCCTTTTCAAAGAAAATGTGTTTCTTGAAAGTAGATCTAGTGGTTCTAAGGAGGAAGAGATTGGAGGGGGAAGGGTGTTGTCTCCAAATTCTTTCATCCAGTCTGAGAGCACTTCTTTCATTGGTGAGGGCTGAGTAAAACCATGATTTGGAAGGGATTTTTTTTGAGTTTTTCATTTGAATGGTGCCAGTTGATCTAAAACCTCGGAGACAGTTTTATTATAGTGCTCAGTGAGCTAATTTGTTATTGTTATTGTTATTAGTACTTCTAAAGCGCAACATTCATCCTAATAGGATATCACGGCGCTGAAATTGAACAATATGCTGTGAGCAATTACCAGAGGCCAATATTTATTCTGTTTTAGGAAACAACACAGTTTTTAGTTTTTTTCTGAAGGTAAGATAACACTCCGTGAGCCTTAGGTCTATTGGCAGATCATTCCAAATGTTAGCGGTAGCCAATGTAAAGTTCTCAAACAGCTCTTGGCAGAGTCATATTTTTTCTTGTTACAGACAGCCTTTGCTGCCGCATTCTGGACAAGTTGTAGATTCGTAAATAGATAGTCTGCCATACCAACAAACAAAGAGTTCCCATAGTCCAGCCTACTTATCAGTAATGACAGTACTAATATCTATCTGCATTCGATGGGGATCCATGGAAAAACTTGTTTTAGCATTTTTAATATTGCAAAACCCTTGCCACATAATGTGGTGACATGATGTTTCATATACAAAGTGTTGTCGATATGAACTCCCAGATTTCTTGCGGTCAGGGTTGGATTCGGTGGAGTACCAAGGGTATTAGGCCACCAGGTGTTATCCCAGAGCTGTTAGGGTCCGCCGAACAGGAGGATTTCTGATTTGTCGGCGTTTAATTTCAAATAATGGCTATGCATCCAATTGGATAGCTCTGAAAGACAATTAAGCAACCTATTTTTGGCGTCCTCTTCGCCATTAAGGGTTACCATCAGCTGCGTATCATCTGCGTATGAGCAAATATTGATACCCCATTTTTTGCCAATAGACGCAAGGGAGGATACATAGACATTAAATAATGTCGGGCTTAATGATGCCCCCTATGGCACCCCGTATTTGATCTTCCGAGGGGTAGAGGTGAAATTACCTAAGCAGACAGATTGAAATCTGTCCGATAAAAAAGATTCCAGCCAATTCAAGGCTTTGTCTTGTATTCCTTTAGCGGCCAGCATTTTTATTAGAAGGTTGTGGGATACGGTATCAAATGCCGCTGATAAGTCTAGTAATATCAGGGCAACCGTTTTTCCTTGATCAATCTGGGTTCTAATATCATCCGTCACAGCTAGGAGCGTTGTCTCGGTGCTATTGTTGGATCTAAAGCCAGTTTGAGAAACATCCAGCAGATTATTAGTTTCCAAGAAGTTTGACAGCTGTTTATTTACTAATTTTTCTAAAACCTTTGATAGGTATGGCAGCTGTGAGATGGGGCGCTAGTTGGCCGGGTTATTTATATCTGCACCTGCTTTTTTTAATAGTGGTATTACTACTGCATTTTTCCAAACTTTTGGAAATTCGGCTCGATCCAGAGACAGATTGAGAGCTTGCGTCACTGCTGGACAAATTATGGAAGTGAGTTGTGAAAAAATGTGATGTGGGCATACGTCCAATGGGGATCCTGATTTGATTTCTAGCATTGCCTTGCTAAATTCTTCTTCGGAAAAAGGGCCGAAAGTAGAGCAGCTAGCCAGCAGAGTAGGGTCAGAGTGATACTCTTCTTGTTCCTGATTATTATTTAAAAATGAAGTATAAATGTTATCGATTTTTTTCACTAAAAAAATCGCTTATTTTAGTACAATTCTCCTGTGAGGGAATCAGATTTGAATTAAGAGAGAGAGAGTTGTGCCACTAAGTTGAGCTTGGAGTTTGGCCGCCAGTACACCAGGGGTGATAAGATTAAGGTTTTTGGTAGAAAAGTTGGTTTCGTGGTTTTTAGGTGGGGGGGCGGGGCTAAGGGGGAGGTCATGAACAGTATGAGGTGGTGGTCAGACCAATCGACAGGGATAATGTTAGATAGGGATGCCAAATCATTGTTTGCAATGATGGCGTCAAGAGTCGCCCCTTTAGAGTGAGTTGGGGAATGGCAGAATTATTTGAGGTCATTAATCTCAAGAAGGGTATTGAGAAGTTTAATGGTAGGGTCCTCGTGCACGTTCCAGTGAAGGTTTGAGTCTCCTAGGAAGAGATTTTTAGGGCTAGAAAGTGACAATTGTGTAAGAAAGGTCAGAATATTCCTCAGCGAAGGGAAGAGGTTCACCCGGAGGGTGATCGATGTTGCGTAGATGTATTGGGGGAGCGTCTTGGATCTTAAGTTCCGCTCCTAGGCATTCAAAGGTTGCAAAGTCTGTGTTTTTGACTAGGGAGAGCTGGAGTTCGCTTTTAAAGATTATTGCTAATCCACCTCCTATTCTCTTTGGTCTGCCTTTTCTGGTGATAGAGTAAATGGGGGCGAGGGGGAGTAAGTCAAGAATGGGTGTTGAATGATCATTGAGCCAGGTTTCCGTGAGGAAGGCGATGTCTATATCTTCACTATGGATAATTACGGAAATTTTGGACGCATGTTGAACCGCTGAACTGCAGTTCACGAGCATGCAGGCCAGGGCTTAGGGTTGCTTTTGTGTGGGGGAGGCACGAGTGGATGGCGGAAAGTTGAGGAATGGGTCTGGGGGGCCGGGAGAGGAGGGGATTCTGTTGGTCCCTATAATAACAGGGATGTTGGAGTGAGGAACGGCCGTTTGCTTAAGTGAGGTTATTGGCGGGTAGGAGTTGGAGATGTCGGATAGGTCAGTGGTGGAGTGGTCACTTAAGGTGTGAGGAGGTCTATGTGTACTGTTGTGTAGTGGTGTGGTTTTTCAAGGTTTGGGATTAGTCGGTTTTTGAGGACCAGTGTATGGTGAAGTGGACCAGAAGAGGCGGGCTTTGGGGGTTAAGGGATTTGAAGTCTTTGAAATCCTCTGTAAGTCGGCGACTTCAGATACCAAGTAAGCAATATTGCAGTCAATGTTGCAAAGTGTCTGAGTTAAAAGAGTGAGATGGGACATAGTTGAGGCAGGAGGTGTATTCTGAGTTGGTTGGGGGAGGTGTTCTGGCGTTCAGAGAGGGTGGGAGGTCTGGGGACGATAACGGTGCTGACGTTGTGAGAGTTGGGAGGTCTGTGGGGGGAGTCTGGCAGTCAGAGGGGGAGGTACGTTGGGAAGGACAGGATAGTTATAAGAGGTAGTTGGGGCAGGAGGAGTGGAGGAGGAGTGGAGGAGGTGTGTTTGTAGTTGGTCGGGTAGAGGCCTGGTGTTGGGAGAGGGTGAGATGCCTGGGGGGTGGTAAGCGGGGTGCTAAAGCTGTGGGAATAGGGGAGATCTGGGGGGGAGAGAAGGGTGATCTGGCAGTGAGCGGGAGGGACAGGCATGGAGAGGGGTGGGATAGTTGGGGGTGGAGGAAATTCAGGGAGGGGGGGTGTAAGGGCAGGAGGGATTATGGTGGTGCTAGCTAAGAGGGGAGCTTGGGTGAAGGAGAGGGGTTAGCAGTGGTGCTTGGGGTCAGAAGGGAACGGTTGTTGGAGAGAATGGGAGTTTGGGGGATGGTGAGTGAGTTTGAGATGTTTTGGGGGTTCGGGGTTGGGTGGTGGATAGGAAGTCATAGAAAAAGATATATCCTTGAGGTTAGAGATGTCTAGGGGAAGAAGGGTATTTGTCCTGGAGGCAGGGGAGCACAGGGTTGTGTCCGGGGAATGGGGAGTAGAGATGGGAGGAGTAGGTAAGGGCAATCGGTGGGACAGAGTGCTGAAATGATGCTCAAAGATGTTGAGGTGGTGTTCAGAGGCTTGTATGAGGATATTTCCAGTTTTGAAGATGGGGATGTCCATTTCACCGGGGAAAATAGGGGAAGGAGTAGTAGATAGTTTGAAACCGTAAGGAATATTGATAGATTTAGTAACTGGGAGGTAGCGTAGGAAGGTGTTCTTTCATTTGGAGAGGCGCTTAGAATAGAAAATGTTGTTGGTTATTATAGGGGACGTGAGGCTGTGGTAGTTATTTACAATTAGGGTTTCGGGATGCCGGATTCGTTATTTATGTTTGAAATTTTTCTTAGCATTTTTAGAAAGATTGGGAGGGTAGAGAATGGACCAAGAGTTGGGGCCATGTTTGGTGAGGGAGGGGTGTAGGGAGGAGAGAGCGGGGTTGGAGTGAGACGTGGGATTGGGACTAAGGTGAAGCATGATGGTTTAAAGGTTGGAGGAGATGGGGAAAGGAGGGAGGGTGGAGTGATATAAAGCTAATAAGAGGATAACGAGAAGTTAGGGGTGGGAGGTTGCAAATAAAATATTAAATAATTAATAATAAACGGATATATATACATTTAACTCTAAAAACTATCAATAAATACAAGTATTAATTAATACAAATTAATCAATACATTTTAAATAATGAAATTACTTCCCACCCTATTCCCCCATAAACCCACAACCCAGCTACAGAACTAAAAGCGCAAAATTCATTTTAAACAAATTAATACATTTAATATAATTACATTTCTTCCCACCCTATTCCGCTATAAACCCACAACCCGCTATGGAATTATAAGCACAACATTCATATTAAAATTCATATTAATATTAATAATATATTTATTATAATTAAATTACCTCCCACCCTATGCCCCTATAAACCCACAACTCACTACAGAACTAAAAGTGCAAAATGTAGATAATTTTTTTATAACTATAAAGATATAAAAAATACAAATGCCCCTATAAACCCACAACTCGCTACAGGACTAAAAGTGCAAAATGTAGATCATTTTTTTATAACTACTAAAAATATAAAAAATACAAACAATTCTTGTACATAATATACATCACATGCATATAAAATATACACTGAAATACACAACCATAATAAAAACGATATTTTTAACAACTGTATTTTTGCAAACGATATTGAAGACTTTGGTATTTGTAAAATCGATATTATTTACCTGAATTCGATATTGTTAACCTCTATATTTTTGTTGTCGATATTTCTGACCCACGATATTTCGAACTTGGTATTTGTGCACCTCGACATTTTGTCCTCTATATTCTGTTTCGACACCGTTAAATATAGCTTAATGATGATACAATATCTCTCCCAGTGCCTCCGCACTTGCCCAATTGATTTCCTGTTTCCAGAATTTAGAGAAATGGTCTACCTTGGGAAACATACCTGGGCCGGGACTTATGTGGAGGGAGGAGGGTCCTCTTTCTGATACTGAAAGGGGTGCCACCAAGAATGGTGGTTCAATCCCTGTGTACAGCCCACGGAGAACCCATTATGGGAAATGCTTCGATAGTACAGGCATTCCAGTGTTTTAACCAAACATTATATACCCACATAAGAAAACTACCCTAGGACCACAAAGACAACTTTATGGATGACATAACCCCACTATAGGCGGAGGGAGGCAAGCAGAAAATTGTACTCACCCCATCATGCTGCAGAAGGTACTGACGGCTGTATAAAGCCTGGCGGGTGGCAGGTTCCTCAACTCTAACGGGTTAAGACACCTATGAAAGGTTTGCCCTAAATTAATTTGAGTAGTGCACAGTCATGTATAAATTGATACCAGATATGAAGAGAAAAACTGTCTAATTATTGATTAGAAATAGGTGCACTTTCTTGCACCAGTATTCCCTCGTTTTCATGAGATTAGTGCACATGCACTGCTAGTCCGAAGCTTGAGAGATGTTTGGTGATGTCATGGTGTGAATGATGTGTAGTAGTACTTGTATAGCATACGAATTGACCCATGAGGGTATCTCGGCGCTTGTACGCATACCGCTCTGGAACCCTTCCTGGCTTTTCCCTGTGAAGTGCCCACTCCTGGGCACCCCCAAGGTGAAGCCAGGCATCCCAGTGCTGCTGGGACTGTTGTGGAGATTAGGCAAGCTATTGCCCAGAGTTGCAGAGTGGGACCCATGATTAGAATAGGCACCGAGGCGAGAATTATCAGGTCCGAGGAAATTGAGCCCAAGACCCGCCGAGGCGGGAATTGAACCCTGATCCCGGGCTAGACCTCTGCATCAGGGTCTGCCGCTCTAACCATTGAGCTACACTTCTCCACTTCAATGATGCATTTCTCACAGTGACAGTGACCTATTCAGCATAAGCAGTAACAACATTTGTGGACGTGATTCAAGATACCAGTATCTTGCTGCTTTCCATAACGCAAGATTACAGGTTGCTGATTTATTCTGATCCAATTTACTAATTTGATCGGTAGATGTTTTGTTGATTTTATTGATCAGGATTTTGTACCAGCATATGATAAGATAGAAGTTTAATAGGCTGTTATGTTTACATACGTAACAATATGATGTTATAGGAGATTTTAATTAGCCCTAATATAAGATGAATTTTTAATGTTACACTACTTGCTAGAACTTTATCAAATAGTTATAAGGTTAACTTGTGAGTAAATGTGCAGCGAGTTGTAATGCTATTCGATGTTGGAAAGTAAACTCTTACTTGTGAGTGTCCACTGTATTTGTTGAATGATGTGAGAGAGATGATGCAATCTGTCTGTTGCCAGATTGCACTGTATGTGAGATATGGGATTTTATTTTAGTGGGAACTTTTCATGGAGTTTTTGCAGTTACATGTGTCCATTACAGGTATGGAAATGGGATTTGTTTCAAAAAGAAAAAAAAGCTTTCTTTTCATTTTTTAAGAGTAGGCAGTGGTGCGTGGGACCTCGGCCTGCTCTTAAAAATGTTTTTGCAAATATTCTCACAGAGGAATGGGTCCCGAGGGGGCCCCTTTCCATTTGCAAATGGGTTACCACCTACTTGGAGTAGGTGGAAAAAGTAATTCCATCGATTCTATCGATTTTTAAGAAACCATTGCGTAAATCCCCCATCCTTACTGTACACAGTACACAGACTGACGACCCGAAGGAATCTGCCTCAGATGCACCCGCTTCACCATCAACAATCTTAATCAACTCAAGGGACCCTTGCGACAGTTTAGTCGACGAGCATCTCCCCTGTTCAAACATATTTGCAATACTAGAGCACATCACTGAGGAAACTCCATCACTCCGAGTAAACAAACAATCTACCACTGGTATTAGTGACTCGGCACCAAGATGTAATTGTGGATCTAGAAATGAGGGCTTGGCTCATAAAGTTGAATCATTTCCAATTGGAGGTGGCATTTCTAAATAAAATGGTGGAGCATTTAAATCGTAGGGTTGAGCTTCTCCCCCTAGCTACCAAGCCACCATCTCAGCCTCCCCCCCCCTGCACCCGTTTCATCAACAAGTATGTCATTGTCTGATGCTCCCCCTGGGGTTGGTGATAGGATTCAAAGTGCGCTACACAATCAAGGCAATGGCCCCTCTTCCATGGTCCCCCTCTTATTACTGTAAGATCTTATGCGGATTCCACAAAAGCCTCGGGGGTTCCACGCACTTCTTCTAATACAGCTGTGCAGGATAGACTCGCCCTTCATGGGAACCGCAACCCCCCTGGGGATAGTTCGCCAACAGTCTATATAGTCAAAGTCCCCAAATGCTCTCCTAGGCAAGTTTTTGAAAGCAGTGAATCCCTGTGCAACAAAGCAATACACTGGTTGCGCCATGTGAGGGGATGCAGGTCTATAATTCGTGAAGACATGATTAGAGCAAGGAGGATTTCATCAAGCAATTCCCAGACAGACTGCATCGAGTTGTTGCTAACCCATGCCGTATTTGCCAAGAATTTATTGGCTCTGGAGTTTCGTACTTCATCTCCAGAGCACTCAGTCATACAGATGAGACGCTCTCCAATTTGGTTACCATCTAGACCACGGGTACTCATAGTACGGCCCATGGGCCAACAGCGGCCCGGCAAGCCTTCCCTGGTGGCCCGCGTACCATCCAAACATCGTACCCGTGTTTTCATTTATTTTTTTTAAAGTGTGTCAGCAAACACCCCTGCGCGACTCAAGAGACTGCTGCTCTGTGGAGGCGGGCGATTCCCGCCATAATCAGAGTGGAGCTGCAGGGGCCTAAGAGGTGAACAAAGCCTCATTAACGTGTGAATGGTCTTTTAAAGACCTGTGAAGTGCTCGGGTGCGGCTGTGTTTGTGTGTGCCCGGAAGCTGTCTCAGACAGGGCACACACAGGCAGGGTGAGATGAAGAGGGTGACAGAGGGAGAGGGAGAAGGTAGAGGGGGAGAGAGACAGAGGCAGACAAAGGGACAGCAAGGGAGGGAGCAAGAGGCAGACAGAGGGAGAGCGAGGGAGAACGAGGGAGGGAGACAGAGAGAGAACGAGGGAGAGCGAGGGAGAGTGAGGGAGAGGTAGACAGAGGGAGAGCGAGGGAGGGCGAGCGAGGGAGGGAGACAGAGGGAGAGGCAGACAGAGACAGAGTGAGGGAGAACGTGAGCGAGGGAGGGAGACAGAGGCAGACAGAGGGAGAGCAAGGGAGGGAGACAGAGGGAGAGCGAGGGAGGGAGACAGATGGAGAGCAAGGGAGAGGCAGAAAGAGGGAGAGCGATGGAGAGCGATGGAGAGCGAGGGAGAGCGCGGGAGAACAAAGGAGAGTGAGGGAGAGCAAGGGAGGGAGACAGAGGCCGAGGGAGGGAGGGAGAGCAAAGGAGAGCAAGGGAGAGCGAGGGAGGGAGACAGAGGGAGAGGCAGAGAGAGGGAGAGGCAGAGAGAGGGAGAGCGAGTGTGATCGCGGGAGAACGGCGAGAGTAAGTGAGGGAGACAGAGGCAGACAGAAGGAGGGCGAGGGAGAGTGAGGGAGGGAGATCGAGATAGAGCGAGGGAGTGAGACAGAGGCCGAGGGAGGGAGACAGAGGTAGACAGAGGGAGAGCGAGGGAGGGAGACAGAGGGAGAGCGAGGGAGGGAGACAGGCAGACAGAGGGAGAGCGAGGGAGAGCGAGGGAGGGAGACAGGCAGACAGGGAGAGCGAGGGAGACAGAGGCAGACAGAGCGAGAGCAAGGGAGTGCGAGGGAGGAAGAAAGAGGCAGATAGAGGGAGAGCGAGGGAGAGCGAGGGAGCGCAAGGGAGAGCGAGGGAGAGCGAGGGAGGGAGAGCGAGGGAGAGCAATACAGAGCAAGGGAGAGTGAGGCAGAGCAAGGGAGAGCAAGGGAGAACAAGGGAGAGCGAGGGAGAGTAAGGGAGAGCGAGGGAGGCAGACAGAGGCAGATAGAGGCAGATAGAGGGAGAGCGAGGGCGAGCGAGGGAGAGAGAGGGAGGGAGAGGGAGGGAGAGGGAGGGAGGGAGAGGGAGGCAGAGCGAGGGATAGCAAGGGAGAGCGAGGGAGAGCAAGGGAGAGTAAGGGAGAGAGAGAGGGAGGCAGACAGAGGCAGAGCGAGGGAGAGCGAGGTAGAGCGAGGGAGAGAGACAGAGGCAGACCTAGGGAGAGCAAGGGAGAGCAAGGGAGAGCAAGGGAGGGAGATAGAGGAGAGCAAGGGAGAGCGAGGGAGAGGGAAGGAGACAGAGGAGCGAGGGAGAATGAGGGAGGGGGAGGGAGACAGAGGAGCGAGGGAGAGGGAGGGAGACAGAGGGAGAGAGAGGGAGACAGAGCGAGGGAGAAAGACAGAGCGAGGGAGGAAGACAGAGCAAAGGAGGGAGACAGAGCGATGGAGGGAGACAGAGAGACAAAGGGAGGGAGACAGAGCGAGGGAGGGAGGGAGACAGCGAGGGAGTGAGAGAGGGTGACAGAGCGAGGGAGGGAGGGAGACAGCAAGGGAGTGAGGGAGGGAGACAGAGTGAGGGGGAAGACCTCAGAGTGAAGGAGACCTCAGAGTGAGGGAGGGGGAAGGAGAAAGAAGGAGGCAGAGGGAAGGAGGGAGAGGGAAGTAAAGAGAGAGGGAAGGAGGGAGAAGGTGAGGGAAATAGAGTGAGGGAGAGAGAAACAGAGTGAAGTAGAGGGAAACAGAGAGAGGGAGACAGAGAGAGAGAGAGTGAGATAGTCAGAGTGAGTCAGACAGAGGGAGAGAGGGAGTGAGACAGTCAGAGTGAGGGAGACAGAGGGAGTGAGGGAGTGAGAGGGATTGAGACAGTCAGAGTGAGTGAGACAGAGGGAGACAGAGACAGAGGGAGAGAGAGGTAGAGAGAAGGAGGAAGAGAGAGGGAGAGAGGGAGGGAGACAGAGAGAGAGTGTCAGACCTTACAACCTTGTCAAAACGATAGTTCTAATTCTTACCTTTGACTTGCACGGGAACAGAGATGCTAGGTCCCAAAACCCTCTCAGAAATACTCCAGAGGTCAACTTATACTCAGCCTCAGAACTACTCCCTCGGGGGAAGGCGGAATGGATAAAATAACAAACAAAGAAGAGACTGGTCCTGGGCTGGTTCCTCTAGTTCTTAGTCTGTCCCACAGACTCTTTCTTCTATGGAACCTGTGGAATGAATAGGCAATTAACTACCAGTTCTAATCTTTCCTCTCCTACTCTATTCTTACAATGTCTTAACTTATTTTTCACCTACCCTGGTCTTCCAAGATCTATGCTTCTCTTCAGTATTTTCTGTTTATTCTAGTTGTCAGATTTATGTCAAATTAGTTAAACCTGGAATGACAAGAATGACGTTTTTTAACTTTAGTTCTTGCTTTGTCTAACTTCCTATTTATTATCTTCTGACTCCTTTACATACTTCACTAATTTGCCGTACTCTTATTATTATTCTTTTCTTCTCTGTTCTAGATATTCTTTTTCTATATCCGTGTTTATTCACTCCTATCTATAGAATACATAAATGCTCATTAGTTTTCCACCTAAGCTTAGCTATGTATTTATCTATTCTTAAGTTTTTCACTTACTCTTAGGAGTGTTTGCTGCTTATTACTCCTTTTCTTCTATTAGGCGTCTATTCTTTCCTGCTTTCTTTAATATTAACCTTCTGTTCCTTTTGTTTCATAGGTTACCCTTCTTATTTGACTGACTGAAGATTCGAAGGAAAACCTCTCCTCTATGATTGCTGGTAAGTATCGAATTATCTTATTCACTATTTATGTGTCTTATTAACTCATATTCTCATTCTCTCAAATCACTTAGCTTTTGTCTTCTTTCGATGTTTCTCTCCTCAGGTCTCCGGTTCTCACTACGAGCTCGCGCTGATATCTGCCGATGTGTTGAATCCGTAATTCACAGGAATGCCGGTGGTGCTGAAACACTGGTCAGGTAATTCTTAAAAAATAACGAGTTAAATCGTTTTTTTCTCAATTCTGTATTCAAGACTCTCTGCTATTCGTTACCTTAACCTCTCTACAAGGGGGCCTTAAATGATAACTCCGACTAAACTAGAAAGGTAGTAAGATGGCTGCTTAACCTGGTTGATTCTCTGGTGCAGTGCGCACTTTCCCTCACGTTCGCGCTTCACATCGATCACTGAGCAGCTGCGGTCTAAAGACTAGACCGCGACTTGGATATCGAAATCGGCAGCCATCTTGGAACGCCGATTTCGAACGAGAACCATCCAGGAATGTTTTTCTGGCATTACTTTGCTCGTTTTATTCACATCGGAGCGGACTGTTGCCAAAATCTGAGTTGGGGTCCTGACAGAGAGAGACTGAAAAAGAATGAGAGAGAGAGAGAGAGATGTGTGTATGCCGGGTCTGGTGGCTCAGTGGACGAAGGCATCCGCTGGAGGGACCAGTGATCAACCTCATGGTACCAGTTTTTTTTGTTGCTCTAGCCCTGACCCCTCCCCCACTGACCCCGCCCCCACCGGTGCGGCCCTTGGACACAAATCACACTAAAAATTTGGACCCGAGAGAAAGTTTGTGAGTACCCATGATCTAGACAGTCACAGCATGATGAGCTAGGGAGACTGGGAGGTGGGTCCGGCCTAAACGCAATTGACTGACTAAATGGGGGTTTAATTCAGAATACCTTTACCATCCCGGTAGGAGCCGGATGCAGGGAGTTTAATTCTATCCCTAGCTTCCCCCATATAGAAGGATCAAAGAGCGAGAGACTTATTGCTGACCAGGCACGGGCCCTCGCCTGTACCTTAGCCAGTAAAGCCGCCGAGGAAGGGGCCAATTTGAAAGTCCTCGAATTTCTTTCCTGGAATATAGCGGGCTTGAGAAGAAACTACTCCTCCCTGAGTGAAATGAGTTCATCGAAAAGTTCGATGTGTGCCTATTCCAGGAAACTTGGAGCCTAACGCCTCTATACAAACCTGGCTTTACCACGTATTTCATTCCAGCAATAAGTTCAGGCAAGTGTCGTCCCTCTGGGGGATTGCACATCTGGATTAATATGTCGCTAAATTCATCGATCGTCACACACACCTCCTCGTCACGAGACATTCTTCATCTGACCATTAGTGAGCCAGCTAATAGCACAACTGTTGAGCTATTTAATATATATGCTAGAGGCTCTCCTGGCGCCCAAACATCAGCAACCAAAGCAGCACTGGAGTGGGAGTTATCCCGCACTCTGCCTCATTTAACCACCATAGTAGCCGGGGACTTCAACTACACATTTGAACCTCTGAGCGGGGAGGACCTCTTGGGAACAAACAAAGAAGATGCTAAATGGGCTATTCGACCCTTACTATTGCTCCTATCAAGAAGTGGTCACAGAGGGCTATCCAAATTAATGCCCTGACCCTGAAATACAATTTAAGAGCGGCAAACTGAAGGACATGCTCAGACCAGAGTGGGGCAAATACTTTTAACAGGATTAGCTCTCCGTCCCAAGTAGATTACATACTTGTAGATGTGCGATTATGGGGGGCATCCTGGATATGGTTGTCAAATATTCTCTGGATAGCGACCATAATCCTTTATGAATGCAAATCAATAACGATTGGTCACCCTCCGCGACAAAGGCACCAACCCTTTCTCAAAAGTCGACAAGAGAGGTAACCCCCTCCAACTGCAATAGACACCTTAAATGGCACAAATTATCTCAGCAAGAATGTAAACTCCAAAACATTAGGGAACTTCTTGATTTAAAGATTAAAGAGCTTGCAACGATCCACTGTGAAGCGGAGAACTTGCCTTCTTTTCCTCTGTTTTATCGAGAAACTATAGATAAGATTTTCTCCTTTTTGATCATAGATGGGAACAGGGCACGAAAGAGATGTTCAGCAAGGCCCACAAACCCATGGTACTCACCGGCTTGTAGGGAGAAGAGGCAGGCCTTAGCGTTAGCTGTCAGAAAGAAAGACTCCCTGGCAATCAGAGCAGCAAGAAAGGTGCACTCCAGGGCATTAGAGGAGGCAAAACAAAATTGGGATGAGGCACACTGGCAGGAGCTTAAACACGCCGCCAAACAAAAGAACTCTACCCTATTCTTGGAGCTAATTAATAGTGGGAAAAGAAAGGGATCTGACCCAATTCCGAACCACATTACAGGGCAACAATGGCAGGATCACTTCTCCAACCTTTATTCGGGAGACGAAGGCCCCCTTTGCTCCCAGACTGAGATTCACACAACTACCCCTGATGCCTCCTTGCTACCTGACTGTTTTGATCTATATGAGGTGGACCTAGCAATAAGCTGCATCTCTCCGTGGTAAGGCTGCCGGACCTGACGGCCTTCCGGTGATTTGCTTCTCCATGACCCGAAGCCTTGTGCTCATTTTATTTTACTGCTAAGGAATTTGATAGATATGAGGTCTGTTGTCCCTGAGTCATGGAAAGGTGCGGAGGTTGTACCAATTTACCAAAAGGGAAATAGGGAGGACCCTGCCAACTACAGGCCGATTAGTTTAATCGATGTGATTCAGAAGGTGGTTGGCAGGGTCCTCCTTATGAGGCTGAGGTCCTGGATGGAGGACGGGAATATCCTCTCGCACTATCAAGCAGGCTTTCGACAGAAGGTGGGCACGATAGACCAGGTCTTCAGATTTTTCATGATCCACTGGATAGCAGTGGTGATTGGGAAAGCTAGTTTGTATTTGGCGTTCATAGATCTGAAGACCGCATTCGATCTCGTGCCACGCGCCAGGCTTTGGCAGGTCCTGCATGAACTGGGTATCTCCCCTCAGATTCTCAATTTTATCAAACGTCTCCATGAGGACAACTTTGCCGGAATAAGGTGGGGCTCTCAGGGGCAGCTGACGGAGAGGGTCGTGGTGAACAGGGGGTTGCGCCAGGGTTGCGTCCTGGTCCCGACCCTGTTCCCTTTATTTATGAACGGGGTGGTAGATCATCTTAGAGAGGTACCAGCTGACGCTCCAATTCTGGCCTGGGAGAAAACCCCCACCCTCCTGTTCGCCGACGACACCCTCCTGATTTCCAAAACACCGGGCGGCCTTCAGAAACTTTTAAACAGGTTTAGCCTTTTTTGTGACTCTCGGGGGTTGAAAATAAATGCAAGCAAAACAATGTTAATGATAATCAACCCACCAAAACGCTTCAGAAACGGCATGACCCTTAATGGCGTTCCACTTGACACCATTGAGTCTTTTGACTATCAGGGAATCCGGGACGTAAAAGGGATGAAATGGAGCTCTCACATGGCCAAGATGCTCCTTAGCCATAAACGGGTGTCCGGGGCTATCATAAGAGAGCAGCATCTGTCTGTAAGCAGGCCAGTTGCGTCCGCCATTGTGGTCTATGATGGTAAAGTGCTACCTTCGGCCCTATACGGGGCCGAGTTATGGGGCTTTGAGAACACCACAGAATTGGCAAGATGCGAAAATAAGTTCTTTAGGGATCTCGTCTCTCTTCCAACCTCCACCCCGCTGAAGCCCCTATACCAGGACTTGGGAAGACGTTCCATCAAGGATATTGTACGTCTGCGCCCCCTACTCTTTTGGGCACGCAAAAGAAGGACCCCTGAGCTGTCCAATTATGCTGCTGATAATTGATAATAGCTGACATAGGAAATAGGATCAAATGGATCCCCAACCTCAGACAGCTTTGAATTGATATTGGGTTTGGGGAGGCTTGGGCTAGTCAGACTCCACCATCCAAGCAGGACCTAAAAAGTGCCAACTGGCAATGGGTACAGGAATCCTTTCTTGATTTTATTCAAACACCCAGGGATAGGGCACTTCATCTGAAAATGAGATTAGGGACTCTCCTGCTAAACGAGGTGACAGCAACCAGGAACCGGCATAAATCTCCATCTGTTCCCTGCCCAGGCTGTGCAGCCCCAAATGAGTCCATTGCCCATTTCTTCTTTGGGTGCTCGGGGTACAGGATGGCTAGAGCCAAGTGGCCCAAACCAGTCTGTAAAATACTTGGCTCCAAGAACTACTGGGTGGCATTGCACATCCTAAAGACTGACACCTCCTCCCTTACTCTGGTCTGCGGTGTGGCTACATTTTTGGGTTGCGCATCGCTAACAAGAACAAAGCTCTTAGCGAGAAATAGCTGCCCGGCAGCCCATGCACGTCACTTGAAATACTTACCTTGATCATTGTTTTCTACGTTTTTTTATGGAACTTTTTTACCTAATTTAATTCTTATCTATTACATTGCATATATGTTTTATATATATGAACTTTGGATGTATATGCTTTTATGATAAATATGATCAAATAAAGCTTATTACTACTATTAAATGGGTTACCACCTACTTGAAGTAGGTGGAAAAATGTTGATGTTTGAGCAACCTTACGTCGGTTGCAAAACATTTACCATACCACTGCGATTCGATATTAGGAATGGACGCACTAAATACGCCCCTTACTAATACCAAGTCGCAAACTCAATTTGCAATTCAGTGATAAATTACTACATTTCAAATTGGGCCTTTGTGCAATGAAAATTGTTATTTGGAGGGTGCAATTTTATTCTGTGATTGGGGAAGTTTGCGACCTCACAAAAGGTTTGTACACCTGGCCCTCAGTGGTTACACAAGCAGCTCTTCTGTTTAAAGGTTCATTGTCATACACATGGTTAACTTGAAAAGAATGTAAGATCGTATGTGACAGACTGATATGAAACCGACATGGTCATTCCTGTCCTACACTGGCTGCTGCCCTACACAAAGAATGAGACTGCATTTGCATTCCTGGGGAAAGTAGTCACCTCCGGCATATAATATCTCGGATGGAAGCAGCTACTATTGGCCAGTCAAAGGCCGGCACATTGCAGGGTCCATAACTGGACCAGTGTTCTTCTTTGGCTGAGAGCCTGAATTATTGTGAGCGACCATGAGAAACGTATTCAGTTAAATCAGGGCCGCTGTTGTATTTACTGTTGTTAATTGTTGAATTTGCTCTTATTAATGTGACTAACTAAAGTTAACTTACAGTATTTACCTTTCTCCTGTCATTATAGTTCTCTAGAGTTCTTCCAGAGGACGTCTAATTGTTTGAAAGGCAACTCACCTCAGCATTAAGGGCAAAACATTCTGCAACATCTAGACTCCTTAATAATTTGGCCGCAAGATAAGACCAACCAGAGCCATGGGCATGTCCCTGCCCCCAATGCTGAACACATTGGGAATGTTCCATCAATATTCCAATCAGTGTTGGACACATTTAAACTGAATCTCTCACTTATCCAGCCAAATTCAACACCACAAATTGACTCTAAATTGGTAAAACTGAAGCATTGCGCTGATTCAAAATTGACAAAATCAGAGCAAACTAAGGAATTTGAAGACTCTCTGAGACCACTACCATCTTACGCAAAGGCAAGATTTGAGAGACATTGGTGTGACACAATTTGCAACAGCAACAAACCGGATAGAGATACCAAGCTACGATTCACCCAGCATAACCCTCTGCAGACCAAAGTTCATAAGTGTTGCGATGACTCACTCCAATATTGCCTACAGCATGAGACAAAAAAAAACCTAGCAAACCCACTGAAAAAGCCTGCGATTGTAGTGGTAGATTCACCGCCCACCTCAACAAAGATTCTATTGCCTTAGGCAAACAAATCTGCAAATACAATGGCAACACGCAACAGACAGAACGTCAAGGACACTAGCCACAAAATGATAAATTGAAAAAAACATTTGTTATATATTTAAAGAAACAATCACATTCATACACTGATCATGTTGAAAGCTGTGATGCAACATCTTCAGAGGAGCGTGAGATTGGATCACCCGAAGCCCCACCCACCTCCATCAAGATCTACTGGTTGAGATAGAAAAAGCATTAACTTTAATCATGAACACAACCAACAAGACCCCATAATGGGGAGTAAGAGCCAAAGCAACAGAACGAAGAGTGACAGGGACCTCCTGTAACTAAATCCATTCCAATCTGCCAGGTACTGCAAGGCATCCTTTTTATAAGACACAAGAAAACTACAAAAACAGTGCAAAACATCTCCATCAAAACACCCAGCTCTACTCCCGCTCTATCAGTCCATCAAATTGCGCTACCTTAATCTGTGGAAGAGCCCTCTCCTCATCCCCTGCACATGGATAGCCCTCTCCTCATCCCCTGCACATGGATAGGCCTCGCTTGTGCATGTCCTCAAGCTTCTTGAGGGAAGGAGTACCTCAAGCACCCAGCAAGATTAGCCAACCAAACCTTTTTGCTCTGACAGCTCCAAATTATCCTTTCCATTCTCCACTATCCTGTCAGTGGTTTCCTTTTGTGCCTCACACAAGGGCCAGGCCACTATTGTCCCCAGTGCATTCTTCATTGATCCTATATGTTTTCCCTCTTATAGGGGCGGCCCCTCCACTCACAGACCTGCTGTTCCACCAACATGCACCCATCCATGTCTGTTTACCCAGGTTCACATTTTGAGGCATATCAGATCCTTATTTCTTGCCCACATTCCATTTTGCTGTTATCAGCCCCGTGGTGGTGAGAGTTCTGTGTGTGTGGGGTGTGTTCAATATCTCCAAATGTTGAGTACCTCTAGCCTGGGAGACAGTGTTCCCTGGGATCCAGTGACATCGCTCTGGCACTCCCATGCAGCCTTCAGTAGCCAGTTAGCCTTTGGCAGCCCCATTGTGCGTGAAGAAAGGTTCCCAATCAGCTGCGTCCCCTGGCACAGAGATCTGACCCTGTTTTCCCGCATCTTACACAGCCTATATTTTGTTCAGTAGGATGTATGTAGAAAGAGCAGCTGGACCAGGCAAAAGCTAGCCCAGATCACTATTTCTCGAGGGTGCTAAGTGTCTACTCCCGACGCCCTCTTTAGGTTCTCTGCGGCATTTCAGTAATTGTTGAGCAGCGATAAGTAAGTGAGATGGTTTCTTGGTAAGGGGTTCTGACAGCAGGGTGGTCTTTCAGCGGGGGGCGCCTTTGCAACCTATGCTCCCACCACTATGTGAGTCGACATAGTATGGTGGGTCTGGAACTAGAAAAATACCTCAGTCTTAGCCATCTGGCAGTCCTCCCCAAGGACAACCCTGATGTATCATCCTCCCATTTTGGCACAAGCTCCCAATTTTCGGATACATGTCTAGTCCCATCCCTCAGATCTCTGCGTTTTCTGCACTTCAGCCTGTGCCACACTGTCTCATATCAGGGTTTAATTCACTATTTCCTTCTCCCATACACTTATCTAGTGGTCTCCTTCCGTGATTGAATGACACTTTAGTTCTGCCATTGTCTTGGGTCCATACAAAACTGTTGGGTTGCCCCTATTTCCCAGAACCACTGTATCTACTTTTAGGAATGGCTCATTGCAATGCAGAATATTATTCCAAGCTATCCAGTAGCGCAATTCCACTGTAATAGACTCCCCTCGTGAGTTTGGCAATGCTGTCTGCACCTCCCCTCTACCATGCAGTAGCATTGGGATTTTTGCCTCCAGCTTTCTTTTTTCTCTTTGTTTTCATAGATTAGGATAAAACAGTGTGGACCATCAGTCAAAGTGAATATAAAACACTTCCAACATCAATTTCTGTCCACACTCCTCTGGCCCTCCCCCACTCTTCAACCCTCCCGTTCCCACTCAGGAGAACTGCATGGATATGACTCACTCGGCTGTGAAACACAGGAGTTACTAAGGATAGCATGCGTCATTTGTTCATGGCCACATGTGAAACATCCTAGAAAAGGTCAAGAGTATATTCTCGAAAAATGAGCAGATCTAATGTATTTACTTCTCACATTAACAATGTCCTTTAGGTGGGAGGACCCCCGCTTAAGTATAATGCTGCGGGGGCAGACACCTGGTGCTTCCCGTGGTGCTCTTACTCGATGTGCCTGTATTAAGGGAATCTTATGTGGTGGGCCCTCTTTGAGTACAATTTGGAAAAGAGACTTATGGTACAGGATGATGTCATCACATTCCTCTGTTTCGAAACATTCCGGATCAGCACATTATCTCACCGTGATCCGTTTTACGAATCTTTCAATTTTCCCGGAGCACCTTGATTTCTTCAACCTTATTATATAGGGAACCCAGTATGTTCTTGACCTCTTTGCTCATGGCAAGTATGTCATCTTCGTTGTTTGCCACAATGTCACCCATGCCACTATTTCATTAGTCACTCACAACCTTGACCTTATACCCACTCTTTCCAACAAGTCAAGTAGGTATGTCCTCGCCGGAGTGTTGCAGACCTTGACCTTTGGCCCCTCTTTCCCAAGCGTCAGGTAGGTATATCCTCTCAGGAGTGTAGAAGACCTTGACCTTTTACCCCCTCCTTCCCATGCGTCAGGTAGATATGCCCTCTCCGGAGTGCTGAAGACCTTGACCTTTGACTCGCTAACTCCCAAGCGTCAGGTAGGTATGTCCTCGCCGGACATTCAAAGACCTTGGCCTTTGACACACACTTTCCTATGCGTCAGGTTGGTATATCCTCACCGGAGTATCGAAGACCTTGGCCTTTGAGCCACTCTTTCCCATGCTTCAGTTAGGTATGTCATCGCTGGAGTGTCGAAGACCTTGACCTTTGACCCCCTCTTTCCAACGTGTCAGGTAGGTATGTCCTCTCTGGAGTGTCGAAAACCTTGACCTCTGACCCCCTCTTTCCCACGCGTGAGGTAGGTATGTCCTCACCGGAGTGTCGAAGACCTTGACCTTTGAACCACTCTTTCCAACACTTTCCGGTAGGTATGTCCTCGCCTTAGTGTCGAAGACCTTGAACTTTGGCCCACTTTTTACAACACATCAGGTAGGTATGTCCTCGCCGGGGTGTTGACTACCTTGACCTTCGACCCCCTCTTTCCCACGCGTCAGGTAGGTATGTCCTAGCCGGAATGTCAAAGACCTTGACCCTTCACCCACTCTTTCCCACGCGTCAGGTAGATATATCCTCTCAGGAGTGTAGAAGACCTTGACCTTTGACCCACTCTTTCCCACGCTACAGGTAGGTATATCCTCTCAGGAGTGTAGAAGACCTTGACCTTTTACCCCCTCCTTCCCATGCGTCAGGTAGATATGCCCTCTCCGGAGTGCTGAAGACCTTGACCTTTGACTCGCTAACTCCCAAGCGTCAGGTAGGTATGTCCTCGCCGGACATTCAAAGACCTTGGCCTTTGACACACACTTTCCTATGCGTCAGGTTGGTATATCCTCACCGGAGTATCGAAGACCTTGGCCTTTGAGCCACTCTTTCCCATGCTTCAGTTAGGTATGTCATCGCTGGAGTGTCGAAGACCTTGACCTTTGACCCCCTCTTTCCAACGTGTCAGGTAGGTATGTCCTCTCTGGAGTGTCGAAAACCTTGACCTCTGACCCCCTCTTTCCCACGCGTGAGGTAAGTATGTCCTCACCGGAGTGTCGAAGACCTTGACCTTTGAACCACTCTTTCCAACACTTTCCGGTAGGTATGTCCTCGCCTTAGTGTCGAAGACCTTGAACTTTGGCCCACTTTTTACAACACATCAGGTAGGTATGTCCTCGCCGGGGTGTTGACTACCTTGACCTTCGACCCCCTCTTTCCCACGCGTCAGGTAGGTATGTCCTAGCCGGAATGTCAAAGACCTTGACCCTTCACCCACTCTTTCCCACGCGTCAGGTAGATATGTCCTCGCAGGAGCGTCGAAGACCATGACCTTTGAACCACTCTTTCCAACACTTTCCAGTAGGTATGTCCTCCCCTTAGTGTCGAAGACCTTGACCTTTGACCCACTTTTTACAACACTTTCCGGTAGGGAAGTCCTCACCGGAGTGTTGAAGACCTTGTACTTTGACCCCCTCTTTCCAACACATTTGGTAGGTATGCCCTCGCCGGAGTGTTGAAGACCATGACCTTTGACCTCTCTTTCCCACGCGTCAGGTAGGTATGTCCTCTCCGTATGGTTTAAGACCTTGACCCGCTCTTTCCCACGCGTCAGGTAGGTATGTCCTAGCAGGAGTGTCGAAGACCTTGACCTTTTACCCACTTTTTCCAACACTTTCCGGTAGGTATGTCCTCACCGGAGTGTTGAAGACCTTGACCTTTGACCCCCTCTTTCCCACACGTCAGGTATGTATATCCTCGCCAGAGTGTTGAAGACCTTGACCTTTGACCCCCTCTTTCCCACGCATCAGGTAGGGATATCCTCTTCGGAGTGTTGAAGAACATGACCCGCTCTTTCCCACACGTCAGGTAGGTATCTCCTCACCGGAGTGTCGAAGACCTTGACATTTGACTCGCTCTTTCCAACGCGCCAGGTAGGTATGTCCTCGCCAGAGTGTCGAAGCCTTAGACCCACTCTTTGCCATGTGTCAGGTAGTTATGTCCTCACCGGCCTTTCGAAGACCTTGACCTTTGACCCACTCTTTCCCACGCGTCAGGTAGGTATGTCCTTGCAGGAGTGTCGAAGACCTTGACCTTTGACCCACTTTTTCTAACAATTTCCGGTAGGTATGTCCTCGCCGGAGTGTTGAGGACCTTGACCTTCGACCCCCTCTTTCCCACGCATCAGGTAGGTATGTCCTCGCCGGAGTGTTCAAGACCTTGACCTTTGACTCCCTCTTTCCCACGCGTCAGGTAGGTATGTACTCGCCGGAGTGTTGAAGACGTTGACCTTTGACCCCTCTTTACCATGCATCAGGTAGGTATGTCCTGTCCTGTAGTTTTTAAGACCTTGACCTTTTACCCCCTCTTTCCCACGCATCAGGTAGATATGTCCTCTCCGGAGTGTTGAAGACCTTAAACCGCTCTTTCCCACTCGTCAGGTAGGTATGTCCTCGCCAGAGTGTGGAACACCTTGACCTTTGACTCCCTCGTTCCCACGCAACAGGTAGGTTTGTGCTAGCCGGAGTGTCGACGACCTTGACCTTTGACCCACTTTTTCCAACACTTTCCGGTAAGTATGTCCTCACCGGAGTGTTGAAGACCTTGACCTTTGACCCCCCCTCTTTCCCATGCGTCAGGTATGTAAATCCACTCCGGAGTATTGAAGACCTTGACCTTTGACCCCCTCTTTCCCACACGTCAGGTAGGTATGTCCTCGCCGGAGTGTCAAAGACCTTGACCTTTGAACCCCTCTTTCCCATGGGTCAGGTAGGTATGTCCTCGCCGGGCTTTCGAAGACCTTGGCCTTTGACACACTCTTTCCCACGCGTCAGGTAGGTATGTCCTCGGCCAAGTGCCGAAGACCATGGCCTTTGACCCACTCTTTCCCATGCGTCAGGTATATATGTCATCTCTGGAGTGTCAAAGACCTTGACCTATGACCCCCTCTTTCCTACTCTAGAGGTAGGTATTTCCTTGCTGGAAAGTCGAAGACCTTGACCTTTGACCCACTCTTTCCCACGCGTCAGGTAAGTATGTCCTAGCCGGAGTGTTGAAGACCTTGACCTGTGACCCACTCTTTTCCATGCGTCAGATAGGTATGTCCTCGCAGGAGTGTCAAAGACCTTGACTTTTGAACCACTCTTTCCCACTCGTCAGGTAGGTATGTCCTAGCAGGAGTGTCGACGACCTTGACCTTTTACCCACTTTTTCCAACACTTTCCGGTAGGTATGTCCTTACCGGAGTTTTGAAGACCTTGACCTTTGACCCCCTCTTTCCCACGTGTCAGGTATGTATATCCTCGCCGGAGTATTGAAGACCATGACCTTTGACCCCCTCTTTCCCACGCGTCAGGTAGGGATATCCCTGCCAGAGTGTTGAAGCCTTTGACCCACTCTTTCCCACACGTCAGGTAGGTATGTCCTCGCCAGTGTGTTGAAGCCTTTGACGCACTCTTTCCCACGCGTCAGGTAGGTATGTCCTCGCCGAACTTTCGAAGACCTTGACCTTTGACCCACTCTTTCCCACGCATCAGGTAGGTATGTCCTCGCCGGAGTGTTGAACACCTTGACCTTTGACCCCCTCTTTCCCACGCATCAGGTAGGAATGTCCTCGCCGGAGTGTTCAAGACCTTGACCTTTGACCCCCTCTTTCCTATGCGTCAAGTAGGTATGTCCTCGCCGGAGTGTTGAAGACCTTGACCTTTGACCCCTCTTTCCCATGCATCAGGTAGGTATGTCATCTCCGTAGTGTTTAAGACCTTGACCTTTTACCCCCTCTTTCCCAAGAGTCAGGTAGATATGTCCTCTCCGGAGCATGGAAGACCTTGACCAGCTCTTTCCCATGCGTCAGGTAGGTATGTCCTCGCCGGAGTGTCGAACACCTTGACCTTTGACCCCCTCTTTCTCACTCGTCAGGTAGGTATGTCCTAGCTGGACTGACGACAACCTTGACCCACTTTTTCCAACACTTTCCAGTAGGTATGTCCTCACTGGAGTGTTGAAGACCTTGACCTTTGACCCCCTCTATCCCACGCATCAGGTATGTATATCCTTGCCAGAGTGTTGAAGACCTTGACCTTTGACCCCGGCTTTCCCACGCGTCAGGTAGGTATGTCCTCACCGGAGTGTTGAAGACCTTGACCTTTGACCCCTCTTTTCCACGCATCAGGTAGGTATGTCCTCGCCGGACTGTTGAAGACCTTGACCTTTGACCCACTCTTTCCCATGCGTCAGGTAGGTATGTCCTCTCAGGAGCGTTGACCTTGACTCGCTCTTTCCCACGCGTCAGGTAGGTATATCCTCTCAGGAGCGTTGACCTTCACTCGCTCTTTCCCACGCGTCAGGTAGGTATGTCCTCTCTGGAGCGTTGACCTTGACTCGCTCTTTCCCACGCGTCAGGTAGGTATGTCCTCTCTGGAGTGTCCCAGACCTTGACCTATGACCCCCTCTTTCCCACGCGTGAGGTATGTATGTCCTTGCCGGAGAGTCGAAGACCTTGACCTTTGACCCACTCTTTCCCACGCATCAGGTAGGTATGTCCTCGCCTTAGTGGACAGTTTTCCAACACTTCAAATAGGTATGTTCTCGCCGGCCTGTTGTCTACCTTGTCCTTTGACCCACTCTTTCCCATGCGTCAGGTAGGTATGTCCTAGCCGGAGTGTCGAAAAACCTTGCCCTTTGAACCACTCTTTCCAACACTTTCCGGTAGGTATGTCCTCGCCTTACTGTTGAAGACCTTCACCTTCGACCTACTTTTTACAACACTTTCCGGTAGGTATGTCCTCACCGGAGTGTTGGTGACTTTGACCTTTGACCCCCTATTTTTCACACGTCAGGTAGGTATGTCCTCGCCGGAGTGTTGAAGACCATGACCTTTGACCTCTCTTTCCTACGCGTCAGGTAGGTATGCCCTCTCAGTAGTGTTTAAGACCTTGACCATTTACCCCCTCCTTCCCAGGCATCAGGTAGATATGTCCTCTCCAGAGCGTTGAAGACCTATGACCCCCTATTTCCCACGCGTGAGGTAAGTATGTCCTCGCCGGAATGTCGAAGACCTTGACCTTTGACCCCCCTCTTTCCCACGCGTCACGTATGTATATCCTTGCCGGAGTGTCGAAGACCTTGACCTTTGACCACCTCTTTCCCCTTGCAACAGGTAGGTATGTCCTAGCCGGAGTGTCGATGACCTTGACCGTTGACCCACTTTTTCTAACACTTTCCGGTAAGTATGTCCTCACCGGAGTGTTGAAGACCATGACCTTTGACCCCCTCTTTCCCACGCGTCAGGTAGGTATGCCCTCGCCGGAGTGTTAAAGACCATGACCTTGGTCCTCTCTTTCCCATGCGTCAGGTAGGTATGTCCTCGCAGGAGTGTTGAAGACCTTGACCTTTGACCCACTTTTTCCAACAATTTCCGGTAGGTATTTCCTTGCCGGAGTGTTGAAGACCTTGACATTTGACCCCCTCTTTCCCACACGTCAGGTAGGTATATGCTCTCCGGAGTGTTGAAGACCATGACCCGCTCTTTCCCACGCGTCGGGTAGGTATGTCTTTGCCAGAGTGTAGAATCTTTTGACCCACTCTTTCCCACGCATCAGGTAGGTATGTCCTTGCAGGACTTTCGAAGACCTTGACCCTTGAGCCACTCTTTCCCACACGTCAAGTAGGTATGTCCTCGCAGGAGTCTCGAAGACCTTGACCTTTGACCCACTTTTTTCAACAATTTCAGGTAGGTTAGTCCTCGCCGGAGTGTTTAAGACCATGACCTTTGACCCCCTCTTTCCTACGTGTCAGGTAGGTATGTCCTCGCCGGAGTGTTGAAGACCTTGACCTTTGACCCCCTCTTTCCTACGCGTCAGGTAGGTATGTCCTGCCAGAGTCTTGAATGCCTTGACCTTTGACCCTCTCTTTCCTACGCGTCAGGTAGGTATATCCTCGCCGGAGTGGCGAACACCTTGACTTTTGACCCCATCTTTCTCACTCGTCAGGTAGGTATGTCCTCACCGGAGTGTTGAAGACCTTGACCTTTGACCCCCTCTTTCCCACACGTCACGTATGTATATCCTTGCCAGAGTGTTGAAGACCTTGACCTTTGACCACCTCTTTCCCTTGCAACAGGTAGGTATGTCCTAGCCGGAGTTTCGACGACCTTGACCTTTGACCCACTCTTTGCCACACATCAGGTAGGTATGTCCTCGCCGGAGTGTTCAAGACCTTGACCTTTGACCCCCTCTTTCCTACGTGTCAGGTAGGTATGTCCTCGCCGGAGTGTTGAAGACCTTGACCTTTGAACCCTCTTTCCCATGCATCAGGTAGGTATATCCTCGCCGGAGTGTTCAAGACCTTGAGCTTTGACCTCCTCTTTCCTATGCGTCAGGTAGGTATGTCCTTGCCGGAGTGTTGAAGGCCTTGACCTTTGACCCTCTCTTTCCCACGCGTCAGGTAGGTATATCCTTGCCGGAGTGGCGAACACCTTGACTTTTGACCCCATCTTTCTCACTCGTCAGGTAGGTATGTCCTCACCGGAGTGTTGAAGACCTTGACCTTTGACCCCCTCTTTCCCACGCGTCACGTATGTATATCCTTGCCGTCCTGTCGATGACCATGACCTTTAACCCACTTTTTCCAACACTTTCCGGTAAGTATGTCCTCTCCGGAGTGTTGAAGAGCATGACCTTTGTCCTCTCTTTCCCACGGTCAGGTAGGTATTTCCTCGAAGGAGTGTTGAAGACCTTGACCATTGACCCACTTTTTCCAACAATTTCCGGTAGGTATTTCCTTGCCAGAGGGTTGAAGACCTTGACATTTGACCCCCTCTTTCCCACTCGTCATTTAGGTATATGCTCTCCGGACTGTTGAAGACCATGACCCGCTCTTTCCCACGCATCAGGTAGGTATGTCCTCGCCGGAGTGTTAAAGACCATGACCTTTGTCCTCTCTTTCCCACGGTCAGGTAGGTATTTCCTCGAAGGAGTGTTGAAGACCTTGACCTTTGACCCACTTTTTCCAACAATTTCCGGTAGGTATTTCCTTGCCGGAGTGTTGAAGACCTTGACATTTGACCCCCTCTTTCCCACACGTCATTTAGGTATATGCTCTCCAGAGTGTTGAAGACCATGACCCGCTCTTTCCCACGCATCAGGTAGGTATGTCCTCGCAGGACTTTCGAAGACCTTGACCTTTGACCCACTCTTTTCCACACGTCAGGTAGGTTTGTCCTCGCAGGAGTCTCGAAGACCTTGACCTTTGACCCACTTTTTTCAACAATTTAAGGTAGGTATGTCCTCACCGGAGTGTTTAAGACCTTGACCTTTGACCCCCTCTTTCCTATGCGTCAGGTAGGTATGTCCTCGCCGAAGTGTTGAAGACCTTGACCTTTGACCCCTCTTTCCCATGCATCAGGTAGGTATGTCCTCGCCGGAGTATTCAAGACCTTGACCTTTGACCCCCCTCTTTCCTACGCGTCATGTAGGTATGTCCTGCTGGAGTCTTGAAGGCCTTGACCTTTGACCCTCTCTTTCCTACGTGTCAGGTAGGTATGTCCTCGCCGGAGTGTTGAACACCTTGACCTTTGACTCCCTCTTTCTCACTCGTCAGGTAGGTATGTCCTCACCGGAGTGTTGAAGACCTTGACCTTTGAACCCCCTCTTTCCCACACGTCACGTATGTAT
Source organism: Lissotriton helveticus (assembly GCF_964261635.1). Taxonomy (NCBI): domain Eukaryota; kingdom Metazoa; phylum Chordata; class Amphibia; order Caudata; family Salamandridae; genus Lissotriton; species Lissotriton helveticus. Next base: position 401,106,424 of record NC_136058.1, on the reverse strand, counting down.
ATCCTTGCTGGAGTGTCGAAGACCTTGACCTTTGACCACCTGTTTCCCTTGCAACAGGTAGGTATGTCCTAGCCGGAGTGTCGACGACCTTGACCTTTGACCCACTATTTCCAACACTTTCCGGTAAGTATGTCCTCACCGGAGTGTTGAAGATCCTGACCTTTGACCACCTCTTTCCCACGCGTCAGGTAGGTATGCCCTCGCTGGAGTGTTAAAGACCATGACCTTTGTTCTCTCTATCCCACGCGTCAGGTAGGTTTGTCCTCGCAGGAGTGTTGAAGACCTTGACCTTTGACCCACTTTTTCCAACAATTTCTGGTAGGCATTCCCTTTGCCGGAGTGTTGAAGACCTTGACCTTTGACCCCCTCTTTCCCACACGTCAGGTAGGTATATGCTCTCCGGAGTGTTGAAGACCATGACCCGCTCTTTCCCACGCGTCAGGTAGGTATGTCTTCACCAGAGTGTCGAATCTTTTGACCCACTCTTTCCCACGTATCAGGAAGGTGTGTCCTCACTGGACTTTTGAAGACCTTGACCTTTGACCCACTCTTTCCCACACGTCAGGTAGGTATGTCCTCGCAGGAGTCCCGAAGATCTTGACCTTTGACCCACTTTTTCCAACAATTTCAGGTAGGTATGTCCTTGCCGGAGTGTTGAAGACCTTGACCTTTGACCCACTCTTTCTCACACATAAGGTAGGTATGTCCTCGCCGGAGTGTTTAAGACCTTGACCTTTGACCCCCTCTTTCCTACTCGTCGGGTAGGTATGTCCTCGTCGGAGTGTTGAAGGCCTTGACCTTTGACCCTTTCTTTCCCACTCGTCAGGTAGGTATGTCGTCACTGGAGTGTTGAAGACCTTGACCTTTGACCCCCTCTTTCCCATACGTCAGGTAGGTATATGCTCTCCGGAGTGTTGAAGACCATGACCCGCTCTTTCCCACGCGTCAGGTAGGTATGTCTTCACCAGAGTATATCCTTGCCGGAGTGTCGAAGACCTTGACCTTTGACCACCTTTTTCCCTTGCAACAGGTAGGTATGTCCTAGCCGGAGTGTCGACGACCTTGTCCTTTGACCCACTTTTTCTAACACTTTCCGGTAAGTATGTCCTCACCGGAGTGTTGAAGACCCAGACCTTTGACCCCTTCTTTTCCACGCGTCAGGTTGGTATGCCCTCGCCGGAGTTTTAAAGACCATGACCTTCGTCCTCTCTTTCCCACACGTCAGGTAGGTATGTCCTCTCCGTAGTGTTTAAGACCTTGACCTTTTACCCCCTCTTTCCCACGCGTCAGGTAGATATGTCCCCTCCGGAGCATTGAAGACCATGACCCGCTCTTTCCCACACGTCAGGTAGGTATGTCCTCGCCAGAGTGTTGAAGACCTTCACCTTTGACCCCCCCTTTCCCACTCGTCAGGTAGGTATGTCCTAGCAGGAGTGTCGACGACCTTGACCTTTGACCCTCTCTCTCCCACTCGTCAGGTAGGTATGTCCTCGCCGGAGTGTCGAAGACCTTGACCTTTGACCCCCTCTTTCCCACTCGTCAGGTAGGTATGTCCTAGCAGGAGTGTCGACGACCTTGACCGTTGACCCACTCTCTCCCACGCGTCAGGTAGGTATATGCTCTCCGGAGTGATGAAGACCATGACCCGCTCTTTTCCATGCGTTAGGTAGGTATGTCCTCGCCAGAGTGTCGAAGACCTTAACCTTTGACTCGCTCTTTCCCACGCGTCAGGTAGGTATGCCTTCGCCAGAGTGTCAAGCCTTTGACGCACTCTTTCCCATGCGTCAGGTAGGTATGTCCTCGCCGGACTTTCAAAGACCTTGACTTTTGAACCGCTCTTTCCCACGCGCCAGGTATGTATGTCCTCGCAGGAGTGTTGAAGACCTTGACCTTTGATCCACTTTTTCCAACAATTTCCGGTAGGTATTTCCTTGCTGGAATGTTGAAGATCTTGACCTTTGACCCACTCTTTCCCACACATCAGGTAGGTGTGTCCTTGCCGGAGTGTTCGAGACCTTGACCTTTGACCCCCTCTTTCCTATGCATCAGGTAGGTATGTCCTCGCCGGAGTGTTGGAGACCTTGACCTTTGACCCCTCATTCCCATGCATCAGGTAGGTATGTCTCTCCGTAGTGTTTAAGACCTTGACCTTTTACCCCCTCTTTCCCACGCGTCAGGTAGATATGTCCTCTCCGGAGCATTGAAGACCTTGACCCGCTCTTTCCCATGCGTCAGGTAGGTATTTCCTCGCCAGAGTGTCGAACACCTTGACCTTTGACCCCCTCTTTCTCACTCGTCAGGTAGGTATATCCTCGCCGGAGTGTCGAAGACCTTGACCCTCTTTCCCACGATTCAAATAGGTATGTCCTCTCCGAAGTGTTTAAGACCTTAACCTTTGACACCCTCTTTCCCACGCGTCAGGGAGGTATGTCCTCGCCGGAGTGCCGAAGACCATGACCTATGACCCCCTCTCTCCCGCGCGTGAGGTAGGTATGTCCTCAGCGTAGTGTCGAAGACTTTGACCTTTGACCCACTCTTTCCCACGTGTCAGGTAGGTATGTCCTCACTGGAGTGTCAAAGACCTTGACCTTTGACCCACTCTTTCCCACGCATCAGGTAGGTATGTCCTCGCCCTGAGTGTCAAAGACCTTGACCTTTGAACCCCTCTTTCCCACGCTTCAGGTAGGTATGTCCTCGCCGGAGTGTTGAAAACCTTGACCTTTGACCCCTCTTTCCCACGCGTCATGTAGGTATGTCCTCGCAGGAGTGTGGAAGACCTTGACCTTTGACCCCCTCTTTCCCACACATCAGGCAGGTATGTCCTCGCCGGAATGTTGAAGACCTTGACCTTTGACCCCCTCTTTTCCACGCGTTAGGTAGCTATGTCATTGCTGGAGTTTTGAAGACCTTGACCTTTGACCACCTCTTTCCCACGTGTTAGGTAGCTATGTCTCTGCCGGAGTGTTGAAGACCTTGATCTTTGACCCCCTTTTTCCCAGGTGTCAGGTAGGTATGTCCTCGCCTGAGTGTTGAACACCTTGAACCTTGACCGCCCCTCTTTCCCATGCGTCAAGTAGGTATGTCCTCGCCGGAGTGTCGAAGACCTTGACATTTTACTGCCCCTTTCCAAAGCGCCAGGTAGATATGTCCTCTCCAGAGTGTTGAAGACCTTGACCTTTGACCCCCTCTTTCCCACGCGTCAGGTAGGTATGTCCTCTCCGGAGTGTTGGAGACCTTGACCTTTGACCCCTCATTCCCATGCATCAGGTAGGTATGTCTCTCCGTAGTGTTTAAGACCTTGACCTTTTACCCCCTCTTTCCCACGCGTCAGGTAGATATGTCCTCTCCGGAGCATTGAAGACCTTGACCCGCTCTTTCCCATGCGTCAGGTAGGTATTTCCTCGCCAGAGTGTCGAACACCTTGACCTTTGACCCCCTCTTTCTCACTCGTCAGGTAGGTATATCCTCGCCGGAGTGTCGAAGACCTTGACCCTCTTTCCCACGATTCAGATAGGTATGTCCTCTCCGAAGTGTTTAAGACCTTAACCTTTGACACCCTCTTTCCCACGCGTCAGGGAGGTATGTCCTCGCCGGAGTGCCGAAGACCATGACCTATGACCCCCTCTCTCCCGCGCGTGAGGTAGGTATGTCCTCAGCGTAGTGTCGAAGACTTTGACCTTTGACCCACTCTTTCCCACGTGTCAGGTAGGTATGTCCTCACTGGAGTGTCAAAGACCTTGACCTTTGACCCACTCTTTCCCACGCGTCAGGTAGGTATGTCCTCGCCCTGAGTGTCAAAGACCTTGACCTTTGAACCCCTCTTTCCCACGCTTCAGGTAGGTATGTCCTCGCCGGAGTGTTGAAAACCTTGACCTTTGACCCCTCTTTCCCACGCGTCATGTAGGTATGTCCTCGCAGGAGTGTGGAAGACCTTGACCTTTGACCCCCTCTTTCCCACACATCAGGCAGGTATGTCCTCGCCGGAATGTTGAAGACCTTGACCTTTGACCCCCTCTTTTCCACGCGTTAGGTAGCTATGTCATTGCTGGAGTTTTGAAGACCTTGACCTTTGACCACCTCTTTCCCACGCGTTAGGTAGCTATGTCTCTGCCGGAGTGTTGAAGACCTTGATCTTTGACCCCCTTTTTCCCAGGTGTCAGGTAGGTATGTCCTCGCCTGAGTGTTGAACACCTTGAACCTTGACCGCCCCTCTTTCCCATGCGTCAAGTAGGTATGTCCTCGCCGGAGTGTCGAAGACCTTGACATTTTACTGCCCCTTTCCAAAGCGCCAGGTAGATATGTCCTCTCCAGAGTGTTGAAGACCTTGACCTTTGACCCCCTCTTTCCCACGCGTCAGGTAGGTATGTCCTCTCCGGAGTGTCGAAGACCTTGATCTTTGTCCCTCTCTTTCCCATGCGTCAGGTAGGTATGTCCTCCCCGGAGTGTTGAAGACTTTGACCCACTCTTTCCCATGCGTCAGGTAGGTATGTCCTTGCAGGAGTGTCGAACACCTTGACCTTTGACCCTCTCTTTCCCACACTTCAGGTAGGTATGTATTCGCCGAAGTGTCGAAGACCTTAACCTTTGACCCCTTCTTTCCCACGCATCATGTCCTCGCCAGAGTGTCGAAGCCTTTGACCAACTCTTTTCCATGCGTCAGGTAGCTATGTCCTTGCAGGAGTGTCGAAGACCTTGACCTTTGACCCTCTCTTTCCTACGCGTCAGGTACGTATGTCCTCCCAGAGGGTTGTAAACCTTGACCTTTGACCCACACTTTCCCAAGCGTCAGGTAGGTATATGCTCACCCGAGTGTCGAAGACTTTGACCTTTGACCCACTCTTTCCCACGCGTCAGGTAGGTATGTCCTTGTCGGAGTGTCGAAGACTTTGACCTTTGACCCTCTCTTTCCAAGGCATCAGGTAGGTATGTACTCGTCGAAGTGTTGAACACCTTGACCTTTGACCCCCTCATTCCCATGCATCCGGTAGGTATGTCTTCGCCGGAGTATTGCAGATCTTGACCTTTGACCCCCCTCTTGCCCATGCTTCAGGTAGGTATGTTCATGCCAGAGTGTCAAAGACCTTGACCTTTGACCACCTCTTTCCCACGCGTCAGGTAGGTATGTCCTCGCCGGAGTGTCGAACCCTTTGACCTACTCTTTCCCATGCGTCAGGTAGTTATGTCCTTGCTGGAGTGTCGAAGACCTTGACCTATGACCCTCTCTTTCCCATGCGTCAGGTAGGTATGTCCTAGCCGGAGTGTCGAAGACCTTAACCTTTGACTCCCTCTTTCCCATGCGTCAGGTAGGTATGTCCTCACCGGAGTGTCGAAGCCTTTGACCCACTCTTTCCCATGCGTTAGGTAGGTATGTCCATGCAGGAGTGTCGAAGACCTTGTCCTTTGACCCTCTGGTTCCCACTCGTCAGGTAGGTATGTCCTCCCAGAGGGTTGAAGACCTTGACCTTTGACCCACATTTCCCACGCGTCAGGTAGGTATATCCTCACCCAAGTGTCGAAGACTTTGACCTTTGACCCACTGTTTCCCACGCGTCAGGTAGGTACGTCCTTGTCGGAGTGTCGAAGTCCTTGACCTTTGACCCCCTGTTTCCCACGCGTCAGGTTGGTATGCACTCACCGGAGTGTTGAACATCTTGACCTTTGACCCTCTCATTCCCATGCATCCGGTAGGTATGTCCTCGCCGGAGTATTGCAGATCTTGACCTTTGACCCCCCTCTTGCCCATGCGTCAGGTAGGTATGTCCTTGTTGGAGTGTCAAAGACCTTGACCTTTGTCCCCCTCTTTCCCATGCGTCAGGTAGGTATGTCCTCGCAGGAGTGTCGAAGACCTTGACCTTTAACCCCCTCTTTCCCATGTGTCAGGTAGGTATGTCCTCACCGGAGTGTCGAAGCCTTTGACCCATTCTTTCCCATGCGTCAGGTAGGTATGTCCTCACCGGAGTGTCGAAGCCTTTGACCCCCTCTTTCCCACGCGTTAAGTAGGTATGTCCTCGCAGGAGTGTCGAAGACCGTGACCTTTGACCCACTCTTTCCCACACGTAAGGTAGGTATGTCCTCGCAGGAGTGTCAAAGACCTTGACCTTTGACCCACTTTTTCACACACGTCAGGTAGGTATGTCTTTGCCGGAGTGTCGAAGACCTTGACCTTTAACCCCCTCTTTCCCACATGTCAGGTAGGTATGTCCTCTCCCGAGTGTTGAAGACCTTGATCTTGGATCCCCTCTTTCCCACGCGTCAGGTAGGTATGTCATCCCGGAGTGTTGAAGACCTTGACCTTTGACCCCCTCTTTCACACGTGTCAGGTAGTTATGTCTTCGTTGGAGTGTTGAAGACCTTGACCTCTGACCCACTCTTTCCCACGCTTCCGGTAGGTATGTCCTCGCAAGAGTGTCGAAGACCTTAACCTTTGACCTACTCTTTCCCACGCGTCAGGTCGGTATAAAGGTATAGCATGGCTAAATCTTCTCGGTGGTCTCTAAATCTAGTAAGGTTGCCATATAGGTGTTTGAGGTTTAGCCTAGTAAGGCATGAAGCCCAACTGGTCCAGGTGCACCAGTTTCAGGATGGACTGCCTTAGTCGAGTGCCCAGTACTTACGCTAGTATTAAGCAGTGATATAGTCCTATAGAAAGGCACAACTATCTGCTGGTTTCCTGTCTTTCAGGACTGCCACTACCATAGATAACTGCTGGTCATAGGGTATCTGGCTTATTTAATTGGCTTCAGGGAACATCTGACTCTTGTGCGGCGCTAAGCCATACTTTTATAGAGTTCTATTGGAAATTTGTTCAGCCCTGGAGCTTTCCCAGATGAATGTCTTTGATGGTCCTAACTGTCTCACTTTATACTATGTCTCCATCTAGTTAATTTGTTTCCTCTGTCATCGGGACCAGGAGGCGTATATGTTTGCGGAAGCCTCCTGTGTCACTTTGTAACTTGCTCATGATTGACCGATATAGGTCTTGATAGTAACTTGCGATTTCTGCCACTATTTCTGTTTGCCTCTTGACGAGCAGCTCCTTCTTTCGCCGTATTTCCTATGCCAAATTTCTATCCCTTTCTAGCTCAGCCATACAGGAACCTCCCTGGTCTATTGCCTCCCTTGTTTATTCAGTACTGCGAGGTCAAGGTGGTGGTTCTCTCTTTATTATCAGCCGGATCCCCTTAATCTTGCTCTCGAACCCTCAGTAATAGCTTACTTTCTTATTTACATACTTTTGAAGCCCCTCAGGACCACCATGTAGGCTTCCCTTGCTATGAGCTCTGAGGTTCCTTTACCCAAGTTTTCTTCAAAGTAGTGGACAGTGCCTTTTCTCAACTCCTGAGTGATGCCTCTATCTTTGAGGCACCATAGTTATTGAGTCCAAGCCATGTCTCTATCCACATATGGGCCCTGCAGCTTGGCCCACATCTGTGAGTGATTTGAGATCCCGTTCGCAATCAGTCTAGTGTAGTGATTTATATAATGATCGATATTTGATAAACTGTTGCATGATCTGGAGTGGAAAGTCTTTTCGCACGCCCTGGCATGCTGGTTGTCTAGATGTTAGATAGAGCTTTGGCCCAAAGGAATTCCACCAAAGGAATCTCCCTTGCCCGTCCCTGTCATTGTGGGTATCTATCATCTCCATCACTCACCACCAGATTTAAGTTGCCTAAATTTAGTACCCAGTCAGGTAGGCGCAATAGGAGGGTGCCCAGCGTCTTCAAGGTCTATGCAGGGAGTTTAGGTGGGACGTATAGGGAGCAAAGGTTGATTTGCATGCTGTCCTAGCTGCCCGAATCTTCAACTTATCACCCTTGCACGTCGACACACGTATGATGAGTGTTGACTTCTTAATTAGCAGTCCTACTCCCTTTGAGTCAGATGCGTGTGCCAAATGTGCCAGCACTTTATATCCCCCTTTTCAGTGCCTCACAGTTGTTTCCCTTCTGGTGTGTTTCTTGTAACATTGCCCCTTCATGTCACTTGTGAACCTCTATGCATCTCTTTGTTTTGTTCCCAAGTCCATTTATATTCCAGGTCAAAGCTGTTAATTTTCCCCCCTCCGCTGCATGCTTTGTGTAGATACATAGTGAGACGCTTTGCTTTCCTCTTGATCTACCCAGTTGTCTGGCTTCCCATGTCTCCTGGAGTCTCTGAAACTCTGGAGTGGATGCGGTCAGTTGAGACCAATGGCAGCAGCTATGTGAATAACTCTCCTCTGAACCACCCCATCTCCTTGTCCCTCCCTGCTACCTTGCTGTCTGGGCTTAAAACTGCTTGGCCTCCCCAACCTGCCTGTTGTGTCCTCTCTGACCTTGGGAGCTGTACTGGAACCTTCTCAGCATTGTCCTCACTCCCCCCATTCCCTGCAGCCACCATTTGCCCCTCCATCATTTCGCCCAGCGGAGCAGATGCAGATATCTAACTGATAGTCCAAATCGTGTTTAGGGTCATTTAACATAATGATAAAACCTCCACAAACTATGCCAGCACTGTCCTCAGTCCTCACTAGCCCATCAAATAACACTAGCTAAATCTGGGGACGAGCCCTCTCTTCATCCCCCACACATGGATGCGCCTGACTTGTACATGTCTCCGAGCCTTTGAGAAAGGAAGTATCCCAAACCACCAGAAAGATTATCACACTGACAGCACATGACAGGGAAGGTATCTGTGCCAGCACTCAGGCCAAGGAACACCCAATAGGTGAAACAGGAGAAAAGTCAACACCCTTTCAGCAAGTCCACCAGCTGTAACCCAGAGCTTGAGTCTTTTTATTCTTCTATTAGAACCGCAAAACAACTTTAGAGGGAACATGACTACTTGAACAAGGCAACATTTTCAAACTCCTAACGTATCTCCAGAATGTCCCGATTTTTTTCTCTGAAGAATCAATAAAAAAATTGCATTTCTTTCTGCATTGAAAGGAGAAAGAAGAAAAACCATAACAATGGAAAAAAATACCAGAATGTGTTTGACTGCATTACGATACAAAAACCAACATTTGCCAAGTGGGGCATTCTAATTTCACACCTGGAGCCTGGTCACACTTTAACAATATGCCTACAGTGCATCACAAAAAAAAAAAAAAATGGTTGGAACTCTATGAAAATCTCTGGCTTTTAGGGGAAGAACCATCACCCACCTCAACAATGGACTTATTGCCTGTGGCAAATGAATCTGCAAACACAACGAAAAAAATGCAAATATACACAGACACAAGAATATGAGGATATAGCTGCAGCGCAAAATCAAGGAAACCTGACGCACAATGATATATTAAAAGAAGAACTTAAGCCTTGTATTTAAAAAAGGAACACGTAGAAGTACAAGAGGAGCTTTGGACATTTAAAAAGCAAAGTCTGATGTCTCCATTGGTGTGGTGATGTCTTGCAATATTCTCCAGAAATCAGTCGTAAAATGGTGTCAACACGTGCAATTCTTCACAATATAGTGACTCAGAAAGAATTGGAAGTTTGGATGTCTGAGTCAGAGTCTGATGAAGAGGGCAAAGAGCCATCAGCACCTCAACAAGATGATGACTCAAGGACAGCCCAAGGCCGCGGACGCCTCACTAAGGGTAAGTTATAAATGAACCAAATCATTTTAGCATAATAATACAAGTGCTTCGTAGTTGGTAAAGCATAGTCTCGCTTTACTTTCAGATATGGTAACGTATGAAAGCAAAGTAACTTAACATTGCTCTATAACACAAAATGTAAATGATAAGGTACAATACGTATATGTGTGCCTTATAATAGGGAAACATCCTTTACAACGCAACTTTTACCACGCAGTGCCTTTACGACGCAACTTTTACAACGCAAACCATTACAACGCATTGCGCTGGGGGGCGCTATAGGATAGGGAATCCGTTTAATTTACTATCCAACACCTTCCCTAGTGTCCACGGGGACTGGAGTTGGAATAGTAAATTAAACTATTCACTATCCAGCACCCCAAAGCGCTATGCGCTGTAAAGGTTTGCGTTGTAAAAACCACGTTGTAAAGGCATGCGTGGTAAAAGCATGCATTGTAATGTCATACATGCCTTATAATAATATAAAATAAAAGGTATACCATGTGTGTTGTTACAGTAAACGCACCAAAAATAACCAATGACAAATAAAATGTCTAGCTTTTCCTTCATGGAAATCTGGGTTCATGCATTAGGACGTTGAATTTTTTGAAAACCAAATGTAATGATTTTCTTCATATTTGTCTTTTCATTCCAGGTACTGAACCTTAAGCATTGACACCTTCAAACCTCCAAAGAGTTGCACATTTTCGTCACTATGAGCAGTTCTCAGAATTTGTTGGGATTGGGTGTTGGCAACATGGCGAGTGCGAGCTTCACATCGACTGAACTTGTCTTAGCCTCCCTACAGTTTCCTGGGTGACACGCTGTGTGTCTCTTCCACACACTTCTTGCACTAAATGCGTATGCTGTTTGACTCTGTCATTTATATATTCCGCTTAGAGTGCTGTGCCCTGGCTATGAAGATTAATTGGTCCGTGAGATTTCACATGTCCCTCGACTTCTGACACATCACTTCCATGAGCCTTGATATCTGTTAGAAAATGGAATCATGATTAATAAATTTGTTGTACTCAAGCTAATGTGTTAATGTGTTTTCACTACATCTACCATGATACACTGCTAGAGATCGCGGGTCACCCGACCAAAAATTTCGCCACTTCCGGCTTCGGGCCCATATATTTCAAATCACCAGATACATTGATCGGATGACGTCACAATCTACTACCAATAATTGTGGGATTCCTTTCGATTATTTCTAGTGTACCCGGCTTACCATCCAGTGTTACGGGTACCTATGACCACAATGGATCAGGGAGCTAGCTGTGAAAGGAAAGGCAGCAAAAATAATATACTCTTCAATAAATGACCTTTGCTTTTCATAAAATGACCACGGACAACTAGAGGTTTTATAAAGTTTATATAAAGTTCAAATCAGTGTGAAAATCCAACTTACATTGAGCAGATAGTCAGTAAGCAAAAACATTTGGTTTCAAGAGAAATGCGACTGGGAACCTGCTAAGCTAGTAAAACTAAACATGTAAGAGTCAAAATGGGTGATGAAGAAATAACTAGGGCAAGAATCATTTATGCTATGGAATGGGAAACTTAGAAATCTAAACAGCTCGATTAACGTGAAAAATAGGACTCGCTATAACTTCAGAAAATCTCTTCATTCAGTTTAGTGAGAAAAATGTATAGAACACATCAAACCAGTTATAAACTGTAAATAGGGAAAAATGATTTGTAAAAGAAAGGGTAACATAGGAACACGCTATGAAATTCAAATGCAAATAATTTCAACAGAGGCAATGGTTGTGGAAAGCATGGAAAATTATCATATGCAAAGATATGTCTTTATTGAAGCAAAGACAGAAAATTAGAAAGGTGCAGTTTCAAGAGATTTAGAGCGATATTTACCTAGACTGGTGTGAAAAACCAAATCCTGGCCACGGGTCAGTTAAGGACAGGAAACCCTCAAGGAAGGATACCCCTCAAATGGACAGCAGGTGCAGAATGGACACCCAGGACAGGACAGGAAACCCTCAGATTAGGATCAGGACAGGACCACCAGGACACAACCAGCACCCGCAGTTTGGAAGCAACGCCTGCGCTCCACCCTCTCTGCAGCTATCGATCAGAACCCCGATTGGGTCAGCGAACTCCCAGCAAAGTGCTCCGCCAGTACTTTAAGGTTTAGTAAAACCTTAGTCTATGGTCAATTTCGGACAGAGTGCTCCGCAGCGCTCTGTATCTTCAGTCACCTATTGAGTGCGTTGGGTCAGTGACAGGTCAGCTATTCAGACAAGTCGGACGATTTCCCTAGGTGAACCTAGGCTAGATATACTGTTTTGGGACAGGGTACCACCCCCCAATGTTGCAAAGTGTCAGAATCTCCAAATTTCGATTGGTCCTAAGGTAGGATTTGTTAACACACCAATCAGAACAGACTATTCTAAGGCCTATTTTGCATGCTAAGGTGCCGCCTAGCAAGATTGGGGTTCCCACGAGAAGTCGCAGGGAATACAATGCAAAAGAATACAATGTGTTACAATATAATACAATCTAGATGCTCTTGCTGGGGGAAGGTGCACGTTCCCATGCTGGCTCTGGCATCAACCTTCTTTGGCTTGGTTTCAATGTCACCGCACCATCGAGTGATTCTGCGCAGAAATACCCTCCAAGATGGACTCCCCAGCCCCATCACCCCTCAGTGTCGAGGATACATGAAAAGTAAGCGAAAACAAATTAATACATAGAAATAAATGAATGTATTACATGTTATAAGTTCGTACTTTAGTTTCATCATTATAAAAATATACTATGCATTAGTGAATAAGTGCAACGAATAACATCACAGGAGCAGCAGCACAAAGCTTCAGCACGTTATTGTTATTACGCATGCGCACCTTTTCCCTCTCGAATTCTGACTGCGTCATGTCAGCTGACTATGCCTTACGCATGCGCAGAAACGAAAAGCCAAGCAGCGGCCATTTTAGGGACAAGGATTAATCGTATTAGTAGAACACATAGGCAAGCGTCTCAATGATACCCACGCATATTTAAAAATACAAAAACTTAGTAAAACAAACAATTGAAGTTACGAGATTATAATAGATTTTCGAGGCTTTTGACTCGAGCAAGTCGCGATGCGAAATCTTGCTCTATCAATCCCCTCTTTGATGATATTTACTATCATCACAAAAATGGAACCAGATGCCAACTTTCTTTCACACTTTGTACAACTCTATCTCTTCCAACATGCGATTCAGTTTTTCCTTCTCATTTTTGGTAGGGTGAGAATTCTTCACCCTTTTGTAAATCTGATTATTTATTTCCTCCAATTCAAGCTCATCCGCATTCCGTTTCACTCCTCTTGCATTCACCTGATACTTCTTAGTATGCCTTCGGCATTTGCAACAGACGAATATGAAAAATAGGATAAGACCTATAATTCCAATTGGCATCAGTACTTTGAACAATAAGCTTCTACCTAAGTTAGCAAACCAGTGACCTACATTTGAGAGACCATCAACTAGTCTCTTCCAGGCACTGTCAACCTCGAGTGGTTTGAGTTCCCTTTCCAAATTTGTAATGTTTTTCACATATCTTTTGAGCTGCACGCTCTTGTCCGGAATGTAAGTGCAACAATGTTGCGCCTTCAACATCCGGCAGACTCCGCCCTCTTTTGCTAATAAGGTGTCAAGAGCAAGTCTGTCCTGCAAAACCATTGATCTGATCGCAACCATTTCGGTATTGACCAGCAGAAATCCATGAGCTGTGTCAGTAGACAGCACATCCACTATTGTGGACAATTTGCAAATTCTGTGAGTGTTCAGAACCACTCCCACTCCAGGTATCAGTGCACTAAAAATACTACCCATTATTTCACCTACGCTTTCTCTTTTACTACGCACTAAGCCATTAGTGTTTTCATTGCTTCCAGCAATTTCATTCACATGGTATATTTTCGGGAAGACAATGCCAAAGTAGCAGCTTCCATACCAGTGATCCGGCAATTTGAAATAAGCCTTGTCTCCACATATATAATAAATTCCAGGAAACACAGGCTCTGACCCATTTTTGAATCCCCAACCTCCAATTACTTTGTAATTGTGTTCACATTGACTGGAACCAATGAAAATGTTATTATAATATTCAGTCTTCTCACGGTGAAGACAGAGTTTCCCTTTCTTTTCGAAATCCAGCAACAGAGCAGGTCCCGCCCCACCAGTTGAGGTGCTTTCCATGTTCTCAGCCCATTTAGGCGTTTTCTGCCCTTTGTCATTTGCCTTTCTTTGGAAACTCTCCCTTCTCTTCTCTGCCATGTTTAAAAATATTTTCTCTTGTTCATGCAATGAACAGGTCAGGTTGTCTCTATGTGCTTCAGCTATGTCTATATTGCCTATAGTCAAAAAAGTAGTCTCCCATATAACGTATTGCGTCACTTTTTATATGTACAGGATTCAGATTTCCATGAATGGGAAGTTCAGAAAAGATCACGTCATTGTTAGAGTAATAGTACTGTAACGGTCCTCTTTTGTAAAATAAGCTTGCTAAAATACTACAGGAAATTCCATATGTTAGGGGCAAGTGATGGTATGTCACGCCTTCAGCTACAGAGGTAGGTAGCTTCATGCAGACATAGCAATCCTCTATCTCCATAGTCTCTACATAATGTACTAACAAGTTTGCGAAAACATTTGAGTGTGTCTGATTCCTAACTCCGTGGTAATGTAGTCCTTCCTCATCTGGTGTATCTAAGTCTCGTTTTGTTTGTCTGAGTGCTTTCTCACGTCTTTCTACTCTTCGTGTTGTCAGTTCTTCAGTGTCAGTGATCTGTGTAGGGTCAATATTAGTATTTTTACTAACCATAAAGGGAATGAAAACTGTTAGTCCTATCCAAACTAATATAACTATAACTATACTACATACACATACTTTGCAGCATGTTTTGCAACAAATGCCACTAGGTCTTCCATTCGTTCTTGACTCTGACATTTTGGCTCAGAAGAGATTTCTCAACCCCTCTTTGTAAGTTTACACAGGTAGCTTACTCTGTGCAACCTCAGGTGAGCTCATCTTCCTCTTCTTCAGAGTCCTCAGCAACCGGTTCTCCGTCACTTTCGTCAGTGATGTCAAGTTCCTCAAAATTTTCCAAGATTAAGTAGGTCCACTCCGGATCCTGATATTTTTCGTTTTGTCTTTTTATTCGCTCACTCCTTCTCTTGGAGCTATCTTCAGGTATTTCTGCAATTCGGGGACTTTTTCTTATATCTCCAAGTTTCTCTTGGACTGTTTTTATTCTTAATTTCAGTCTCTTAACATACCTTGGCTCAATGTGCTTCTTTTTCTTTAGTCTTTTGGCTGGCACTGCGATCTGACTTTCTTTTAACGTCCTTTTATTTTCACTTGTTTGTGGCACTTCGTTTCCTGTTTCTTCCCTTCCTGTCTGACTAGTCCCAGGTCTTGTATCTATTTCTTCTGCCTGGTTACTAAGCTGGCCTGGTTCAGGTGAATTTTTGTTTTTGCTTTTGAATGTCTCTATTTCTTTGTCCTGAACACGTTCTTCTAATTCTAACTGATCCTGTTCAAGCACTTCGCTCCCTTGATTTTCTTCTGCTCGAACTATTACACTTTTTCTAGTCTGTCCCTTTTCGATTTCAGGAGTTAGTGGAGGTGTGTCAATCACCTGATCTGTCCCTGTCTGACCTTCTTCTTCGTCCTCAGACTTAATGTGAATCTCAATGATCTGAGGGTCTTCGCCTGTGCCTTGCTCGACCTCACTATTCCACTCTCTGTCTTCTCTTATTCGCTCTCTTGTTCTGACTGGATCTCCAGAGAGATCGACTATGGGTATCCAATCCTCTGGCCAGATTCTCGGCAGCTCGTCATCAGCTACTTCTGGACCAGCCTCCGTTGGATGTTCAGCAGTACTGGTGCTTGGCCGCGCGTCATCAGCTACCTCCGGGCCAACGTCTGTGGGACCCTCAGCTGGGCTGGTGCTCGGTCGTCTGTCGTCAGCTACTTCAGGACCAACATCTGCAGACCCCTCAGCTGGACGACCTTCTGCTCCAGGCTCCTCGTCGGGTATCACCTTCTGGGTATGGCTGGCATGGATCCACTTGGGAACGCCGGCGCACTTTACAGCAGTCGTCGTTACCAGGATTACTTGCCGCTTTTTTCCCCACCTTGGTGCAAGGCAACTTGAACGAGTGTGCTTCTTTATTTTAACCCAGTCACCAGAAACCAATTTGTGAACTGGTATTGTCGGGTTGGCGACGGCGTCTGCCCCAATCTGGCGAGAGATAGAACGCACTTGGTCACCCAGTTGCTTACAGTATTCAAGTACCAAATCATCAGAAATGTTTAACAGTTTGTATCCTGGTACCCATGCTTGTCTCATCACTCTTCCCATTAAGATCTCATGGGGGCTCAGGCCTGTTCTCCGATCTGGAATGCATCTGAGTCCCATCAGAACAAGAGGCAAGGCAGCTATCCAGTTCATGCTAGTGGAATCACATATTTTTGCCAATCTATTCTTGATGGTGCCATTTATTTGTTCTACCACTCCAGAAGCCTCTGGATGATATGCACAGTGCAGTTTGTGTGTGATCCCAAATGCTTTGCTGAGCTGAGCCAAGATTTCATTCTGGAAATGTCCGCCTCTATCTGAGTCAATAAAGACTGGAACCCCGAACCTCGGTACTAGCTCTCTCAGCAATAACTTGGCTACTGTTATGGCGTTGCATTGTGTGGCAGGGTAAGCTTCTACCCACTTTGAAAATAGGCAGACAATGACAAGGACATATCGTTTTCCCTCACAACGGGGCATGGTAATGAAATCTATTTGTATTCTCACAAAGGGACCCCCTGATCTCCCAATTTTCATCAGTTCAACTTCTGTTCTCTTGCCAGCGTTGAACTGCTGACATGGCAAGCACCTCTGGCAAAGGGACTCTGCTACCTTCCTGAACTTCTTGTTGTACCAAGTCTGTTGAAATACCAGAACCATGGCATCCCTACCAATGTGTGATCCTTCATGTATCAGTCTGGCCATTGGGGCAAGTAGTTGTCTGGGTAACACAGCCATACCATTCGGGCCCACAATGACACCATCCTCACGTCTCGGTCTACAACCTTGTTCTTTCCACTTCTCTTTCTCTTCCCAGGGTGTCACATGCTACCATTCTCTCACTTCATCCCATGTAGGCACTTCTTCAAACATCCTAAGTTGGCAGCTGTTTCCAGCCCCACCCCGCTTCGGATTTATTCGCATCTGCTCCCTGGCGCATTGTTTTGCCACTCGATCAGCAAAATCGTTTCCCAAAGATACAGGGTCAAGGCCCTTCTTATGAGCTATACACTTGACCACTGCCAATTCTTTTGGTAATTGAATTGCCTCTAAAAGGTCTTGAACCACTTTTCCATTTCGAATGGGGGTACCTGATGAAGTCAGGAATTCTCTTTGTAGCCATAACTGGCCAAAGTCATGCACCACCCCATAACAGTACTGGCTGTCAGTATACACTGTTATTCTTTTGTCTTTTCCCAATTTGCAAGCTCTAATCAAAGCGATCAATTCGGCTACTTGTGCAGACTTTACTCCAAATAAATAGGACGCTTCTTCAATTTTCGTTAACGTTACCACAGCATAGGCAGCACTTAGGCCCCCCAGTTCATGCCTCAGGCACGAACCATCCACAAACCATTCCTCATCATGCACAGGCAAAGGAGTTTCTTTAATGTCTGGCCGATGTTTAGTACTGAACTCTGTCAGATCAATACAGTCATGCTCATCATCTCCCTTACCTTCCATTACCATTGATTCAGGGAGTAGAGTGGCGGGGTTCAAAATATTGCATCTGGTGATGACAATGTTTGCAGCACCCATGAGAATCCTCTCATATTTAGTCAGCCGACTAGGGGTGAGATACTGAGTTTTTGTTCGGGTCAATAGAATCACAACTGCATGTGGAACATACACAGTTACAGGATGTCCCATGATAATGGACTCACTTTGTTCTAAACTGGTGCATGTTGCAGCTACTGCTTTCAGACATCCAGGTAATCCAGCAGCCACTGGATCCAATGTGGCAGAGAAATATGCCACAGGCCTTCTGGTTGTGCCATGTTCCTGAGTCAGGACTGACAATGCACAATTGTCACGAGTGTCACAGAATAGGCCAAACTCCTTGGAGTAGTCAGGCATCCCTAGAGCAGGGGCTGTACACAGACAATTTCGCAACTTTGTGAAAGCTGTCAAGCTCTCGTCATTCCATTCCACTGGGTCCTTTGCTCTTTTCTTTGTCATTTGAATCAAAGGTTTTGCAAGGACTGCGAATCCCACAATCCATTGCCTGCAGTAACCTACAACTCCGAGGAACATTCTGATTTCTTTCTGAGTACGGGGTAACTGCATATTTTGAATTATTCTGACTCTCTCTGAGGTAACTTTTCTGATGCCTTTTTCTATCTGGTGTCCCAGATATTTCACTGATTTCGAACAGAACTGTAACTTCTCAGGGGCCACTTTATGTCCCTTTTCACTCAGGTGATTTAGTAGGGCAATGGTGTCAACCACGCAGTCCCTATGACTTTTAGACGCCACCAATAGGTCGTCAATGTACTGGACCAAAACAGACTTTCCAGGTAAGACTAAAGTTTCAAGACATTTTTTCAAGATCTGATTAAAGATAGAGGGGCTCTCTGTGTACCCCTGGGGGACCCTATTCCAGACATACATGTGAGTGTTGAAAGCAAATGAGAAAAGAAATTTGCTGTCTGGATGCAATGGGATCGAAAAGAATGCGTGACATAGGTCTATCACAGTGAACCATTCAGCATCCCAGGGGATCTCATACAGAATCACTGCTGGGTTCGGGACAATAGGGCAGCAAGGAACCACTATCTTGTTTACCTTTCTTAGGTCCTGAACTACTCTGTACTTGCCATTAGGCTTTTTTATGCCCATAATGGGTGAGTTGCATGGGCTACTCATTACTTCCTGTATGATGTTTGCTTCTAGCAATTTCTGTATTTCAATGGCAACACCTGCTCTTACGTCTGCACTCATTCTGTAAGGCTTGGTATTGGGGTATACTGCATTTTCTATCATGGCTATTTGTATGGGGTCTACGTTTTTCATTAATCCCACATCCTTTCCTGTAAAGTCCCATACTTCTGGCTTCACTGTCTGCTGGAGTTCTTCAGGTAAGTCCTGTATAGTCAGTCGTTTTATTTCTGAGTCAGGTCTAATTAACATTAGCTTGTAGATACCGTCTTCGTCTGGAGTTTGAATTTCGACGCCCTTTGGTGTGCAAAAGATGGTACAATTCATTTTGCACAGCAAATCACGTCCCAGTAAGTTTACCGGACTGGTATCACAGACAACAAATCTGTGCATTTGTTTGAAATTTCCAATTGAGATCTCCATGGGCTCGGTAACAGGTGTACTAATCAATTGATTAGATACACCCACTACTTGGATGGCTTCTCCCGAGAGGGGTAGGTTTGGAATGTCCACTGTTCTTACAGTAGAACGGGTAGCACCAGTGTCCAACAGAAAGGTGACATCATTTCCATCAACCTTTCCTTCAATGTATGGCCCTGACTGGTCTACCGGCAAGGAGGCGCCAAGTACGCACTCCTCGTCCTCCCCTCTCAGGCCCCGTCAGTACTGGTCGTCACAGAAGAAAGTGTCATTCAGTAGATACTGCGAAGTTGCTGTATTTCTATTTTCATTGCCTCCCCAGATTTCTACGTCATCACCCTGTGGTGATTTTCCTTTAAAAATAGGTTTTGGCGCTCTGGGCACTTGGATCGTTTTTACCTGCTGCTGGGTCTTTCTTTGTTTTTCATTCTGCGACTGTGGAATTAAATCAGGTGTTTGGGCATTATCATCTTGTAAATAGGGACACTCGTCTCTCCAGTGTCCAATTTCCCCGCACTGATGGCAAGGAAATTTCTTCTTAGCTTCCTCTCTACTCATTTTCGGTCTAGGTTTTCCTCCACCCCCACCCCCAGTGCTTTGGTTCGGGGTAGTTTTGTTCATCTTGTTTAACTGCTTTTCCTGTTGTTCTGCGAGCTTTACTTGAGCCCACATAACCTTCTCCTTGAGAGCCTTTTTCTTTTCTGCCATCTCGTCCTCACAGTACTTTGCGTACCGTAGGACCTCATCTATCTTTTTAGTATGCCAACAGATTTTATTATCCTTTATCCATTGACAGATTTCAGGCCTTAAACCGTTTACAAACCTGTAAATGAAGTGTGTCATATCCTTCATCTCGATGTTATCTATACCACTGTATGTTTTGAACACCTGCACCAGCCTTTCATAAAAGGAATGCACTGTCTCGTCTCTTTCTTGCGTGGTTCTATCCATCTTGGTCCAATCAGTTTCCTTTGCGGGCACTTTTAGTTTCAGATGCTGAATTACCTGATCATATTTTCTCATTACTTCCTTCGATGGTTCTCCTGTTTTTTCATCTCTCGCGTATTCCTCACTGGGCCAAGCTATGGCTATTTTACACTCGGTCCACAGATCTACAGGGACCACTATGTCGAAGAACCCATCCAGGTCCTTCCACAGGCATTTTTGCACCTTTACGAATCTTTCTACCTGCCTATACCAATCCACGGGTTTTTCTCGTAATTTCAGAAAATCATTAGTAAAGGATACAATATCCTGTCTGGACCATGGAACATGTACATATTTTCCACCTGGTACTTCACGCATAGGGCATAACTGTTCTGGTTGGTCAGCTTCCTTTAGAACAAATTTGGGAGTTGCCTGCCTAGACCTGGCCTCATCCTTTTTCTTGGTCCATCTGGCTTTCCATCTTTCCACATCTCCCCATTTTTGTAATACTGTCAATAGTTCTTTGACCTGTGCTTTCTTGCCTGAAACATTCAAGTTTTCCAAATCCTTGTCTGAGAAATCTGCTCTGTATGGTTTCTGCAGAGGTTTCGATTTTGAAATATCTATTCCCATGCTAGCAGCAGTGTCTGTCAGTTTTTCATGAAGTACTCGAGTATTTCGGGTGAGACTCTTGCAGATAAACAGCATTTCGTCTTCGGAGTAGGTATTTAATCTGTCTAATCCTACGTTTCCTGCCATCAATTCCTCTATTTCTATTCTCAGCTTGTAGAGATCTAAAGGTTTCGTTGGGGACGCTTGTTTTTCAAATTCTTGACTCCATCTTTCGATTTCTTCAGGAGTCACCAATGTGACACTCTTAGTACCCGAGGTCGATTCCATTTGAATTTCCCTCGCATTAAAAGGATTATGTCTTTTCTGCATCCTTTTTCCTGTATTTCTAACGGGCAGATCTAGCAGCGAGACCTCCGACTCGCACTCACTTGTCTGGTCATCTACAATTAAGGGTTCTGGTCTGGCCGGTGCAATGACAGGAGTAATTACTGGAGTTTTCGGAGTCCCTTGACGGTCCCCGTACAACGGAACCACTGGTCGATAGTTACTGGGATTGTCAATGCTTCAGGACTGGTATTTAACTGGGACATTTTCTGAATGATCTCAGCTATCTGTTTTGCTAGAACCTCCCGCTCCTTTTCTTCCAGTAATCTCTCTATGGATTTGTCATGTAACACCTGCGGGGTCAGTGTGGGAGCATAACTCGGGGCAGTGGGATGTGTCTCACTCGGTCCTCCGCCATAATTAGGTTTTTGGAACAAACTTCCTGTGCCTAGAATTCTCGGATCTTCCTCATCCTGTGGCTTTAATAACGGCATTTCTGAACCAAAGGACCTCACCTCACCTCCGTAGGGGGGACGAGAGCAAAAATCTCCTTCACGTGAATATCCCATCTCCCCACCAATTGGTCTCCTTGGGTAAATACTTCTAGTTTCTATGGGTCCTAGACTCTCAGTATAAGGAGGAATTGGATAATCCCCTCCTACACTTGCGGACCTGACCTCTTCCCTTTGTAGAGGTCTCCTGGGAATATCCCCCGCACTTGAAGGTCGGTGTCCTTCATTATAAGAAGGCGGACTTCTCATGCATATGTCCTCTAATAATTCGTCATCTGATTCTCCGATGGGCCCCCAGTGTTTGGATTTCTCTGTCCTTTTCCCCCCCCAGGAGGATCTTCTGCTGGCATCATGGGAAACAGTCCCTCAACAATCATACTCTGCCTCCACTGTTTCATCTTTTGGGCTCGGGCTTCTTGCTTCAGTTTTGGATAAAATTTTGTCAATCCTTTATCCAATCGGGGCTTGTCCCTTTCAAAAGCCTCAATTTCCCATTCCTCTAGTGCTTCGTACTGCGTTAATCTAGGTCTGGGATGTAAATCATTCATTCGGGTTCTCAAATTAAATAGAATCCTGCTGTTAAAGGTTCCGTCTAACGGGAAAGCCAATACTCCGTCATCTTTCGTGTATTCTGCCCAATTTTCCAACCATACACATGTGTTGTACCCTTTATCGAACATCATAAAAGATGCGGGAGTATTCGGTGGCGGAATGACAACACCTTCTCTAGTTTTAATCTGCTTATCTTTCTTGAAATAATTCTTTACTTTATTTACAAGGGACAACTTTTGCTTGTTTCCGTACATAATGTCGTGCTTTATGCCTTTAAACTGATCTCTCTGAAATCCCAAATCTCTCGGATCGGGTCTAGTATGCGGTCTGTACGAATGCCACATACGATTCCTACGCTTATCTTTGTTTACAAAATTACTTCTAATCAGAAGTCGTCTTGTAATTTCGTGCGACCAATGAGGTGCACGAGTTCAAATAATTTCGGCCAATGGGTGCGCGGCCCCTTCGTGAGACAGTTCCCATGCTCCGGCGCTCACCCCTCCCTTACAATTCCAGCTCCACTACCAGCCCGCTGCGTCTACCAATCCCAGCGCGGCACGGAGTGACGTCAGAGCGGCTTCGCGACTGACTCCCTCCTTCACAAGGTAACGGAAACTTTCTTTCTTTCTAAAGTGCTTAGTGCTTGGTTATTTTACAACAATTACACATTCGCCACCGTGCTCAAGTGTCTAAAATAGAAAGAAATTTTTCACTGCAAGTAAACTACTTCCATTTACTTTTCACTCACTACGGATAGATCTTCTCTGCCTACCCTTCACTCTAGCATCGGAGAACCTGTTACTCCCCTAGACTCATCCACTTTACCGGGATATATCCGAGACTAAGGTTTCCCCAGCGAGCCCCTTTGCTTTCACCCAAGCTCCGATGAACCTGCTACTCTTCCGATGTGACCCTAAATAGGTTTATGCCACAATGGGAATTTTGCCAATGAACCTCGTTACTAACCTTTATTCAAACATGCATTCGGAAAAAACCCTAGTTAGTGCTTCCAGTTCTGCCTAACCTGCACCAACTTTCCTTAGAGCAGGTGACCTCAACACGAATGGATTCTATTCACCACTCGCTATTCAATTCCCCGGGGATTCCCAACAAAACACTTAACAATTACGGACGAAATAGGTTAATACATATATCAATACAACAATAAGAAAAACAGTTTAAAACATTTCATAATTTTTCAAAGCAAACATTTCAAGTGACTGATCAGATCTCCTGAAGTGCCTACTTTTGTAGCAGCATCAATACTAGCAGCTTCCGACTTAGCTAGACTAACTAGTCCTGCCTAACTTTTAGCTATTCCCTAACCATAACTCTGCTACCAGAAAATTACTGCTAGAGATCGCGGGTCACCCGACCAAAAATTTCGCCACTTCCGGCTTCGGGCCCATATATTTCAAATCACCAGATACATTGATCGGATGACGTCACAATCTACTACCAATAATTGTGGGATTCCTTTCGATTATTTCTAGTGTACCCGACTTACCATCCACTGTTACGGGTACCTATGACCACAATGGATCAGGGAGCTAGCTGTGAAAGGAAAGGCAGCAAAAATAATATACTCTTCAATAAATGACCTTTGCTTTTCATAAAATGACCACGGACAACTAGAAGTTTTATAAAGTTTATATGAAGTTCAAATCAGTGTGAAAATCCAACTTACATTGAGCAGATAGTCAGTAAGCAAAAACATCTGGTTTCAAGAGAAATGCGACTGGGAACCTGCTAAGCTAGTAAAACTAAACATGTAAGAGTCAAAATGGGTGATGAAGAAATAACTAGGGCAAGAATCATTTATGCTATGGAATGGGAAACTTAGAAATCTAAACAGCTCGATTAACGTGAAAAATAGGACTCGCTATAACTTCAGAAAATCTCTTCATTCAGTTTAGTGAGAAAAAGGTATAGAACACATCAAACTAGTTATAAACTGTAAATAGGGAAAAATGATTTGTAAAAGGAAGGGTAACATAGGAACACGCTATGAAATTCAAATGCAAATAATTTCAACAGAGGCAATGGTTGCGGAAAGCATGGAAAATTATCATATGCAAAGATATGACTTTATTGAAGCAAAGACAGAAAATTAGAAAGGTGCAGTTTCAAGAGATTTAGAGCGATATTTACCTAGACTGGTGTGAAAAACCAAACCCTGGCCACGGGTCAGTTAAGGACAGGAAACCCTCAAGGAAGGATACCCCTCAAATGGACAGCAGGTGCAGAATGGACACCCAGGACAGGACAGGAAACCCTCAGATTAGGATCAGGACAGGACCACCAGGACACGACCAGCACCCGCAGTTTGGAAGCAACGCCTGCGGTCCACCCTCTCTGCAGCTATCGATCAGAACCCCTATTGGGTCAGCGAACTCCCAGCAAAGTGCTCCGCCAGTACTTTAAGGTTTAGTAAAACCTTAGTCTATGGTCAATTTCGGACAGAGTGCTCCGCAGCGCTCTGTATCTTCAGTCACCTATTGAGTGCGTTGGGTCAGTGACAGGTCAGCTATTCAGACAAGTCGGACGATTTCCCTAGGTGAACCTAGGCTAGATATACTGTTTTGGGACAGGGTACCACCCCCCAATGTTGCAAAGTGTCAGAATCCCCAAATTTCGATTGGTCCTAAGGTAGGATTTGTTAACACACCAATCAGAACAGACTATTCTAAGGCCTATTTTGCATGCTAAGGTGCCGCCTAGCAAGATTGGGGTTCCCACGAGAAGTCGCAGGGAATACAATGCAAAAGAATACAATGTGTTACAATATAATACAATCTAGATGCTCTTGCTGGGTGAAGGTGCATGTTCCCATGCTGGCTCTGGCATCAACCTTCTTTGGCTTGGTTTCAATGTCACCGCACCATCGAGTGATTCTGCGCAGAAATACCCTCCAAGATGGACTCCCCAGCCCCATCACCCCTCAGTGTCGAGGATACATGAAAAGTAAGCGAAAACAAATTAATACATAGAAATAAATGAATGTATTACATGTTATAAGTTCGTACTTTAGTTTCATCATCATAAAAATATACTATGCATTAGTGAATAAGTGCAACAAATAACATCACAGGAGCAGCAGCACAAAGCTTCAGCACGTTATTGTTATTACACATGTGCACCTTTTCCCTCTCGAATTCTGACTGCGTCATGTCAGCTGACTATGCCTTACGCATGCGCAGAAACGAAAAGCCAAGCAGCGGCCATTTTAGGGACAAGGATTAATCGTATTAGTAGAACACATAGGCAAGCGTCTCTATGATACCCACGCATATTTAAAAATACAAAAATTTAGTAAAACAAACAATTGAAGTTACGAGATTATAATAGATTTTCGAGGTTTTTGACTCGAGCAAGTCGCAATGCGAAATCTTGCTCTATCAACACTACGAACAATCACTGCTTTTTTAATGTACACTATTATTTGGATTCCATTCCCTATTTATATGTACACAAGAATTAAAAAGGTTGTATAATGTATGTGTTTTGATACTGCCTAACCACATATATGTTTGTATGCAACACAGCTATCTTATACTTCCCTAGAGAGGCTCCTGGAATGTCAGGTGCATCAGGTTTACTGATCCATTGACGGATTCTGATCTCAGAGTAGTTTTTACAAGTTCGTCTATCGTAGTTGCTTTGGGAAGTGGCGGACCTCCTCCAGTAGCTCTAGCCTGGATTAGACAGTTTGCAACCTTCTCGTTCGTCCATGATCTGAGATCTTGCCATCGTTTTCTGATTTCCTTCAATGGATCTCTGCATCACACCAACAGAGTTGATTTTTTCTGTATTGCTTTCCATATTTAATTCTTTTGTGATAAAGGCACTGTGAGGGATGATTTCCCAAAAGGTTTGTCATGGTGCCCAGCGCACTGCTCTGTCAATATTTCCAGTTCTTGTCTTCAATATTTTATTTTGCATTTCAAGGCCCCAGCCTCCTTCTCTGTGTCCTTTCTTGACATTCAATGTCTTTATCGGTGGATGCCACACACACAGGTCGATGTTGTTTGGATACTGTCCACAATCTCCAGCATGCACACTCTGCTGTTTCCAATTGAGCATCAATGTTCAGTTGTGAGGTCATCAGGCTATGGCAAAATACGACAGCCACTAATTCTGACAGAACTCACAATTATTGAAGTTGAAGAATGTGATTACCTTAGTAGCGCACCAAACAAACACTGATTCTCAAATTGTTGATGCAACTACTACTGTGCATTCTGAATAGAGATTTCCTAATTGCGAGGTGCTATTTGTCGCAATTAGAAAATCACACTCCAGTGCAGCAAATCTACTGGGCCTCTACACTCCCTGCTCCATTATATACTAGTGACTATGCACTTATAGGTAGTTTGAATCCCCCTTACCTTATTATATCCTAGGGACTTGCAGGGTCTCTCATTGCCAATTCTAATTATACGGAATTATAACATACTTTCAATCCAAACAGAGGCCCTGGGTCTGGTTAGCAGAGCCCATGGAGCTGTCAAAGTCACAAAACCAGCACCTAGTAGGCAAAATGGGGGCTAAAAGTGGGGGACACTGCAAACAGGCCCTGATTTCTCACAGTGTACAATTACTATGTATTTGCCTCTTTTACTGCATCTGTAATACAGCGTGGATG
Source organism: Lissotriton helveticus (assembly GCF_964261635.1). NCBI lineage: Eukaryota > Metazoa > Chordata > Amphibia > Caudata > Salamandridae > Lissotriton > Lissotriton helveticus. The sequence goes on along the minus strand of NC_136058.1, from coordinate 401,079,917 downwards.
CAATGCCAGAAGGTTGCCTCATTTCCCTGGTCCTTTACTTGAACCGGACGCCACACTGGCAAACAGCTGGAGCAATTGCACTCTAAACTTTTATATACAACAACCAACTTAAATATTCATCAAACTAAGAAGTATAAATGATGACAACATGTGTACTGAGCCCTGAAGAAGTTCTTGGCGGACGAAATACATTGGCTACTGTTCGATTGAGATGATTTTAAGAAAAATGGAGATGAATAAAGATTTACTGAAAGAAGAAAATATCTTTACATCTGTTTATTGAGACTAGATGATGGCATTGCTTGAAGTTACAAATTGTGTACAACAGACTCAAGTTTCACTATACACATTTAACAACTTTGGAATTGAGTGCTGAACCACTATCTTGTGTGCCGGGGCAGAGATGTTGGGGCCGATTCACAGAACTAACTTAAGACAAAATCCTAAACTTACTACTTTGGTATTCACAGAAGGCAGTTAGTAGTAGTAAAGTTAGGATTTTGTCTTAAGTTTTACTTAAGACAAACTTAAGACAGACTTAAGACAAACTTAAGACAGACTTAAGACAGACTTCAGACAAACTGAAGACAAAATCCTAGCTTAAGTTTGTCTTAAGTCTGTCTTAAGTTTGTCTTAAGTCAAACTTAAGACAAATTCCTAACTTTACTACTACTAAATGCCTTCTATGAATACCAAAAGTAGTAAGTTTATGATTTTGTCTTCAGTTAGTTCTGTGAATCGGGCCCGCTGTGACTACTGCTGAAGACCTTAATGTCTGCAAATACAGGATACTTGGTGGTAGACTGGGGAAATATTAAAATTAGAAGCTGGCTCTATAGCTGCTCTTTCAGAGAGGGGGTAAAACCTTGGAAATTCTGTGTGGGAAACCTCCCTGCTTCACCCGTGGTGCAGGAGCATGGGCTTGCCAGAAGCTGGCTTGGAGCTGCAGACAGTGTTCATCATTATCCTCTCGGTGGAATAAATAATGTCTCGTAACCATCCTGCTTCCACATGAGTGCAGGGGTTTGCCATGGTCAATAAGACTAGAATTAGGGGCAGTTACCACTTCCCTGCCACAGGGACTGCTCCTGTTCGCCTCACTGCCATTATCAAATTCATATCCCTGCATGTGCAAAGTTATGTTAGTTCAGTTGTGTTATGTTGTTATGCTGTGCTGTGTTATATTATATTGTGTTGTTCTATGTTATGCTGTGCCCTGCACAGAAGAATGTCATGTTGTTATGTTATGTTGTGTTGTGTTGTATTGTGTTAGGTTGGGTTGTGGTATCCCATGTTATGTTAGTTATGTTATGTGTACAGCACACAAGTAACCATGGAGGGTATTCTGCCACTAAAGCTGGAGTTATATGGGCCGAGCCAGGCTCCCGGGCTAAGGGAAGAGGCAGGGTTTCCGCTTCTTGGGGAATTCAAGAGCTGACGTACAAGGGCAGATCGTCCCAGGCTTTATCAGCGAGATGGGATGAGGCGCAAACTCCGGATCTGGTCCTGTGTCTGAAGGAGGAGGAGGAGGGCAAGTAGGAGTATGGCTGAACAGACATGTCTGGCAGGTTTGTGTAAGTAGATGATGTTGTTGAGGTACATAAGGCTGATGCTTATTTGCAGATAGGCAGTCAGTAGAGCTCTTTGAGGTGTAACGTAATAAACATGCAGGCTGGTGGGTTGAGGATGAGACTGCTGGCTGAGTTTTAAAGGTCTGTGAGGTGTAACATGCTACACATGCAGGCTGGTAGGTTGAGGGTGAAGCTGGTGGCTGAGTTTTGAAAGGTCTGTGAGGTGTACCGTGCTACGCAGGCTGGTTGGTTGGGTTGAGGATGAGGCTGGTGGCTGAGTTTTGTAAGGTCTGTGAGGTGTAACATGCTATGCACGCAGGCTGGTAGGTTGAGGACGAGGCTGGTGGCTGAGTTTTCTAAGGTCTGTGAGGTGTACCGTGCTATGCATGCATGCTCTTAGGTGGAGAACGAGGCGTGCCGCTGAGTTTTGTAAGGTCTGTGAGGTATAACGTGCTATGTATACAGGCTGGTAGGTTGAGGATGAGGCTGGTGGCTGAGTTTCGTAAGGTCTGTGAGGTGTAACGTGCTTTGCATGCAGGCTGGTAGGTTGAGGATGAGGCTCGTGGCTGGTCTTTGTAAGGTCTGTGAGGTATAACGTGCTATGCAAGCAGGCTGGTGGGTTTAGGATGAGGCTGTTGGCTGAGTTTTGTAAGGTCTTTGAGGTGTAACGTGCAATGCATGCAGGCTGGTGGTTTGAGGATGAGACTGGTGGCTGAGTTTTGTAAGGTCTGTGAGGTGTAACGTGCTATGCATGCAGGCTGGTAGGTTGAGGAGGAAGCTGGTGGCTGAGTTTCGTAAGGTCTGTGAGGTGTAACGTGCTATGCATGCAGGCTGGTGGGTTGAGGATGAGGCTCGTGGCTGAGTTTTGTAAGGTCTGTGAGGTGTAACGTGCTATGCATGCAGGCTGGTAGGTTGAGGATGAGGCTGGTGGCTGAGTTTCGTAAGGTCAGTGAGCTGTAACATCCTATGCATGCAGGCTGGTGGGTTGAGGATGAGACTTGTGGCTGGACTTTGTAAGGTCTGTGAGGTGAAACGTGCTATGCAAGCAGGCTGGTGGGTTTAGGATGAGGCTGTTGGCTGAGTTTTGTAAGGTCTTTGAGGTGTAACGTGCTATGCATGCAGGCTGGTGGTTTGAGGATGAGACTGGTGGCTGAGTTTTGTAAGGTATGTGAGGTGTAACATGCTTTGCATGCAGGCTGGTGGGTTGGGGATGAGGCTGGTGGCTGAGTTTTGGATGGTCTGCGAGATGTAACATGCTATGCATGCAGGCTGGTAGGTTGAGGACGAGGCTGGTGGCTGAGTTTGTAAGGTCTGTGAGGTGTAATGTGCTATACATTAACCCTGTGCAAAGCACTACGCTACTCTCGCGTAGTTGGTAAAGTTTCCGCTACTTTGCGTAGCACAGTGCAAACACTCGTAGCGTAGTTCAGCTGTAATTTTTTTGCTTGCTCGCGATCCTTAACATCAAGTTGGCGACCTCTAGCAAGCAAAATGACATTCCGGTGAGACTTTTTCCTTGATCGCGATCAGCAACATCAAGTTGCCGATCGCGAGCATGGAAAATAAACCTCCCAGAGAGATTCTCAACGCCGGAAGGTCAGGTTTCTCATTGCGAGCAGTAGCGTATGCTCGCAACAGCGCGCGGCGAGAAACTATCAGTTCGCGTTGAGAAAACTGCCGCTCAAGTAAAAATCTACTTGAGCGGCAGAAAACTACAGCTCGCACTGTGCATGATGCCATTTTCAATGATTGCACAGTGCAGGATGATTGTCCGCACTGTGCAATCATTGAAAACGGCATCTTGCACAGTGCGAACACGCTTTTAAGCAGTTCACGCAGTGCTATGCGTAGCTGGCATAGTGCGAAGTGCCCTTCGCATAGTTAGGCATAGCGCTACTTCGCTAACTACGCCCATGGTTACTATGCATGCAGGCTGTTGGGTTGAGGATGAAACTGGTGGCTGAGCTTTGTACAGTCTGTGAGGTGTAACGTGCTATGCATGCAGGCTGGTAGGTTGAGGATGAGGCTGGTGGATGAGTTTTGAAAATATGTGAGGTGTAACATGCTATGCATGCAGGCTGGTGGGTTGAGAATGAGACTGGTGGCTGAGTTTTGTAAGGTCTGTGAGGCGTAACGTGCTATGCATGCAGGCTGGTGGGTTGAGGATGATACTGGTGGCTTGGCTTTGTAAGATCTGTGAGATGGAACATGCTATGCATGTAGGCTGGTAGGTTGAGGATGAGGCTGGTGGCTGAGTTTTGTAAGGTGTGTGAGGTGTAAGGTGCTATGCATGCAGGCTGGTGGGTTGAGGATGAGGCTGGTGGCTGGTCTTTGTAAAGTCTGTGAGGTGTAACGTGTATGCATGCAGGCTGGTAGGTTGAGGACGAGACTGGTGGCTGAGTTTTGTAAGATCTGTGAGGTGGAACATGCTATGCATGTAGGCTGGTAGGTTGAGGATGAGGCTGGTGGCTGAGTTTTGTAAGGTGTGTGAGGTGTAACGTGCTATGCATGCAGGCTGGTGGGTTGAGGATGAGGCTGGTGGCTTAGTTTTGTAAGGTCTGTGAGGTGTAACGTGCTATGCATGCAGGCTGGTGGGTTGAGGATGAGGCTGGTGGCTGAGTTTTGTAAGGTCTGTGAGGTGTAACGTGCTATGCATGCAGACTGGTAGGTTGAGGATGATGCTGGTGGCTGAGTTTTGTAAGGTCTGTGAGGTGTTACGTGCTATGCATGCAGGCTGGTGGGTTGAGGATGAGACTGGTGGCTGGTTTTTGTAAGGTCTGTGAGGTGTAACGTGTATGCATGCAGGCTGGTGGGTTGAGGATGAGGCTGGTGGCTGGTTTTTGTAAGGTCTGTGAGGTGGAACATGCTATGCAAGTAGGCTGGTATGTTGAGGGTGAGGCTGGTGGCTGAGTTTTGTAAGGTCTGTGAGGTGTAACGTGCTATGCATGCAGGCTGGAAGGTTGAGAACGAGGCCTGCCACTGAGTTTTGTAAGGTCTGTGAGGTGTAATGCGGTCTGCATACAGGCTGGTAGGTTGAGGATAAGGCTGTTGACTGAGTTTTGTAAGGTCTGTGAGGTGCTACGTGCTATGAGGATGAGGCTGGTGGCTGAGATTGTAAGGTCTGTGAGGTGTAACCTGCTATGCATGCAGGCTTGTAGGTGGAGAACGAGGCGTGCCACTGAGTTTTCTAAGGTCTGTGAGGTGTACCGTGCTATGCATGCAGGCTCGTAGGTGGAGAACGAGGCATGCCGCTGAGTTTTGTAAGGTCTGTGAGGTGTAACGTGGTATGCATGCAGGCTGGAAGGTTGAGAACGACGTGTGTCGCTGAGTTTTGTAAGGTCTGTGAGGTGTAACGTGCTATGCAGGCATGCTTGTAGTTTGACAATGAGACTGGTGGCTGAGTTTTGTGCGGTCTGCAAGGCATAACGTGCTATGCATGCAGGCTGGTATGTTGAGGACGAGGCTGGTGGCTGAGTTTTCTACGGTCTGTGAGGTGTACCGTGCTATGCATGCAGGTTGGTATGTTGAGGACGAGGCTGGTGGCTGAGTTTTCTCCGGTCTGTGAGGTGTAACGTGCTATGGTCATGCGAGGTCACCACCTCAGCCATAAAGGGTCAGAAGCTGCAAGAGCAGGACCCTAGCACGCGGCATCACACACCTGCCCAGACTGCAACATGCAAATGTTATGTTATTTTAAAAAGATTTCTGTAGCGCATCGCTGCCCCCCGAATGGGGCTTCCTGGTGCCAGTCACAAGTAATACGACAGCAGAAGAGGAAGGCAGGCGAGGCCAAGGAGGAGAACAACCAGGTCTTTAGTTGCTTCTGAAAACTTAAGTGGTCTTGATTCTTTCTTAGCGAAGCCGGCAGAGAGTTCTATAGGATGGAAAAGAATTTCAGCCACTCCGGCTCTTGTCTGATGAGGAACGAAGGCCAGATTCAAGTCTGCTGAGCTTAAGACTCTCACAGAGGAATACAATTGCATCAGAGCAGCAAGACTTGGCAAATGCAGGTAACCATGGGGCTTGAAAACTATGTGAGAACAAAGACTGAACAGCAGACCGAAGTTTAAGAATAAATCCACAAAGAGAAAAGGGAACTGAACTGGGAGTGCATTTGATTTGGGGGTGACTGAGTGAACAGAGCCTGTGCCTAATCAGTGCAGTCGCCAAGATTAGATGCCAGGGATTACTGACTCTGCCAACTCCATTAGTGGGGTTGGGAACAGAAAGGTGTAGTGTCCAAGATTGTAAACAGGATTTCCACCATGTATTGTATTCCTATAACTGTCCTGTGCATTATAAGTACCGCTTTGTGACTCCAGTCTGTAATGGCACAGACAAGCTGTAAAACAATGGATTGGAATGGCAGCTGGAGTAAATAACAGTGACTAAGATTAATTAAAGTATTCCCTTCCATCAGTATGCGCGGTTGTTGTGAGAACTTCCTAATGTGTGACAAGATTACTTGAAATAAATGCTATCGAGTTTAGCAGATAAAATATGGCTTCAGAACAAAACTCTTGCATAAAATAACCATGTTTCACGTGTCGAGCTGCAGCACGGATCTGCAGGCTGCCAAGGCTTCCATTCTCATTGGAAGGGTGGGCCCTTTGAAACAACTCTCAGTGCCCGAGCAGTTTCACTCCTTCTGCCCTTGACACGTGCAGTACGGGTGCAGAACCTTCATCTTCAAGAGATGTCCTGAGCTTGTCTTCAGCAGAGCCAGGAAGCAGAGTCAGCGCCCTGTCGTCATGGTTCATGCCAGTGCCCGAGGTCAAGGCATCGCTCGAACATCCGCAGATACTGTCTGTGCATCTTGTGCAACCGGCCCTTAGGGACAAGATGGCAACGAGGGAGGGTCCCCTCTGCTGGGAACTCAAGCCTTCTGCAGGACCCCTGTCCTCCTTGTCACTGGGATGGGGCAAGTAGGGCAGAGGGTCTCAGAGTTCAGGCAGAAAGGAAAGTTCAGAGAAAGGCATGGACAGTTCTCTGCTGTTGTGCTACCTGTGTTGCAAGTTCAGATGCCCAAGGCACACAACCTTTGGGTGTCTTTGTCTGGATTATGACCGGGGCAGACAGGGCACCCCCTCGCTAGTGAGACCATCATGGGCAAATGTGAAAACTAGGCTTGGTTGTCTATCAACAGCCCCTGTGCTGAGCAGCACGGCATCCAAAAACCTGGTACATCCGGACCCGGTTACTCAATTAAGGAATACGTCCACCCAGATATCTTTGGCCTTGTGGTCCTGGAAGGTCAACTCAGATTTTCATCCTTCCAAGGTCAATGCAATGAATAAGATTAAGTATGGAATCAATGAAGGTCTGTTATTCAATGCCAAGTTGTCCAAGGGGTGAAAGCTTGCATTATCAATACTTATGTAAACATAGCCGAATTGTTAGAGTGCCTGCTGCTGAGGTAAACACACGAGCAGCTCACAGATTGGACTCTCACCATGGGAAGCTCTGCTTGCATCTTCTGGGTACCAGTACATTTGGTAATATAAAAAAAAAGTGTACTGAAAGTGCAAAGGGGTCGGTGTAACTAGACTGGTTGTGCACCCGGGTAATTTTGCGCCAATTCTTTGCGATTGTATCACAAACTATGCAAATTAACACCAAGAGCTCTGGGATCTTGTATTGCGCTGGTGCATTTGTTCTCTGGGGTCTTGGATTGCGCTGGTGCATTTGCTCTCTTGGATCTTGGATTGCGCTGGTGCATTTGTTCTCTGGGATCTTGGATTGCGCTGGTGCAATTGTTCTCTGGGATTTTGGATTGCGCTGGTGCATTTGTTCTCTGGGATCTTGGATTGCGCTGGTGCATTTGTTCTCTGGGGTTTGGATTGAGCAATGAGTATAAAATGTAGGTTTCTACATATGATATGGTGAATGACTTGGTGAAAAATGTCAACACCAGTACTGCAATCCAAGTGATAGGGGAACGCCGGAACAAAAGTGCACCGTGCAACCTGTCTGATTTCACCACAGAAACCCAGTCTGCTTGAGATGTGCATGATGCAGTAGTCTTAGATGGAGAAGTCACATGGTTCTCTTGAGTTCTCAATCCAAAGAGCTGAGCCTTGATGTTGTAGTGTAGTTCCTATTTCGCTAATAGGCTCTGCGCATTGGAATAATATACCCTATAGTTTTGGCATAGGACTGTGGTCAGTATGCCCCTATCAAGTATATTAAACGTAATTACTTTGTGTGCCAGCTAACTCAGAGGCCACTAGAAACTCCTTGTAAACAAGAAGGCAGCAGTTTCTGGCAACCGCATAAACATTACAACTTTGTTTCCCTTTAGAATCGGAATACTCTCGGAATCGTGGAAACAACAGATAACAGTTTCAGTCAGCTAATCATGCATGTTTAGTTTCTTGAGAGTTACACAGAAAGAATAGACTTTAGCTGCTACCACCTTCAGCAAATTATTTGTTGAACAGTCTCTGAGTTTTTTGTAAGATTTTGAATGCAAATGGCAGCTGGTTTGCTTTTATTTGCCTTGATACCACATTTGGCTTATAGTTAAGGTGCCAATCAAGTAATATCCCCAGACGTCTTTGGATGTCACTAAATTTGAGGCCTTCCTGTGCTTGCTCCGGATACCTTTATAATGAAACAAAAAATGTATACCAAGACTCCTAGGCCTCTGGATATCTCACAGAGATATAGAGCTACCAAATGTTTTAAGTTAGAAAGGAAAATTAATAAATCAACCAAAGACTAAGGGTGGGCGGCCAGCTACGCTCCGTGCACGGAGTGCGCGTAGTGCCATCTCCTACGCATTTTGCGTAGCGGGCGTAGCCAGGCGGCACTACGCGCACTCCGCAGACGGTGCGTAGCCGGCCGCCACCCGCCTCCCTCCCGCCCTCCCTAAATACGTAAACAAAAGGATAGAAAGCTTTTAAAAACACTTACCTTGTCCGCCGTGTCCCCAGGGCTCCCTTTCGCCGTCCCTGGATTCGCGCCGCCATTTCGGATACTAATGCGCATGCGCGGGCAGCCGCGCATGCGCATTTCTCATGAGAAATGCGCATGCGCGGGCGCCCGCGCATGCGCATTAGTATCTGAATCGGTGGCGGCGCGAATCGCGGGACGGCGAGAGGGAGCCCCGGGGACGCGGCTGACAAGGTAAGTGTTTTTAAAAGCTTTCTATCCTTTTATTTAAGTATTTAGGGAGGGCGGGGGGAGGCGGGTGGCGCGTAGTGGGGCTACGCGGAGTGCGCGGGTGGGCGTAGTTTTGTGCCCACTTCGCGTAGCTCCGCGGAGCCCCACTCCGCACACTACGCCCAGGGTTACCAAAGACACAAAGTTATGATCTGATCTTCAGTCTGCGGTTTCTTCTTGCGATATGTGTAAATTCTGACTCATAATAACTAGAAGTTTGGGTAGAGCTCACCATCAAAACTCCAACTCCTATTGACGAAAATCTTTTATGTACTCATTTTTGTGCTCTGTACTCATCTTCTTCTTCCGTTATATCGGATTTGGGAATTGAAAAAATTGGAGGTGGTAAAAGTAAACACATATTTACGTGCAAACATCTCAAATAATGTTTCTTGGGTCCCATATAATACCTCTCAGGCTGCAAAGTTTACGAGAATTGGCCTTTTACGTGTTTTTATTGTACAAAGAAGGAGGGACATCTTTTTTACTGTTATAGGTGAATATTGCTAGCATGGTTTCTGTTGCTTTATATTGAATAGAAGCAAGGGCGCTTTCTTCGTTTATCTCCAATATTGAATCTGTTTCATGGAAGAGCTACCTTGGTGTAAGCTCCTCCAGCTCTGTTGACATGATCTGTCTTGAGCTGGGCTTGATGGGTATTACCTTCCGTGCCCACTGCCAAATAATTTAATATTTTCAATAATTATTCAGAAGTCCTAAAAATGCATTGAAAAATGTAACTTGGTGGGAACTTGTATGGGATAATAAAAAGATGTAAACTTTTGGGTCTGTTTACTCCTATTGTATACCAAAGTGTGCCTTAAATCATGATGGGGTGTTATTGTGTCTACATAGTAGCGTCTTAAAGTGTCACTTAAAAAAGCGTGCTAGAAATGAAAGTTTCCAGCTTGACTTGGAACATTGTCTAGAAATAAGAAGATTGCAGCTGGGCTGTATGTTTGCACGAAGTGGTGAGATGCAATTGTATTTAAAGTCCATCATTTGTCCACTTGGGCGTGGATTTTTCATGATATTCAGGTATCCACATGCTGTGGGGTGATAGTGTGTGGATCTAGAGGGATGGGGTCTCCCCACATTCATGCTATCAATATTGTGGAGTTGTTAAACATCATTTGAATAATGTGCTTTTTATTCTGTCCTGATCTTTTTTTTATCTGCAGAATTTTTTTTTTATCCTATGATATTAAGGTATTCAGTAGTAACACAGAAACAAGCACTTAACTTTTTTTAAACCCTTCCTCTTTGAATATTTGTTATCATTTAATTCGGTTTTTGGGTGCTTTCTTAATATAAATTGACCTATTTGTATTCACTACAATGTATTTTGCTTGCTGTAATCAAGTTTTGCATTGTTTTAATTACATGTATTTTCAATTCACTGTGTTTATTTATGATTGATTGTCGTGGTATTTAAGTTTAATATGTGGATGCACTTTAGAGTCAATCATTTTTATTATGCGAAAAGACATATGGTACACAGCTCAGCTGCCTACATCAACTTGCCGCAGGGTGAAAACACAGCGCATCAACATGGCGTCTGGACCTACATCCCGGAGGACGGCCCCGCGAAATGCTATGAACCGAAGTGACCGCCCTGCCTGTGCTGAGGCCACCGCCTTTTCAGGAAATGAACTCATGAGAATGTAAACACCCTCTCCCACCTCCCCCCCTCCCCCCCAGACACACACACACACACACCCGCCCCCCTCCCTATCCCACCCACACTCCGCATCGGCTTTAGCTATACAAGTACTACAAAATCCAGCAATGCACCAAGGGAAGGTTCAACCCCCCAGGTTAGCCCTGTCCGACTCTAAGGGAATGAGTTGTAGGATCTGAAGGTATTTCGGGCAAGTTACTTCTCGTAGGTCCTTGGACAGGAGATGCAAGAACAGGCCCCCCAATTTAGCATACTCCGAGCCTTTCCCATCCATACCCATCAAGAGCCTTTCCATTGCTAATATGTGCCAGAGCCGTTGGAACCAATCTCGGGGATCCGGTACCACCGGGGAACCCCAATTCGCCAGCAGGACCTGCCTTGCGGCCAATAGCGCCAGCGCGATCTGCCTACCCTTCAGCGAGCGCAGAGGGAAGAACTTAGAATGGGGAAGCCCAGCGGAGTATACTCTGGAAGCCGGGGAGATGTAATCTGAAACGCCTCATCCAGCTCATCTAAGATCGTGGACCAGCACCTCCAAAACTTTGGGCAGTGCCATAACAAGTGTGCCAATGTCCCTGTTAACCCACACCCCCTCCTGCAGGGACCTGACTTAGTGACATCCCAAGCAATGAGGCGCACCGGAGTGTAGTACCAGTAGGCCTCTACCTTATACCCTGATTCGGCACCCGCGGTATTGGAGGCCGTGTGCTGCTTCTTTTTCGATAGTGGGCGTCCCAGCTCCGTCTCCCAGCGGACCTGCGCATGGGGTGCGTTGTCTCTTGGGATGGCTGAGAATCATAGCATACAACTCCGAGATGAGCCTCCAGTCATCTTTCTTACAGACCAACCATTTTTCAAACTTCGTCAGCGGGCGAGACATGTCAGCTACATTAGTGGGTTGGGTAACCCAATCTGCCACTTGCGAGTAAGAAAAAGCGTCCGCCAGTGGCAACTGGAAGAACTCCGTTCGCAGCCGGGGAAACGGAACCAATCCATCCAAGTCAAAAATGGAACCCACCCTCTTACAGCCCTCCTCTCGCCAGCGATGGAAGACTGGGTACGCGTGGCCGGCGGGAAGTCCGGATTGTCAACAATAGGAGTCATCGGAGAGGGAAACGTGGTCCACCCCTTTCGTTGCGCCAGCTGGTCCCATCACCGGGCAAGAGTAGAGGCCCTAGGCTCTATGCTTGCGGGGCAGCCACAGCTCCCGTCAGATATTGCAACCCACCACCGTCTGGTCTATAAAGTTCCAGGGCCTCATTTATGAAGCTATGCATCACTTTTACGCCGCTGGTGCGTCACTTTTTGTGACGCACCAGCAGCATAACAAATGTGCCTTATTGCACCATATTTACAAAGTGGCGCATCTAGGTAGATGCGTCACTTTGTAAACCCCTGCACCACATTATACCTGCGCCAGGTATAATGTATGCAGGGGGGCGTTTTGACGCAAGAAAGGGTCATAGAAGTGACGAAGTGAAATCTATAAGATTTCAGTGCGCCACCTCTAGGACGCAAATGCGTACATTTCTTACGCCTGCCTCACAGCAGGCGTAAGATTGACGCAGGCCCTTTCACATGGGGCTTGCCCCATGTGAAAGAACACATTGCTGTAGTTGCGTCACTTTTGTGACACACTCCAGCAATGCGTCACTTTTGCGCCATACAGATAAGTCAGAAATACTGACGTATCTGTAACTCCTAGCGCAATGATGCGTCATACTGTAAATATGACGCATCATTGGTGTCGCAAGGAGGGCGCAATGAAAAGTGACGCATCGCTGTTTTCACGCACCGATACATTACTGTTGGACTTGGCCCTCTTGGCAGGGTCATCGCTGAACTTTTTGCCTTCCTCCAATATTCTCTCACCTGTTTTTTGTTGGTTTAATGACTCTGGGCACTTTACCACTGCTGACCAGTGCTAAGGTGCATATGCTCTCCCTGTGCAAAATGTATATGTGATTGATTTCCATGATTTGGCTTATTGGATTTACTGTCAGTCCCCAGTAAAGTGCACCAGGAGTGCCAGGGCTTGTAAATGCCAATACTGCTAGTGGGCCTGCAGCGCTGGTTGCGCCACCCACAGAAGCAGCCTTTTAAAATGTGTCTAGGGTCTGCCATTGCAGAACCTGCGTGCAGTCTGGTACTGTCATGCTGGCTGGAGAGCAGAATGCATCCAACAAAGTGCTGAAAGAAGTTATGCAGAGGCCCCCCTGGCCTGCAAGAACAAAGAAAATGATGTATAAAAGTAGGAGCCCTGCTCCTTGTAAATCAGAATCCTGTTTCCCACAACGAACCTCTGCCCAACTAGAAGGCGAAGAAGAAGCTGGAAGGACTGGCCTGCTGTCTGCCTTGCTGAGGAAGGAGTGGAGAAGACTTTATGAAAAGACTTTGCAGACTTGTGCTAGAAGCTTTCTCCAAGGGCTTGTTTGAGCTTGCCCCCTGATCTGAACCCCAGGACTAGTGGGTTCTTGGTGCCTTCGCTCGCTCTCATCTAATCCGTGAGCTTTCTCCTGCTGGAGCTGAGACTTTGTGCCCCCTTCGCCCCCTCCTAGGGCCGTGACACCCAGGAGCCTGGCCGCCCGTGTCCTGTGAGAGCCCCGCTCGTGCAGAGTCGCTCTCTTCCCCGTGGACCGGGCCGCCAGCTCCCCTGTCGCCAGCCTGTCACTGGAGCGCGCTGTGTGCCCTCGCTCGCACCTCCCGCTGGAATTTCCTTGTCGAGCGTACTGAAGGAGTGCGGGCCGTCTCTGCTTCCCCGGATAAACTGAACTGTGCCAAGACATCTTCACCGGGATCGGGGCCCGCCACGTTTTATTTCCCCGTACTCCAACGTGCGATCAGCGCCTGTGCGCGTCGCATTGCCAGTAAGTGAGTGCGCGTCGCATTTCCAGTAAGTGAGTGTGCCTCGCATATTACCAACAAGTGATTGTGCGGTCCTGATTGCAAGTACCTTGGCGTCCCGTATCTCACCATAGAAACTGTACGCGCCGCATCTGAACTGCCTTACTGTATGCCTCGTATCTCTTTGAAGTAAACGGACCGCTGAGTACGCTACTCACGCTAGATGCGTGGGTCGCCGTAGGGTCTGGCACAATTTACCCGGGAAAACGCGTGAAGCGCTACGAAGCGTCCCGTGAGCCCCAGAGAGGTCTCCAGGGACTAAGAGCTTCTTCTAAAGAACTAAGAGAACCATTTTTGAACTGTAACTAAGAAACGCTTGCCTAATTACAATCTTGTGGCCCAAACTAAATCGTTATATTGGTCTTTTGATAAGTCTTACCTGCATATATATATTTTTATATAAAGAGAACGTATTTTTACATATCTACAGCCTGGTGTCCTTTTGTGGGGGGATTGGTACATTTACTGTGTGTGTTATTACAAATGCTTAACTCAGAAACGCCTGGAGAATAGCCTTGGCTGCTCACGCCACGCACCTAGAGGGTGAGCAAGGGTCATTCTAAGGGGTCATCCTTTGCCCTGACTTAGAGGAGAGGGTCCCTGCTTATCACAAGTGAATACTTGCGCCAACCAGAGACCCCCAATTCTAACAGTCACTTTTCATAAATGAGGCCCCCAGTGTTTACTGGACATGGTCCTGTTCCATTCCACTATGTAACGCAGGGAGGACACTTGGAAGTAGGCTGACAGTAGGGGAAAACCCAGTCCCCCAGCCGCCTTCGGCGCAACCGCCACAGACAATGCCTGTCGCGGCCGCTTGTTGTCCCACAGGAATCTATTAAGGAGCCCCTGCTGTTTCCGCAGGATGCCCTGCGGCGGGGTCAGCGGCAGCATTTGAAACAAGTACAATATTTCAGGGGAGAACAGTCATTTTCAGAGCTGCCAGCCTTCCATACCAGGCCAGCTTGAGCCGGGACCAGTCAGAGAGAGCCTTGGTGACCTGGCTCTCTCTGACCAGCATCTTATAGTTCAGGGACACTGTTTTAGGGATAGAAGGTGCCAGGTGGACACCCAGATACTGAATATCAGATGGTGCCCACTGGAATTCAAAGTCCTGCTTCAGATCCAGGACATCCTCCTCAGGTACGGACAGATTGAGGATATGCGATTTGGTGAAGTTGACCTTGAAACCTGACAAAGTCGCGCAGCACCTCAAGGCCCCGAAGGCTCCCACTCCCGCTGCCAGGCCTCACCGTCCGCCGTATCGCGGACCCAAATGCTGTGTCTCCCCGGGGACCGCCCCCGCTCTTCTCACCTCTATCGCCGCTGTCTGCTTCGCGGCACTTCGTGGGAGCACTCACCCGCGATGCGGGCATCTCTACCACCGCGGCTGCACCGGGCCGTCAGATCGCCCCCGGCCCAGGCTCTGCTGCTCCGTCCGTCGTCGCCGCCTCCGTCTCAGGCCCTGCCGCAGCGCTGAAATCTCTCCCGGGCCGGACTGCACCTGGGGCTGGGCGGCCCCAACTCCGCCGTCTGTCCCCACTCCCGATTGTCAGGGAAAGGCCCGCTGTTCTCCGGCCTGCCTCGTGGTCCGCCCAGCTCCGAGTCAGGAAGGCCGTGCCGGGCTGCAGCGCTCTCGAGCCCCTTCGTACACAAAGGAGCCACTCAGCCACTCTGGTGCAGGCAGGGAGCACCCCCGCTTGCCCCCATTTGCTCGGATGGGCACTTTCAGGGAAGATTTACAAAGCTAAAGTTAGGCAGGCGCCGGAGGGACTGTAAAGCACGTCCTACTCCGCCGCCATCTTGGCCACGCCCCCTGTGGATGCACTTTACAGATAAAATAAAGAAAGAAATTAAAATGTAAATTTTTTTTAGATGTGGATAGCCACGTCATGTTGAAGGTGTGCATACCTCAAAAAGATTTTTTAGATATTTACAGAGTTGTATCAGTAATTAAAGAGAAATAAAAAAGCCCAGGGAGTAGAGGGGGGGTGCAGAAGCAAACAGGGGACCCAATGCAGAAGTGAAATTGGGGACGAGGGCAGGGGAAAGCAACATGGAGACAGGGGAAGCAACAAGAGGGCAGAAACAACATGGATGGGGCAGAGAAAAACATGGCAAGACAAAGGGCCCGATTCACAGAACTAACTTAAGACAAAATCCTAAACTTACTACTTTTGGTATTCACAGAAGGCATTTAGTAGTAGTAAAGTTAGGATTTTGTCTTAAGTCTGTCCTAAGTGTGTCTTAAGTCTGTCTTAAGTCTGTCCTAAATCTGTCTTAAGTCTGTCCTAAGTCTGTCTTAAGCCTCTCTTAAGTCTCTCTTAAGTCTGTCTTAAGTCTGTCTTACGTCTGTCTTACATCTGTCTTAAGACTGTATTACGTCTGTCTTAAGTCTGTCTTTAGTCTGTCTTAAGTCAAACTTAAGACAAAATCCGAACTTTACTACTACTAAATGCCTTCTGTGAATACCAAAAGTAGTAGGACAGACTTAAGACAGCCTTGAGACAAACATAGGACAGACTTAAGACAGACTTAAGACACACTTAAGACAAACTTATGACAGACGTAAGACAGACTTAAGACAAACTTAAGACAAACTTAGGACAGACTTAAAACAGACTTAAGATAAAATCCTAACTTTACTACTACTAAATGCCTTCTGTGAATACCAAAAGTCGTAAGTTTAGGATTTTGTCTTAAGTTAGTTCTGTGATTCGGGCCCAAAGTGTTGGAACTGGCCCCCTCAGCAGTATCACTCCCAAGCCTTTTGCCTTCCTCCTCCATTTTGTTGACCGTGTTTTGCTGGCCTCAGGATTCTGTAAACTTTACACTGCTAACCAGTGCTAATGTGCTTGTGCTCTCCCTAGAACATGGTAAGACTGGCTTATACCCACCCAATTGGCATATTTAATTTACTTATAATTCCCTAGTAAAGTGATATTACAGGTATCCAGGTACACTTGAGTAGTCCTTCAAACCTGTCTCAGGCCTGCAATTACAGCTGTCTGAGCAGTTTTAAACTGCCATTTCGACCTGGTAAAATAAACTGCTTGCCAGGCCCAAACCTTCCTTCTCAATACATATGGGCCCGATTCACAGAATGAACTTAAGACTCAATCCTAAACTTACTACTATTTTGGTATTCACAGAATGCACTTATTACTTTTGGCATTCACAGAATGAACTTACTACTTTTGGTATTCAGAGAAGTTAGGATTTTGTCTTAAGTCTGTCTTAAGTCTGTCTTAAGTTTGTCTTAAGACAAACTTAAGACAAAATCCTAACTTCTGTGAATACCAAAAGTAGTAAGTTCATTCTGTGAATGGCAAAAGTAGTAAGTGCATTCTGTGAATACCAAAGTAGTAGGACATTTAGGATTGAGTCTTAAGTTCATTCTGTGAATTGGGCCCATAAGTCACCACTAGGATAGGTCCTGGAGAGCTCAGAGAGCAAGGTTAAGTATATTTCAAATTTGGACATGTACTTTTAAATGTTGCTTGTCCTGGTAGTAAAAAACTCTTAAATTCATTTTTCGGCGGTGCAAGGCCTACCTCTCCCATGGTAAAACATTGGTATTACCTTATTACATTTAATTATCTGTAACTTGGAGAAGCGTGGCTCAATGGTTAGAGCGGCAGACCCTGATGCAGAGGTCCGGCCCGGGACCGGGGTTCAATTCCCGCCTCGGCGGCTCTTGGACTCAATTTCCCCGGACCTGATAATTATCGCCTCGGTGCCTAGTCTAATCATGGGTCCCACTCTGTGACTCTGGCCAATAGCTTGTTTCACCTTGGGGGTGCCCAGGAGTGGACATTTCACAGGAAAGCCAGGATGGGTTCCACAGAGGTATGAATACAGGCCTCCGGGTAGAAGTGCGCTATATAAATACTCTACATTTACATTTACATAACTTCCAAATGGAAACAGGTATCCCGTTTATGTGTTGCATCTTTGAAATTGTAATGAAAAATCCTCTCTTACGTTAAGGTCAGATTTTAAATTACAATTTTCAAAATGCCACTTTTAGAAAGTTGGCATTTTCCTGCCTTAACCATTTAGTTTGTGCAGCCTGTCTCTGGGTCACATGACTGGGTGTAGCTGACAGTTGGGCTGACAGTTGGGCTTTGTGTATTCCTCCGCACATAATAAAAAGCTTAGGTGTGCCTGGATGGGCCATCACTGGCAGGATGGGAGGATGAAGCTAGGCACAGCCCTACATCCACTTGAATATGCTGTGACCTGCTCCACACAAAGAGCTACATACCCCTGCTTCCCTGCAGGACTACTTCCTTGCTCCACTGCTGTCTTGTTGGATCTCTGCCCTATTGCCCAGCTGCGCCCTTGCCTGTGTGAGTCAGACTGATTGGACCTAAATCTGAACCCAGGACTCCCAGAGTGACTCCAAGAACTAGTCTGCTGGCATCCTGTTCAGAGCCACAGGGACATAACAGGCTTCCAACCAACTGAACCAGCACCCAAATCCAGCTGGAGCCAGCCCCTGAGGTGCCAGTGGTGCCCTACAGGCCCTGGACCCTTGGGGTGGCCTCAGTGGACGTGAATTGATGTTCTTGGGCTCTTCCGGACTTTGAGCTCACTGGTTAGTGCCAAAACATTGTCACTCGCACAGCTCGCCAACACAACCTTGTTGCACTGAATGAATTGTACATTTCATGAATGCAAAACTGTAGACTGTCCAGTGCCAATTACCACCTGGTTATGTTCCCTTGCATTAGGTCCCAGTCCGTGTGTACATCCCCACGGGAACTTAAACTGTTATCTCTCAATTCTAACCCTATGTCCAACAATCCTTCCCTCTCGAAGTCACTCAGGTTCCTAAGTGGGGACAAACATGTTTTAGACTTAAGTTTAAGCACAGACACCTCTCCAAATTCCTCCATCATGGTCAGTACGGTGGGGAGAGCTTGTTGTGTATCCTGGAGATAGAGAAGTGCAATATTCCAAAATCGGATAAAATGTCCCAGGCACCATTGGTTGGTATTCACCAACGTGGGCTCTTGTCTGTTAAGAGTGCTACAAGTGTTACAAATATTAAAGGTGCCAATGGCACCCCTGTCTGGTAGCTGGACCTTTAGGGAAGCCTATGGAAATGTCTCTGCCTGTGCATACCTTAGCCATTGCAAACTACTGATTCCCGGCCAAACCTCATGCACTCGAGCACTGACTTCGGGTCTGGCCACCCCACTGTATCGAATGTTTTCTCAATGTCCAAAGATATCCCCATTGGTGCTGCATCATCTCCCGATGTCCTATCCATGATTGAAAAATAGCCATTGTAAATTGAGGAATGCATTGCTCCCCAGGATAAACCCATTTAAATTTGGTGTACAAGTGTACGCATCAACGGGGTCAGCCTTTTTGCTAGCGCCTTGTCTGATATCTTGCAATCGGTATTGAAAAGTGAGATAGACCAGTATGATCACATATCTAAGGGATCACAACCCAGCTTGAGCAGAACAGTTAGCACGCCGAAGGTGACAGAGCTGGTCAACTTGTTGCATGGTGATGTCAGGCATCATACTCCCTGTAGTCTATCCACCCAAGCTGATTCGTCATAGACCTGTACTCTCGGCGCAGTTCAGTGTGTTTGCTCCCGTCTCCAACCCCAACTTCACCTGCCCTGATTCGACACTCCAACACATCAAATACACCCATTAACATGTGTTTTACACCATAGGAGGTATTGCTATCCCCTCCCCAGGCCCATCTCACAATGGCGAGTCGACCAATACAACTCCAATCCAAGGTAAGTTTTCAGTCAGTCCATCCCAGTCTTGTGTGGTAGACCTAATCTGCAATGGAAATCAACAATTTAATTAAATGATGCGTTTGGAAGGCATCAGGGTAATGTCTGGTCCAGTTGCAGCTCCTGCATGGCCTCCTTTGTCAGGTTGTCAGCGACATTCATTGGGGTATCCTATAGTCTGGAGTGGAGATATATTAACGCAGCCGTGCGGTTCAAGTTACGCCACCACCGTGGCTGTCTTTAGCTGCTATCACTTTTGAGGGCTTACCCCTTGCAACCGTATTTGATCTGTGCCATGCCTTATGCCACTCTCAGCCATCTTGCGTTGCGGGCGGTTGTCCACTTTTACCCCTTTTGCCCTCTCCAGCCAATCACATTTCTCTGAGGGTGATGTAAAGAAAAAAGTTTCTCTGAATCCAGCACCCGGAGTTTAGCTGGGAACATAAGGGAGTATTGTATGCCAAGGTGGCAAAAGTTTTCACTTATTGTCCATGGAAGGACTCACAGTGTTTCTGAACCTCCTTCGTGAAATCCAGGAATATATGCACAGTACCATTGTCCACCTCCCAAGGGCATCTACTGCTCAAGCCTTGTATGAAGTGGTTCCTGTCATGGCAGTTCAACTGCCCCTGGCAAGGTTTTTCTGGTAGGGACTCTATTTACCTACTCCACCAAGGAAAAAATGCAACTTCTCCCCCGTTCCCCTTCCCCCCAAGCACATGTTCGCTAACACGTTTTCAAGGTCCAGCTTCATGCTGGGTCCTTACACTCCCTACGACAGGCACATGATGCCCCCGAAGCGGCCTCCGCATCATCCACTTTTGCTTCCAGGAAAGTCACAATTTTACTCAGCTCTTGTATTTGAGTTTGCATGTCTGTTACGGTCAGTCACATAGTCACCACGGCGGATTCCGTGCTGTCAACACAGCCAACCAGCTTCCTGTGATCGGCATGCAAGAGACTCAACTCGATCGTTGGTGCATCTATTTTGAGCGCCAGCGTTGATTTAACATCCTTAATGGCTGCAGGAGTATCTCAAACACCCGCCTCACCCCCCTTGAGTCTGGAGCAGCAATGGAGGCCTTGGGACTTTTCAGGAAGCTGTGGCCTTCAGAAGATGGAGGGGATGTTTGTATCCCAGAAAGTGGAAGTGTGTTGTTGACATGCATGAAAATGTTAAATGTCTAGGGGGAGCCCTGAACACTGTAGTGGGAAAAGAGAAGACGGGGATCCTTTACAAACTCGATGAGGTCCTTTTGCTGAAGCTGCTGTTGTTTCATCGTCCTGATCTCTGCTGTCTCTTTTGATCAGATGAGAAGGGCATGTTAATGTTAATGTTAATGTTAGTGAGATTTATAGAGCGCGCGAATAGGTGTCTGGGCGCTAAACCAGAGTAGTACCTGAGACCACGGAGAGCAGTGCGATTAGTTTGAAAAAAGCCAGGTTTTTAATTGTTTCCTAAAGGAGGAGAGGGAGTTCAGCCCTCTCAAAGATGCAGGGAGAGCGTTCCAGAGTTTTGCTACACAATAGGCCGTACTCCGGCCTCCCCAGCTAGCAGTACGGATCTTAGGTACCAGCATTAATCTGGCATTTGTTGATCTTAACTGCCTACCTGGGTGGTACCATGAGAAAAGATGTTTCAAAGGTACCTGGCCTGCCCCATTCAAGGATTTATGGGCAAGGCAGAGTGCTTTAAATTTGGAACGTTGCACCACAGGCAGCCAGTGGAGATTCCGTATCTCTCCTTTAATCGATTGATACTTAGGGATTTTCAATAGTAGCCTGGCTGCATCATTCTGTACCATCTGGAGCTTCTTAAGATGTTGTTTCTGTAACCCAAGATATAAACCGTTACAGTAGTCCAGCTTGGGCAACACCAAGGTAGTCACCACTGTTTTCCTAAGATCCTGAGGAATAAATGGTAAGACCTTTTTAAGTTTCTTCCACAGGTAGAAAGAAGCTGAAACTATGGCGTTAATTTGATGTGCGTAAGTGAGACCTTTATCTATCAGGATTCCGAGGTTTTTAGCCTTCATCACTGGTTCAGGAGTCTGTCCAAGTTCAGCCGGCCACCATAGCCCATCCCATTTTGGCTGTAGATTTCCGAAGGTAACCACTTCGGTCTTATCCAAATTGAGCTTTAAACAGTGTCTTCCCATCCAGAGGCTGATTTCCCTCATGTAGCATTGAAACTGTACTGCTGGGGATAAAGTATTTTTATAAAGCGCAATGACAATCTGAGTATCGTCGGCATAAGATATCAGTTGATGCCAAGCTGCTGTATTAGAGGTGCGAGTTCAGAGACATAGACGTTGAACAACGTGGGGCTCAACGACGAGCCCTGGGGGACCCCGCAAGGTAGGACATAGGGGGTTGCTAGATAGTGATCAAGGGAAACTCTCTGCCTTCTATTCTTCAAAAAGGATGACAGTAATGAGAGGGCAAGGTCCCTAATCCCCAGATGTTCAAGGCGCGCAAGTAAGATGTCATGATGCACGGTATGAAAGGCCGCTGATAGATCGAGGAGAATCAGGACAGCAGCACCACCCTTATCCATCACTGCCCTGATCTCCTCAGTGGCCTTGATGAGAGCTGTCTCCGTTCTATACCCAGAAAGGAAACCGAACTGGGAAGGGTCGTGTAATTCATTCTCCTGGATGAATTGCGTGAGTTGGCTGTTCATAATTTTCTCAACCATCTTGGCGGGAAAAGGAAGCCTTGCAATCGGGCAGTTTTTGCTAGTTGTGGACGGATCTAGATTAGCTTTTTTTAGCAAAGGAAGAATGATTGCGTATTTCCAGACGGCGGGAAAAATTCCTGATAAAAACATATTGTTCAAAATGTTAGTTAAAATTGGGCTTACCTCCCCTGCAATGCTTTTCAGAACTGCCGGGGGACATGGATCCAGTGGTGATACAGATTTGATATCCTGAATTAGTTTTTCCACTACAGCGGGATCATGGATGCAGCTCAGCTACCTTATTGGAGATATTCGAGAAGATGCTGTATATATTGTTGACTTTATTCCTAAAAGCATTAGCTATTCTGTCACATAGCGTTTGGTTACTCTCGGAAAGTGGGCTGTTGAGAGGAGTTGTAAGCTTCTTCACAACCTGGAACAGTTTTTTTGCTGCATTTTTAGATGACTCTATTTGTTTAGTGAAGCAGGACTTCTTCTCTATAGTTAGCAGGTTTTTGTAATTAGCTAATGCACATTTATAACTCTCTTTTTCCTTGTCTTCGTAATTCTCTCTCCAGCGCCTTTCCAGTCTACGGCATCTTTGTTTTTCTAAACGTAGAGCTTCCGTGAACCAAGGAGCCGAGGGCTGGCTACTAATCCCAGTGCTTTTTTTCCCCATTTGAGACTGTCATCGGCAAAGGCTTTATTCAGCCACTTGTTATAATTCTCAACTGCTTGATCTACCTGTTGACTCATCTTTGGGCAGGTCTGATTAAGTTGGAGTTCAAGTAGGTTAGTATCTATTTTATTCCATGCTATGAACGTTTTTCCCTGATCTTTATTAAAACAGGCTTCCGCTATCATTTGGGCAGGGTAGTCAAATAGAATCAGAGAATGATCTGACCAGGCCATAGGGAGCATGTTTTTACTATCACTCCAGTGATTGAGGTAAAAGTACCATCCAAGGTATGCCTTCCCTGATGTGTGGGTTTATGAGCCAACTGGGTGAGCCCCATCGTGTCCATGAATTCAGGGAGCATCACTTTATCTTTATCTAACGTCAGGTCAAGGTGTACATTAAAGTGCCCCAAGATAGTAAACCCCCTTGTTGTAAAATGGGGTTCCAGCAATGTATCCAGATTCGCCCCAAAATTAGTCCTTGATCCGGGAGGGCGGTACAGTAAGGTTCCTTTAAAGGTATTTTTACAGTTTAGTTCTATTGCGAAATTCAATCCTTCGCAAAAAGGATTAACCACTGAGGAAAAAGTGGCTTTAAAGTGTTCGCGATAAATGTTGGCAAGACTGCCCCCTCGTTTTAAGGGTCTGTCGAGTGTTGATACAACAAAGCCCTGAGGCACAGCGACCAAATGGTTGGGGTCAGATGATGGATCTGTCCAAGTTTCAGTGAGAAACAGCATACCCAAATTATATTGGAAGATGGTGTCCGCAATTTCCACTCTGTGTTTCGCAAGAGACCTCACATTGATCATACCACAGTGACTCTCTGTTTGTCTAAGGGTCTGTGTAGGATTAGGTTTTGGGGCAGCTATCAAACTGAACTTGGTCTGATAGAGGCCAGAAAAAGAGAAACCACAAAGACAGGTGAATTGATAGGGCCTAGCATCCTTATCCAACCCACACCTGGTACAGCTTCGGTTAAGCTCATGTTTGTTAAGATTGTACAACTCTGAACTAGAGTATTGCAGGACACCGGGGCCCAAACGGCGAGGGGGTAATGCCCTGGGCCCGGTCCAGGTGCAGACGGGCGCAGACGGGCTTGCCTTTGGCGCACCCGCTGTGCGTCCTTACCATGTGTGATTTAAATATGGTGATGGCAGAGAGCTAGACCGTGCACCCCCGGAAGTAGGGGGTCCTGACCCGGCTCTGTCTGCCAGAACTGACTTCGCGATCAAAATGCCCTCTGCAGAAACAGCACACAGCTGCTGCGGACTGGGGCAAGATCGCGACCATCCCGGTGAGTGGTTATTAAGATGAAGCAGCAATAAAAATACGAACAGTAATATTAGCCCCCCTCCCAATGTGCAACAAGGCAAAGAGTGGCAGCACAAATGTTTAAAATGAAGTACAATTTAAAAAAACAGTAACAGAGGACCAAGCCTCCGAACGCCTGCAGGACTTACTCTTATATAAAAATATTCTTTGTATTATAAAAACACATTAGATCACAATCACATATATTACTGTGCCACCAGGCACTTGCCATGACTTCACAGGAATTACATCAATCCTTTGGCCAGTCAGGCACCATCATAAACATTACAGTTAGGATACCCAGTAACTACTGGCAGGATTGCGCTTCTCGTAAAGCATTAGGTATAAACATCATCAGCAGTGCACTATAGCAGCCACTTGTACAGTGAACTTATCATAACCACGTCATGCCCACCTTTGGCATACCACCATTGCTGCAGATCGCCATCCTTGTACTGTACGTAGGGTGCAACCCTGACAATGGGCTACCACAACTAAGAGCGGCACCTGCGCTCCTGCTAACTGTACTGCAGTATTGCCTTTTCCTGCATAGGCTCTTGGGCTACCTACCCACCTACCACAGGGAATGCGGTAATGTCATATTTGGGGCCTTCCTTCGCCAGTGAACTGGGGCCTTCGTCCAGGGCTCTCATCGTAAGGTTAACACCAGGACAAGTGCCGCCCTCAAGCAATATGTCACCAAGAGGCCGGAAGGGGCACACCTACTTTCCACTGCTGCGGGGGAATGTCACTCGTCCCCCACTCATTGGAAATGCCCAGGAGCAGCTGCCTCCAACACACGAAGCTGCTACAAAAACAAAACAGGAACCCAATGCAGCAATGATGGGTTCCCCCGTAGCAGCCTCCTCAGGTCCGGACAAGCACTGTGGCGCGTCACCCACAAGCCTACCTCGAGTCATGCAGGCTCCTGCCGGGTTTCAGTGCTTGAAGGTAACTTCCTTCGGGTGCGGCACGGAGGGCAGGGCACAGGCAGGCCGGCACATTGGGGCCCCGTAGCAGAGGGCAGTCCCTTCAGCCTCCCAGAGGGCAGGAGCTTAGTCTCAAACAGCGGTTCCTTCTGGCGCGACAGCGGTTCCTTCTGGCGCGCAGCAGTCAACGCAGTGTCTTCTCTCTCATCATGGCATCACAGCCCCTGTACTTATCCTGCAATGTGTTTTTTCTGGGGGGCACTTCAAACACTATTGAAGTGCACAACACCCCCTTTCACATTTGCAGCCCCAGCCCCAGACACACCACAGAAGGTTGAGCCAGCATTACGGAAGACAGGCACAGCCCTATTCAGGTGCAGGTACAACTCCTCCCACCACTCCAAATGCAGACCAGGCAAATTCAGGGTGCAGGGTAAAACTCCTCCTGCTACTCTGAATTCAGCCAACGTCTATTCAGCCTATAGCTGTGTCACTCAGGCAGGGCAGGACACACCTCAATCCACCAGGGACAAGCTGGAGTGAATGCACATCCCCTGTCTCATGTCACTGAGAACCAGACGGTCAATACATCCAGACAGGGCACAAACACACCTAGCACACAGAACTTCATACTTCTAAAAGTGCCATTTCTAAAATAGTAATAATAAATTTGCTTTCACCAATAAGCAGGATTTATCTCTACTGTTCCAAACATACCAGACATGGCCATGCTACCCCTCTCAGATCAGAAATTACCACTGAAGCACATATCAGGGAATCCCCAATGTATCCATATGAGAGGGCAACAGTAGAAAGAAAACAAATAGGCTGTTTGTCACTACCAGGACATTCCACACAGTTAAAGCACATATCCTACCTTTTACTTACACAGCACCCTTCCTTAGGGCTAGCTAGGGCCTAACCTAGAGGTGACTTACAAGTAGTAAAAGGGAAGTTGCAGACGTGGTAACCCTTTTACGTGCCACGTCACAGCGGCAGTAAACTGCGCACGCAGGCCCTGCAGTCACAGAGGCCTGAGACAGGTTTGAAAGACTACTTCGGTAAGTGGTGCAAGCAGCTCTGCAAGCCCACCAATAGCATTTAATTTACAGTCCCTGAGTATATGGGATACCACTGTCCAAGTGACTTACAGGTACATTAAATATGCCATACAGGCGTAGACCAATCTTACCAAGTTTACAAGAAAGAGCACATGCACTTTAGCACTGATCAGCAGAGATAAAGTTTTCAGAATCATAAAAACCACCAACAACAGGTCAGTAAAAACATACAGGAGGAAGGTAAAATGTTCTCGGATGACCCTGCAAACAGGGCCATGTCCAGCACAGCACTCGCACAGTAATAAAGTAAAAACACAAGAAAACTCCCACCTGAATTTAGAAAAAAATGGAGTAATATGTTTCTATTGATTTAACACCAAAATGATAATAATTCAACAGGAAGAACTGGAGATATGCAATTTCAAAGATGTATGGTAGGTACAGTGCCTCAAAGCACAAAGTGCCACTCGTGGGTATCTGGTCGTGCGAGACCGAGGGAAAGTCACAAATTCAGGCCAACCATGTTGGAGCACAGGCAGGATAGAGGGACCAGATTAGACCTACTGGAAAGGTTATCTTCTAAAGTTAAGCATTAAGAGTCCTGTTCATGATGGTAAAGGCCACAGGACAGCATTCCGCACAGTCATCAATGTAAGCAAAAACAAGCAGCCCGGGTGACACTGTAGCTGTTGGACGCCACAGATGGTCGTTGTTGTATCTTGGTGGTCACTGTGCGCTGTCGATGCTATAGCCGAAGTGCAGCTCTCACGTACCCAGTCATCAATGGCAGTCGCTGTAGCGTGATGAGTCTGGTTCACCGGAGCTTCATGTTGGTGGTTAGCAAGATCTTGGTCTCAAAATGCCCAAAACTTCAGTATTTCTCCTTTTCTACTAGGAAGACCTCAACCGATGCCACACCAAGGGGCCAGGACTTGGGAGGCAACTCTTGGGATAAGGAACTCACTCTAACAGAGGCCAGCAGGGTATGGAGGTGCAGTGCAACAGGACAGATGGGCAGTTGCAGGGAGACCACTGGAGCTTGTTGTGTTCCTGTAGCTCAGAACAGGCTGCCAACTAACTAGCTCTTAGAGTCACTCAGGTAGCCTGGGATAAAGGATGCAGGTCCAGTCTTGCTTCCCAGAGACCAGAGCAGGCCTCAAGCAGTCTTTCTTCTGTAGTATCCACAGGTCCAGAGTGTACTGAAGAGTGGGTTTGAGGGTCCCTGTTTATACCTGGTTCCACTTAAAAGTGGGGGAAACTTCTGGAGCCTTCCCCACTGGAAGGTGTCTGGAAGTTATTTCCCCTTGCCCCTTGCCCTGGCCCCAGTCTGTCAGCAGGCAACATAGGCTAGTGCAAAGTTCCTTGGTTTTGAGCTGAGGCAGTGTCTTTGAATTGTAATTAGGGCTGTTCACAGCTCCGCCTCCCCATCCTGCCTTGGGTGGCCCAACCTGCCAACACCCAGGCCCCCTGTTGTGTCGCTGTCTGAGAGGAATACACAAAGGCCAACTGCCAAAAACACCTAGTCTAGTGATCCAGAAGAGACAACAAAATGGCAACTTTCTGAAAGTCCATGAATTCTAATGGGTAAACCCTGTATCCTGCTTAACCTGGGAGAATAGTGCTATACAACAGCAACTGGTTCTGTAGTGAAGAGAACAATTTCTTTTAAGCTAGAGCATTTGGGTCCTGATTAACCTCATGGCTGCTGGAGCGATTCCCCTGCAGTGCTTATAATAATAATAATAAAAACGGGTGTGGTCATGACGAGCTCAGCTCATCATGAGCACCTGAGAGGTATATGCCATGATGAGCTGAGCGCGTCATGAGCACCGAAGGGATTAACTAGGATGTGCCAACAATGGCATGGCATATTCAGGATTTGAAAACATAAATTTAGTTAATAAGCACCATAGACAAAGAAAAAAAACAATTTTTTTTGCATAACATTCACATAATGCAGAAATGCAAAGTGCTACGCATCACAGACACAGGACTGTTTATCAGAAGAAAAAATAATAATAATAGTAATAAACAAATCAGTACCATACGAAAAATGTGTTGACATAAAAAGTAATACCACATAACAAACATTTAACAACATACAAGAAACAAAAATCACTTAATGCGGTGTCCGTTTAGAACTCTTTAGTCTGTTCAAACATATCCTAATCTCTTGGCAGTACATATGTAAGATATTGGTATGGAAAACCTATTTGTATCATTGACGTTTCGACCACTTCGAATAGGTTTGTTCATAAACATCACAACTGGTCATCCTAAGGACTAGAAAACTTGAATACAGCCTGGTTAAAGTACGAACATCATGCTGCTTGATGTTCTCATCAAAGTATAAACTGGGAAGTCCCCCTCCACTTAGTGAAGAGGTGGACAAAGGATCAAGTGTATCCAAGTTCTGTAAGGCTCCTAAAAAGGAACCATTGAAGAAGAAAACGCATGAGGTCAGATTTATGGAGAGAACACATTTTTCTAAGTGTGTGGTGCTTATTAATTTAATTTGCTGAGTTTAAAAATCATTTATGTTTCACACCGTTCATTGACACGTCCTAGTTAATCAGGACTAGACTCCTCTAGCTTAAAATAAATTGTTTTCTTCCCTTAATAGCCAGTTGTTGTTGCATAGCAACTTTTTAAAAGTGGCATTTCTAGAATTGTGTCTTGTAATCTGACTTTACCACTACAGAGGGTTTTAAATTAAAATTCTTCACACACCAAACATGACATTACTACCCGCTCCCATACAAACTTTATCTCTTATTAAAGGTAAAAAGGTAATCCAATGTTAGCCTTTGGAAGAGGTAGGCGTCACAGTGGTGAAAAATGAATTTGTGGGGTTTTTACTAGCAGGAAATGTAAAACTTTAAAGTACATCTCGAACTATTTAAATACACTGTGCCCTGCCCTATGTTCTGTTCATGATGAGTTCGGCAAGATAATACTGTATTGAGGTATTCCAATGGAATTAAGAAGTAACTGGATTGCATCTCATATCAACATTCCAAAAGAGTTAGCGTTAGACAGTTAGTGTAAGAGTTAGTATTAGATAGTTGGAGTAAGTGTTAGCGTTAGATAGTTAGTGTAAGAGTTAGGGTTAGATAGCTAGTGTAAGAGGTAGCGTTAGATAGTGTTAGATATTTTAAGAGATAGGGTTAGATAGTGTTAGGGTTAGATAGTTAGTGTAAGAGTTAGGGTTAGATAGTAAGTGTAAAAGTTAACAATAGATAGTGTAAGAGTTAGGGTTAGCTAGTGTAAGAGTTAGGCTTAAATAGTTAGTGTACAAGTTAGGGTTAGATAGTTAGTGTAAGGATTAGCATTAGATACATAGTGTAAGAGTTACCATTAGATAGTTAGTGTAAGAGTTTACGTTAGATATTTACTGTAAGTGTTCACGTTAGATCGTTAGTGTAAGTGCGTTAGATAGTTAGTGTAAGAGTTAGGGTTAGAAAGTTAATGTAAGAGTTAGGGTTAGATAGTTAGTGTAAGAGTTATGGTTAGACAGTTAGTGTAAGAGTTAGCATTACATACTTAGTGTAAAAATTAGCGTTAGTTACTGTAAGAGTTTGCGTTAGCGTTAGTGTAAGAGTTAGGGTTAGAAAGATAATGTAAGAGGTAGTGTCAGATAGAGTAAGTTAGCTTTAGATAGTTAGTGTAAGAGTTAGAGTTAGATAGTGTAAGAGTTAGGGTTAGATAGTTAGTGTAAGTTAGCGTTAATCAATCAATCAGGGTTTTGTAAAGCGTGCTACTCACCCGCGAGCGTCTCAAGGCGCTGGGAGCAGGTTGCATCTCCGGATCAGTTGAAAAGCCAGGTTTTGAGGCTCTTCCTGAAGGTGTGCAGAGTAGGGGACCGTCTGATGTTGACTGGGAGCTTGTTCCAGGTCTTTGCAGCTTCGTAGAAGGCTCTTCTACCTGCTTGGGTTCTTCGGATGCGTGGGGTTACTGTCAGGGCAAGGTTAGCGGAGCGGAGGTTCCTTTTGGGTACGTGAAAGGCGACTCTCTCGTTGAGGTATTTGGTCCGATGTTGTGGAGGGATTTGTAAGCGTGGGTGAGTAGTTTTGTAAAAAACTATTTAATATTTTTATTTGCAGTTTTATGAAACATAAACAAAACAGGCATGTCACATACAATCACCCTCCACTTCCCTCCCACCCTCCATCCTCCCTCCCACCTGCACACGATCTCCTCTTCATCTTGACAGGACTATACCTTGTTTGTGCACAAATCCCTAAAGTGTGGAAATAAAAACCCCCTTCCAATTCCGCCCGTCCTCAGCCAGTGCAGCCGGGTGCCTCTCCCAGCTTAGTTGACAGACCCCCATCCAGCCCATGGTATCGGCGCCATTTCCCCCAAACTCTGTTGAATTTCTTGGGGCATTGTACGTGACTCTCTCCGCCTCCATGTACAGATCCATGGCCCTTCTCCAGTCATCTAGACTCGGCGGCGTGGGGGCCCCTCATGCCCGGGCCACATCCCTCTTAGCCACCACTAATGCCAAAACTACAAATATGAGAAGGGGGCGACCCAAGTCCACGTCATTTGTTCCTCCCAGCAGCACCAATTTGGGGTTCAACGGCAAATCGACCTCCAGCACTTCTCCCAGCTCCCACAGAACCTCGTCCCAGTATGCCTGTATTATGGGACATGTCCAAACAGTATGGTAGAAGTCTCCCTGCCCCGAGCACATCTTAGACAGTTCGTGTCTCTAGCCCGGCCCATGCGATGTAGCTGCACCCTGTCATAGTACACCCTGTGTAGGATTTTGTGGGTGAGCAGTTTTTAGGTTATTCTCTTCTCGACGGGGAGACAGTGGAGGTCTCGTAAGTGCTGGGTCATGTGCTTGTGTCAAGGGGTTCAGAGGACGAGTCTGGATGTGGTGTTTAGATGGTTTGGGGCTTGTGAAGCAGGGTTCTATTTATTCCAGCATAGAGGGAATTGCTAAAGTTCAGTCTGCTCGTTACAAGTTCATTGGTGATGGTCTTTCTGCTTTCGAGGAGGGATCCACTTGAAGGTCTTGCGGAGTATGCGGAGGGAGTTGAAGCAGGTGGAGGTGACTGCATTGATCTGGTGGGTCATGGAGAGGGAGGAGACTAGGATGATGCAGAGGTTATGGGCATGGTCTGACGGAGTGAGTGGGTTTCTCAGGGTAGGAGGCCACCAGGTGTTGTCCCAGGCGGTGGAGGAGGGTCCAAGGACAAGGACCTCTGTCTTCTCCGAGTTGAGCTTTAGGCAGCTGTTGTTCATCCAGGCTGCGATGTCTTTCATTCCTTCCTGGAGTATGAGTCTGGTGTCTTAGGGGTTCTTCGTGAGGGAGAGGATTAGCTGGATATCATCGGCGTAGGATACTATGCTGAGTCCATGCTGTCTGATGATGGAGGCGTGGAGGGCCATGTAGATATTGAAGACTGTAGGGATGAGCGAGGATCCTTGTGGTACTCTGCAGTTGATCTCTGTGGGTTCAGAGAGGAAGGGTGGGAGTGTGATCCTTTGGGTTCTACTGGAGAGAAAGGAGCGGATTCAGTTGAGGGTGGTTCGTTGTATACCGGCGTCGTGGAGTCTGGTTGCGAGAGTGCGGTGAGAGATGGTGTCAAAGCCTGTGGAGAGGTCTAGTAGGATGAGGGCCGCAGTGTGGCCTTGGTCGAGTAGCATGCGGAATTAGCCGGTGGCGGCAAAGAGGGCAGTCTCGTGCTGTGGTTGCTGCAAAATCCGGACTGGGAGGAGTCGGCGATGACGTTCTCTTCGATTAAGGTGGTCAGTTGGGCATTGATGAATATCTCTGTGATTTAGGCTGTGAAGGGAATGAGATAGATGGGCCAGTAGTTCATTAGGTCCGCCGGGTCGGCGAGGGTTTCTTGAGGAGGGGCTTGTCCTCTGCCTGCTTCCAGATGTTGGGGAAGATGCCAGTTTCGAAGGAGGCACTAAAGGTCCGGCCTAGCTCGGGGGCTATGGTGGCGGCGGCTCTGTGTATATATATTCAATATATTCAATAGGTAGGGGAAGTCGGGGCTCCTGAGTAGGTGTTCTTCATGGTCATGGAGGTGTCTTCGGTGGTGGCAGGTGTTCAGGTGGTGATGGTGGGCTGGTTGTTTGTGGTGGGGAGGGGGTTGGTGTCTGGAGTGTGTTCGCTGATGTTGTCATAGAGGGTCTTGATTTTCAGGTTTAAGTAGGAGCTGAGCTTGTTGCAGAGGTCCTGGAATGGTGCGAAGTCCATGGCTTCGCTGGAGGGTTTGGTGAATTGCTGTATGACGTTCTTTTGAGTTACTGGTGTTGGTGTGGATTTTGTTCTTGATGAAGGTCCGCTTGGTGGCTCTTATGCACTGGTGGTATTCAGTCATGGCATTCCTGTAGGTGTTCTGATCTTGGTGGTTTTCCTGTTCCTCCATAGGTTCTCGAGGCATCTGCAGGAGCGCCTGGCTTTTTGGAGGTGGAAGGTGAACCAGGCGGCTTTCAGGGGGCGTTGTTTGACAGGGTGGCGGAGGGGTGTGAGCTTGACTGCGCAGCTGGTAATCCAGCTGTGTAGTTCTTTGGCTGCGGAGTTGGCGTCGGTTGTGACAGAGGGGGGTCATGAAGGAGGGTGTGCTGGGGTGTTCCTCTGTGATCTTACTCCAGTTCCTTCATGGCAGGCACGGGGCGGGTTTGGGTACGGTGATGGTGCTGAAGTTTAAGTGTACACAGTGGTGGTCTGCCCGGAGGGGTTGTGTGGCGTGGCTGAAGTGGATGTTTGTCCCTGCTGCGAAGATGGGGTTGAGGATGTGTCCATCTCTGTGGGTGGGGGTGGTGACGAGCTGTTTCAGTTTGAGGTTGACAAGGTTGTCAAGGAGGGTGGTGGAATCAAGATTGCTGTGGTTGTCGAGGTGGAAGTTTCGGATGTCCGATGAGCATGTATTCCGTGTAGGCCATGGCGTGGGGTGCAACAAGGTCGGCAATGGTGGTGGCGGAGAAGGCGCGAGGCCCGGGGGTCTGTAGATGAGGGTCCCATGCAGTGTGGTTCTGGGGCTGGTCTGGAAGTGGAGGTGCTCTTTGTTGGAGAGGGGGGTGCTTGTGCTGGAGATGAAGAGTCAGAGGGAGCTCTTGTGCTCGAGGGCGAGTCCTCCTCATGGGCGGTGGTGGAGGTCCTTATTCTGGATTTTGTATCCGTCGGGGATGGCAGTGGCGATGTCAGCTGCAGAGGAGACATTGGTCAATGTTTCGGTGAAGAAGGCGATATCTGGCGAGAGGGTGTTGAGCAGGTTCCAGTTCTCTATGGAGTGTCTGTGTATGGAGTGCAGTTAGTGCAAGAGTTAGGGCTAGATAGTTAGTGCAAGAGATAGGGTTAGATAGTTAGTGTAAGCAAGCGTTATATAGTGTAAGAGAATGGGATATATAGTTAGTGTAAGAGTTAGTGTTTGAAATGTTCTAAAATGATCATTTGGAACCTCAGAGCAATATTGTATGTGAGGCCCGGAGGCTCAGATTTTGCTTCTCTACCAAAGAGCTATTCTGTATCGTGAAGGAACTCTCCAACCCCAGCGCCAACACCAACGACATCCCACCCTCACAAGATCTGTGCGACTCACTGGACACCTTCTTCCATCGCAAGATCACTGACATCCACGACAGCTTCAACCCCACGACCGCCCCGACCACAGCAGACCTCGCCCCCCCCCCCCACCCACGAACACCACCTGCACCAACCGCCTGACCTCCTGGTCCCATGTCAACGACAACGAGACACGCAAGATCATGAACTCTATCCACTCAGGATAACCGTCTGACCCCTGCCCACACCACGTATTCAACAAAGCCGACACAACCATCACACCCCAACTACGGTAGATAATCAACATCTCCTTCGAGGCAGCGACATTCCCAGAAAGCTGGAAACATGCATGAATCAACGCCCTCCTCAAGAACCCCAAGGCGGACCCCAAGGACCTCAAGAATTTCCGGCCCATCTCTCTGCTCCCCTTCCGGCGAAGGTCATCGAGAAAATCGCCAACATGCAACTAGCCCACCATCTCGAGCACAAAAATATCTTAGACCCGTCCCAGTCCGGATTCAGACATAACCACAGCACCAAAACCGCACTCATCGCTGCCACAGACGACATCAAGCACCAACTAGACAGCGGCGAAACATCAGACCTCATCCTCCTGGACCTATCAGCCGCCTTCGACACGGTCTGCCACCGCACACCAAAGACACACCTCCAAGAAGCCGGAATCCAGGAAAAGGCCCTGGACTGGACCACATCCTTCCTCTCCGGCAGAACACAGAGAGTCCGCCTTCCACCCTTCCGATCCGAAGCCACCTACATCATCTGCGGCGTACCCCAGGGCTCATCCCTCAGCCCGACCCTGTTCAACGTCTACATGACCCCGTCGCGCAAGTAGCCCACCAGCATGACCTGAAAATCATCTCCTACGCCGACGACACCCAGCTCATCCTCTCCCTTACCAATGACCCGCACACCGCCAAAACAAACCTCCACGCGGGAATGACGGCTGTTGCCGAATGGATGAAGAGCAGCCGTCTGAAACTCAACTCGGACAAGACGGAGGTCCTCATCCTTGAACTAACCCTCTCTGCCTGGGACGACTCCTGGTGGCCGACCACACTGCGAATGGCACCGTCACCCACAGAACACGCACGCAACCTAGGATTCATCCCGACTCCTCCCTCTCCATGTCGTAGCAGGTCAACGCCATCTCCTCCTCCTGCTACAATACCCTCCACATGCTCCGCAGGGTCTACAAGTGGATCCCGTCCGAAACCAGAACAGTGACCCAAGCCCTCATCAGCAGCAGGCTAGACTACGGCAAAACGCAGGAATCCCGGCCAAACACCTACAACGACTGCAACGCATCCAAAACGCAATCGCCCGCCTGATCCTCAAAATCCCTCATCGCAGCCACATCTCCCCCCACCTACAAAACCTGCACTGGCTCCCCATCGACAAAAGAATCACCTTCAAGTTCCTCACCAACGCACACAAAGCACTCCACAACACCGGACTAGCCTACCTGAACAGCAGACTCAGCTTCTACACCCCCACCCGCCAGCCTTGCCCTCGCCGCCGTCCACCCGCATCCAACGAACAACTTCTGGTGGCAGATCCTTCTCCTTCCTCGCCACCAAGACCTAGAACACCCTCCTGGTCCAGCTGCGGTAGACCCAAGACCTGCTCACCTTCAGAAAGCTCCTCAAGACCTGGCTATTCAAGCAGTAGCGGCACCCTCTCCTCAGCGCCTTGAGACCCTCATGGGTAAGTAGTGCGCTTTACAAGTATTCTGATTGATTGATTGATCTTTTTCTTTTTTTTTTACTGAATTTTCACAGCTGACAATCATAATGCAGTAATCTCAAAAGTCAGATTTATATACTATATATTAGTAACCATTTTTTTTTTTGCGATTCCTTATTTTGCACCAGATTTTCCTTTATACATACCATTTTGCAAATTCGCATTTGCAAACACCGAAATTTGGTGTTGGTCAATTTCATTACTGCCAGTAAAAGTGAATAGGGAAGCTGTTTTAAGTACATGTGCAGAAAACTGGTGAAAACAAGTTCCCCAACTACATGATGGTATCAAACATCTCGTATTAATACGCCCACGCTGATTCCAGTGGTGATTTATTAATACATGCACCCAGAGGGCACCTTAGAAACCTACCAACTACCAGTGTGGTATGCTGACTGGTCCTAGCCAGCCTGCCACCACAGACCAGGTTCTGGCACCCATGGGTGAGGGGTTTTCTCTCAGGGGGTCCGACACAAAGCCCGCTCAGGCAGAGGGTGTTTACAACCCCTCCCACAGGATGACATGTGAATTAGCATTCCAAGGCAGGGAGCTTCCAAGAGCCCACCGCCTTTGGGAACCTGGCTTCGCTCACAGGAGAGGATGCTGATCCCTCTTGGCCAGGGTCTGCTCGGTGCCTGGACAAGGAGGGAAAATCTGTAGTCAGACAGGTGTGTTCACCTTCAGGATAGTTCCGTCCCTAAGATGGGCTACCTGAGTGAACGTGAAATCTCAGAGTCATCTTTGTGATGAAAGAATTTGGAATTCTGGGACAGAGTTATGCCCACTTCTCTCAGGACTCTTTGGCTACTACCTTTCACTCCCCTAAATCCAGTATTTAGGGGAGCCTCTGGCACCATGAAATGAGATCCTGATGACCTGAAACAAGAAGACGGTTGTGAAGAATTGCAATAAGGAACAGAAGACACTAACTGACTTGGTGCCAAACGGATTGCTGTCCTTGACAACTGCGACAAAGACAATTTGTCCTGCAGCTGCCGTGTCTGCAGAAGCCTGAGAGAAGTGCCAGCACTTCACCCACGAACCAGGATCACCCATGGAGCAGCAGAGCTGCTTCCCTGCATCCTGCAGGCACCCAAACAGGACTGAGAGGACTTCGGACCGATCCCCGTAGATTAGCATTGGGCACCAGATGCTGTATTGCACCACGGCACCCGGCCGCCTAGTGCCCCTGGGGGTGACCTGTTGATGCTGCCTTGGACCTTGCCGTATACTCACCTTAAGACCAAGAGAGTGATCCGGTGAGGCGCTATAAAGAACTTGTATGCAGCATTTGTTTATCCTCCATAGGATAGCATTGACACTTATGAAAATTGCACTGTTACCTGACCGTATTGATTCTGGTGCCTAAATATATATCAGGATATGTGTTATTTTTATAAATTGCTGTGGCTCTCCTTATTGAGTCGTCTGTACCATTTATTGACTCTGTTCGTGTATCGCAGATGTCTAACACTCCTCTCTGATAAGCCTAAGGCTGCTCGACCTCACTACTCCGTAGAAGAGCAACTTGAGATTCCTAAAGCAAACCCCGTCCACTCATAAGGGAACCCCTGGACTCCATGCACAGTAGACCTCTTTTTGGTATACTATATAAAGAGCCAGTTTCCTATAGTCATCATTCATATATCTGGTTGTGGTCAGATCTTCTTATATACGCTTATGTATGGTGTTTGCTTCTTGATTGATTCTTTTATTTGATTGTTAATGTAATTGAAAGAGAAGCTGCTACACTTGTCTGCCGAGTGATGCAATCGGTGGGTAATTGCCACAGCGTTTTCATCTGTGGAGTAGTTGATTTGGGTCAGACTGCACCCTCTCTGATCGGAGGAGCTCAGCCCTCTACTGCCTGCTTTGATGCACGTGCCCCAGTGTGCCCACTCCGCTTTGCACGAGCGATAAGCCCATGGCCGAGCTGTGATAGTTAGACCCACAAGACACGTTCAATACCACCTCATACACTGATCGGGGAACAGAGAGGGCCTCATTTACCAAGAATTGGCATACAGCAGCATTGCAAGTCTTTTTTGGTGCACTGCTCTGTGCCAATCGAAAGGGCAGGAATGCACCATACAGGACAAAGTGCATTACTGGCCTTTCAGGCGCACATTTTGCAGCCGAGCACCAACACAGACACCCTTGCACCATGGTGCACTGGGGTCTATGTCTGCTGAAGAACGTGACACACATGGAAAGAGGAATAAAAGAGGAGAAATGAAAACATTTCTACTCATTATGCCGCTTTGGTGAGGTGTAAGGTTTTGGCATTGCCCCAGTGTTGGACTTGAGTGTCTAAATCTGGGGCGGTGTAAAAATAAATGGGTGTTTCGTGGGAAAACCCACAGCAACACCCATGGAACACCTCCTTGATGCAGAGTAAGCCAACGCAGCGCTTTGCGCTGCCTAGCCTTACTCCATATCTATGAAGCGTTTTGCGTCGCCTTGTGGATATGATTCAGAGGCCTGCACCACACGAGCTTTAAAAAAAAAAGTGACGCTCCAGCTGGGCAGGCCTCTTGTAAATAAGGCCAGAGTTTGCACCAGCAAGATCAAAACTATTTCTCTACAGAGAGTAGCTGTCAAGCACGAGGGTACTAAGCCCCTGATGCCCTTACCACTGAGAAGGACTACAATATTTCAATTAAGGGGGGACCGCTCAGAGCGAGACCTCCCTCCATGCTTATTTTTCAGGGTATAGATCATTCCATGTCAAATAACATTTGGGTGGGGGGAAAAGTGAGATATTTCTTTAACAACTGGGACATGTTGTCTCAAGACACCTGGATACTAGACAAGGTAACAGACTTCAAGCTGGAGCTTAACAGCTCTTCAGCTGAGTGACGTTTATACAACTATTGCATCGTTCCAAGTTAGACAAAGAAGGTAATCCCATCTAGGACCGGGATATTGTGGTTGAACTGTTTGAAACTGAGCATACTCAAAGACGAGGCAGTAAGATGGTGCTGGCCATACCTGAGCATAATGGGCAGTGATTTGTGGACTGTGGTTATTGACATCATGGGAAATGTAGTTTTTAAGTGTACTGTTGATTGGTTGCTGTGCAAATTCAGTAATAGAAAAAGAAGCATTATTCCCACCAATATGTGCTTAATAAAAATGTTAATTCTTGACGTGATAGCTCAAATAAAATTTCTTTCAACACTTATATACAGATACATAAACATTAGGTCTGGGCAGTGAACTCCGCTCCGTTCGTAGACTTTGTGGAGTTTCTCCCACTCCGCAGACCACTCGGAGTTCAGAAAAACATTTCCTTGCTTGTGCTCACCAACGTTAAATTGGAGAGCGTGAGCAAGGAAAATCCAGCACTAGACCATCTCCCAACGAGATTTCTCAATGCGGCTGCCCGGGGATGGGCACTCGCACTCATGTCGAGAAACCTTCCATTCACGTTGAGGAAGCTGCTGCTCTAGTAGAACTTCTACTCAAGCGGCGGAAAGATGCAGCGCCCTCTTGCACTGTGCGCGGTGCTGTTCGCACTGATTTTACTGCGCGGGACAAACATCTGTCGCCCAAAAATCACTGTGTTTTAGTAAATGAATTTTGAGTCTAATATGCTAGTAACTTGTACTTTCAGAGCCTATGTAAGCCGAATAAAGTTTTATGTCTGGCTGATATGCCGTAAATGTGCCAACGTAGCTGTAACAATCTTGTGACCCGCTGGCTTGCTCTTGTTAATAATCCGGTATCACAGCTTCAGCTAAGGCCCCCAATTCCTAGTCTCATCATTCACTTATCACCCAGGGCGTCTCATCATTGCACACACATACATGCCACCATTGCGACTTAGTTCATTCCTAGAGATCCACACGTCACTGCAGATCCAGGGCTTGCTACCAGCCACAGCAAGCTCCAGCACTTGCCCAAATAGGATAGGATATATGTTTATAGAGCGCTCGATTGCCGTGGCGTCTTGGCGCTAGTGTATGTAGAATGGAAGTATGGCCTGTGTTACCGGGGGACTATGTGGAAGTGAACAGCCATGTTTTCAAGTCCTTCCTAAATACCTGCTGATTAGATTGAAATTTCATAGCCATAGGCATTTTGTTCCATAACTTTGATGCACAACTAGATACAGTCCTGCCATCCCATCTTGCCCGTCTGATTTTAGCAATCTGGATAAGGCCCAAATTAGCAGATCTAAGGGCACTTGGGGGTATAAGGTAGGACATTTTTTTGGAGATCCTCGGCACCTCCACCATAAAGTGCTTTGTGCACCAGGCATAAGGCCTTAAATTCCACTTGCTGTTTGATGGGAAGCAAATGCAGTGACTTAATTCCTGCCGAGGTTGATTGTCCTTTAGGAATGTTTAGAAGTAATCTTGCTGCAGTGTTCTGTATAGACTGCAGTTTTCTCAGCTGGGTGTTATCAATGCCCAAAATAGGGCATTGTAATAGTCCAGTTTAGACAGGAAGAGCACCACCGCCACCGTCTTTTGCAATTCTTGTGAGAGAAAAGGGGAGATTGCTCTCAAGGTTTTTAGTAAAAAGAAGCAGGAGGAAGTGAGACTGTTTACCTGGGCAGAAAAATTAAACTGGTCATCGAAGATGACTCAGAGGTTCCTGACTTTGGGGACAGGACACGGGCATTCCCTGGCCTCAACCGGCCACTAGGAGTCATTCCACAGGCACGGCCAGGGCCAAACTCTATCACCACTGTTTTGTCAGTGTTTATTTTCAGGAAGCTATGGTTCATCCGGGTCATGATCTCAGTGAGACAAGCATGAAACCTGGCGGCTGTGGCCTCATGCTGATTGAAGATAGAGATAACAAGCTGAGAATCATCAGCATATGAGACCAGGGCAAATCCATGTCTCCTGATAAGTCAGGCGCAAGGAGAGACGTAGATGTTAAATATTGTCGGGGATAGGAGTGGCGACATGAGCACTGGTGTCTGAGTGACCTCAGAGCAGCCTCGCCACAGGCATCTGTCTGTCCCTTGCTTCATGGTCACTGATGACTATGGGTGGATCTTGTGGGGGGCACACAACATTCACCAGGATGATTCAAGACTTCATACACTAGTGCTGTTGCTTCCATATAATAGTTTGGAGGCACGCCTTGTGCGCTCACAGATGGCACAGTGCCCAGAGTATTCAGACTACTTTAAGCCAACCAATATGCTCAGTGAAGGGAAAGGTCCAAGGGACAAAGGTATTCCCAAAGCAATTACACTATTAAACTTCAAAAGTTGTCTTCTGAAACATCAACAGTGCAAAGTGTACTTGTAACGCTTGCACTACTCTAATAAACACAGCGATGGAGCGAACTACACACTGGAAAGCCTCACATCTTTGGAGCGGGTGGTGGAAGGTCTGCAGGGGGGCGTAAGTTCCTCCCCACCCTCTTCCGGGACAGACTAATCACCAAGATAGAAAACAGACACTCTGAACGTACTGATGAGTTTGAAGTATCTCCAGTCTCATCACCACATGGAACAGGCAGGCAGATTGGTTTATTAGCAACGTTTTATTGCATAAAATAAGACATTCTTGGCAAACAGCTCACTGCGGCAGTGTCCTTTGTCTAGTTGTCAATCTCACCCCTCACACTAGAACAGGACACAATTGACCTCACAAAACACATCACACACTGAGATGAAATACTCCTTACAGTGTCTTTATCGGACAATCTGCTTTGTTTTGTAATGTATGTGAACGTTAGTTTTTTGGTATATAATTCTGACCAAAATAGCGGCCAAACTCCGGCCGACTTCTACCATATAGTTTGCTTTGCCCAGGCCTTGACCCATTCTGGTCCGAGGTGAAATCTGAGCTCACACAGACCTTGGCTTGGCAGGTTCCACACAATCCTTTACTTCTTCTCCTGGGTGTATTTAAAGGTTTGGACTGCTCTAGAGCGGACAAACATTTTCAAGGAACGGCGGTCGCTGTGGCTAAATGAGATATTGCTGCAGCCTGGGCCCAGCCCAACCCCCCTACCCTGCGAAAGTCGCACCAGGGAGTGGATTGGTGAGTGGCCCAGGAGGAACATGGTTGTCCCAGAAGGTGCCATAGGGTTTGGGGCAAATGGCTGAACCTACTGTTTTAAATTGCCAGCTTTGTCTCTCCCATCTAACGGGGTGCTGCTTTCCAGCTTGGGTGGCTTGCATAAATACTCCTACCCACACAGTGGGGTTTTTTACTGTCTGTTGGAGATGGAATTGGCTTTACTGTGTAAGAGGTAAGCTGTCTTTTTTTTTCTTTTCAAAATGATAATAAAATTGATTATAAAAAAAAAAGAAAATTCTCACCAGAATAAACCATCTCAAAACATTGTGAAATGTGTCACAGTCTCGGCAGTTGAAACTGCAGAATTATATGGTTGGTGCCACCTTTGCAAGTTGTTAGAATCTAGACAGCCATGAATCCTCTTCTGTTCTCTCAGCCTGGATGGGTTGTACAGAATATTTACACAGCCGGTCTGAAGATACTGATAGGGAGTAGACGTTTCTGCTTTAGTGATGGAAGGAGTTTATATTTTTTGTCCTCAAGTGGTTTTTGATTCGTATTTCTTCTCCTGGTTTCTTTTTCCCATGTGCTCAGGTCTTTCAATAATTTTTTGTTGAGTCCCAGAAGTTATGTCTATCAGGATAGTTTATGATCCACACTTGGTAACATGTCCTCAACATTGCACACATTTCAT
The DNA here is from genome assembly GCF_964261635.1 of Lissotriton helveticus. NCBI lineage: Eukaryota > Metazoa > Chordata > Amphibia > Caudata > Salamandridae > Lissotriton > Lissotriton helveticus. Next base: position 401,038,189 of record NC_136058.1, on the reverse strand, counting down.
GAGAGTCTGACAGGTTTAATTCGCAGTTAAGCAGCCTCTGTGAAGTTTGTTGCTTGGTGAAGTGACGTTAGGGACGTTGAAGAACCCTTATTCTGTTTGGAGTCGCTGCAAATGTTAGAGTTTGTCCTTTAACTGAAAGCTCTTCTGACATTCAGAGCAAAGGAATGATCTCAGCCCAGAAGGATTGTTAGATGTCATAAGAGGTCTAACATTAGCTGTAGATTCTTAGATGATGTAAAAGATCACATTTCTTTTTTTAAATGAAGGTTTTTTGGCAGTGCTTCGAGAAGGATTCCATCTTGTATGTGTTATTTGAGGTTACTGAGCAACACCTTTTGTTTACAGCAGTTTCCATATCCTGTACGGCGTCATGGCCGTCGCCTGTGTGTTCTTTGATGGCGTACAAGGCTTGCCTTAAGATCAAATCGCTTGCTACACACAGTGCAGTGATAAAGCCTCTGGCCTGTGTATGCTTTGATGCCGTACAAGGGTCGCCTTCCGAGAAAATCTCTTGGAACACACAGTGCAGTGATAAGGCCCCTCTCCTGTGTGTATGCTTTGATGGCGTACAAGAGCTGCCTTAAGAGTAAAGCCCTTGGAACACACAGTGCAGTGATAAGACCTCTCTCCTGTGTGTACGCTTTGATGTTGTACAAGGGTCGCCTTTCGAGAAAACCTCTTGGAACACACAGTGCAGTGATAAGGCCTCTCTCCGGTGTGTGTTCTTCGATGCAGTACAAGGTGTGCCTTCCGAGAAAAGGGTTTGGAACACACAGTGCAGTGATAAGGCCTCTCTCCTGTGTGAGTTCTTTGATGCCGTACAAGGGTCGCCTTCTGAGAAAAGGGTTTAGAACACACAGTGCAGTGATAAGGCTTCTCTCCTGTGTGTACGCTTTGATGTTGTAGAAGATTTCCCTTCTGAGTAAAACTTTTCTCACAGATATTGCAGTGAAAGGGCCGCTCTCCTTTGTGAGTTTTTTCATGTGTTGCCTTATCAGCAAACCTCATTTCATGCTCGGTGTAGGGATACCGATCTGTGTGCGTTTGTTCGTGCAGTAAAAAATGCGTCTTTCCAGTAAATGTTTTCTTACACTCAGCACAGGCATAAGCTCTTAGACTGGTGCCTATTCTTTTCTGCCATGTAAGTAGTGTTTGATTGTTAAAATTCTCACTCCTCTGTATTCCTTGGTGTTTTCCTTCATTCATTTTATAAGAAAAATTCATCCTTCCTCCAGAAGCTTTACGTTTTTCTTTCCCATTCATACTTTCTGTCTGCGACTGCTGTGCTGCAGAATAAAATGAACACTGAGAATTATACATGGGAAAAATTTCTTGAAAGAAATGCACGGTTATAATATGAGAAAGGTGGACAGTAATATCTAGGAAGGAAGGAAAATGTTACTACCTGTAAACAATCATTTGCTGCTGTAGTACTACAGTTCACATATGGTGACCTCTCATGGGTTGGGTCCTGACTACTAAAAATAACTAATTTAAGATTGAGTTCTGGAGAACGACTCGTAATCCCATACCAGAAAGGCATAATGCATCAGTGCGCAGACTCCAATTAAAATCATTGTGTTGTTTTCTCCATCGGAGTACAACTGCTTATATGTGTAAAATAAAAAAAATAAACTGCTTAATCTGAGCAACCTGTATACTTTCCTACCATACAGCAAGTGGGTGATGCATGTGAGCCTGCAACATGACAAACTGACAGTATTTGCAAGAGAGTAACATTTTCCATTTGCAGCAAGCTGTGGCACATCACAGGTTGTGCCATAACTTAAAAGAACCGGTAAGGTCCAGAACGCCACAGCCAGGCTCATTCTAGGGACACCACGCCACAAACATATGACCCAACATCTACGAAGCATCCACTTGCTCCCCGTCGAGAAGAGGATCACCTTCAAACTCCTCACCCACGCCTACAAATCCCTCAAGAACATCGGACCCACATACCTCAACGACCGAATATGTTGATGTCACCAGAGAAATATTTTATGAAAGGATGCACAGAACCAAATGTTTCTGCTTTACAAATTATCTACTAGAGGTATGTTGGGTAGAAAACCCATGGTTGAATCTTTATCACATGTGGACTCAGCCTGTGGTATTTCTATGTGGTGTCTCCGCTCGACCTGGGTGGTAAATTCAGTTCAACTTGCGGAATTTGTGGAATTTGGGTAATTTCACATTCCGCGGAGAAAGTGGAATTGCCAAAACCTCCGCGATCCGCGGCTTTGTAGAATTTTTTGCTTGTTCACGCTTTCAAAATGTGTGTTCGCAAGAGATTTCCCCCCGAGCACGCAAACAACGTTCGTGAACAGGAAAAAAGCATTGTGAAGGAGCAGAGGAAGCAATTCCGCGTGTTTGCAGAATTCTGCGTGCTCACGGCATATTTTTACGCTGAGCTTTGCGTAACACGATTACGCAAATTACGGCCACCCCTAGTCTCTACACGAGTAGAAAACCATATGCCAAATTGTGCCGGTGCAAAAAACTGCCCTATTTTTCATACATTTTCAATTCTGATAATGTATAGCATGAGTGCATGTTTAACACTGGATGCATATTTAACTTTGTCTTTGTAAACTTGCAGGAACTGTCAAACTACCAATGGGTCATGTAGTTTGCTAACTGTTTGAGGAAGAGACTGCTACTAGGTAGACAACTATCCACATTAAGGCTTGCAGTGATGTAGTGGCTTAAAAGGTGGACTTGTTACTCTTGATAAAACAACATTAAAATCTTAACTGGATGCCAGGGGTGCTCTGGTGGGATAACCATTCTCAACTCTACCATGAACATTTTCACAAGAGTTTTTTCAAAAGTATTCAAACATTAGTGTAGGCTAGGCCAGCTTCTGTATGTATGGATCTATATGTTATTTCTATACTGCAAACCTAGCCTGAAGCTAGAGCCAAAGATGAACATAAATTATTTTTAAAGAAGGAAGTCCTCAACTCTTACCTAAACGGGAGCAATGTCGGGCGGTCCTGATGGATACAGGGATGTTGTTCCAGATCATGAGTTCATACATGGAAAAGGCCTGCTAACTTGTTTTTTTTGTTACAGTTCTAAGTCTGCAGTCTGATGGAGTTCTCCAACCTCACATGTGTTGCACTTGAAAATAAGCGCTGAACTTAAGTACAACGAGAATGATGAACAAGTGATAAGAAAGAGGTAATAGCTACAAAAGACGAAATTTTACTACTGTCCTGGAAGAGTCTTAAACTTTGTAAGATGATACGAATAAGTAAGGACAGCAGTCAAAATTCCATTGACACAAAGACGACAGGAACTTTTGACAGAGGAATCAAGCTCAGAAGGTGACTCAGACGACTCTGCTAGCAACTACCTAGGAAAAAAACCTACTTGCCACTTTTTACGCTGAGTACGGGTTACTAAGACAAGGACGGACAATGGAATATCATAAAAAAGGAAAAACAAAAGCAAGAGGCACAAACAAAGGAAGAGAAAGACAGGAAAGAGCAAATGGAAGACAAAAAGATAACTCACCCAATAGGAAGAGAAAGGTGATAGAGCAAGGCGAGATATGATTATTAAATCATCACAACATTAACTGACAATGGATGAACTAAATATCCACAACCTTGGCTTATAATTTTGCCCCAGGAGGGACTTAGATTACAGTTCATGTAGAATTGACATATTTCCGTTTCAAAGATACCAACATAAAATCAGACCCAAGCCAATGAACATGAGAATAGGGGGGCCCAATACAGAAATCATGACTTGTGTTCAAGAGACGCTGATACTTCATGACATTGGCTGATCTGGATAATGGAAATATATGTGCAACGAAAGAGCGGGAAGCGTTGCTTGGAAAGAGGGCACAGATAGATCAGGGAAGCCTAACTCGCTTCAAAAAGCAAGCTGCATATAACTCCTCCTTGCCTCATGATAATCTGGATGTCTTTAGTGACTCGGTCGCCAAAGACTTGTTCAAATAAATTGTTCACCAGTCAAGGCAAGAAGGGAAGAATCAGATCCAACTTGAGTAATGGACAAAGGGAGGCCATTAACACATCCCGTAATGACAACATAAGAACCAATGTCATACGATAAAGGGCAAGAATGTGGTTTAATGATTGTTTGCAATTATGAACAAAAGACTTTTCAATAATTATTAAATACGATTGTTGTGAAACGGGAATGGCAACATTTTCATTTGTGTAAAACACTACCCTCTACTGTACCATGCTTTTTCCTTCTATCAAATGTATGCAAGAACAAGGGGGGCGTATAGTGCCCTCCAACAATAGCTCACTGGAAAGCACAGCAATAAACTAAAAACCATTTATTGCTGATTCTTGTGGAGAGCCTCCCATCATATTGTATAGATAGAGAGAATTTTCCACAAAAGATACACAATGGAGACAATCATATTTGACAACTACCTAGGATGTGATCTTGCTAATTATGTGTACAACACACGCAAGGTCTAAGAGCCTACAAAAATGCTTTTTGCAATAGACCAATATCTCCATATGACTATACATGGATGCTTGGGACCATGACTTTTGCCAAAATAACAATAATTTCATATTTAAAGATAGATATTACAGACAAATCTCAGGGACAGCAATGGGCACCTGCTCTCCCAGCTCTGCAAATGTATTTGTGGTCTGGTGGAAGGAACAGGTGTGTCGTGTAGTTCCCACTAATCCGTAGGACCTGCGCGTTTGTTGGACAACATAAACTTTGGATTAGTGCCTAGACTGGCTCCGGGCACCTCCGCAGGATGAGTTGGCCTAGAGACCAGCTAGCTCACAGTGCCACTATAAGACTCCCTAACCTTACCAGGAAGCGAATGGTTTCTGGCAACCACTGAACGTGACAACCCTGACCCCTCAGGGATCTTGGAAACAGAACAGAACCTTTCGCTCAGTCACTCAAGCTTACTTGCTCTCAGAGAAATATACAGAGAATACACAGTGGGACGTTTTCAATATATTTATTGAACCAACGTTATTCTTGTATAGAATACATAAGCTGCAATAATCAGTAGACCGAAGCAGCTGTAAGTGATTACAAGCACGTAATAGTAGATATAGTTCTACCATGGTGCTAAAACAGTGTATATATGCAGGCATATAAGCAATTCATACTAATATTATAAAGAGAGAGCCCAAACCTTTGAGGCGGGTAATCACAGTAACCACAGCACCAATCACAACACCCAATACAGCGTTGGAAAGGGCAGTTGCAGCAGAAGGACATAGGCTATGCAGACAGCCACCATATTGTATTTTTTTTTTTTGCAGAGTTTTATATAGCGCAAACTTGACCCACACTGAATCAGGTATCAGAGCGCTTTACATAGCACCAGTTACATTACATGAGGACACACATTAATTTTTGTTAGGCACGGGGAGATTAAGTGATTTGCCCAGAATCACAGGAGGTTTGACGTCGTTACCAAGACTCGAACCCAGATCCCCAGGTCCGAGGTCGAGCGCCTTAGCCGTTAGGCCAACTCCTCTATACATTTAAAAGGTAAAAGAACCGTGCCAGCAAAGTAGTCCCTTCTGGGCGTGTCTCTGTTGTGCTGTGGGCGTTGGCTGGAGGCATGACTAACTCTGGGGGCGTGTGGTACGGCCATCACATCGTGGGCTGTGGGCGTGTGCTGGTGGCGTGACAAACGCTGGGGGCGTGACAAACGCTGGGGGCGTGTGTCCGCCTTTTATGCCATGTGAGTCGTACATCCAAGCGCCAAATACGTTGCTGCGCAGCATCAAGGGTCACGCTGGGGGCGTGTGTCCGGCCTTCATGCCATGTGAACGCAATTGCGCCGCATCAAGGGGCACGCTGGGGGCGTGAGAAACGCTGGGGGCGTGTGCTACGTTCCGCCCTTCATGCCATGTGGGTCGTACATTAATCAGAAGATCGTCTGCTCTGGCCGTGTGCTGGGGGCATGACAAACGCGTTCAACTGGAGGCCTGGTAAGTAACGTTAATGCAGCCTCTCCTGCGAGCTGTTACTGAACTCTCTCATTTAACAAAATTACACGCGCCTGCTACCATCAACCAGGGCTCTAGCCGGGCTCAGGCGGCGGATCAGTACACTAATTACACGCGCCTGATAACATCAACCAGAGCTGCAGCTGGGCCTCAAGCGGGGGAACACGCGCCTGCTAACATCAAACAGGCCTGCATCTGGGCCTCAAGCGGGGGAACACGCAAATGAGCGTGTCTGCGGGGACAATTACTGCAGCCTCTCCTACTCGCTGTCACTCAACTCGCTCATTAAACGGATTTACCCGCGGCTGATAACTCTCTCATTCAACGACACTACACGCGCCTGCTAACATCAACCAAGGCTGTAGCCGGGCTCAGGCGGCGGATCACTTTACCAATTACACGCGCCTGCTAACATCAACCAGGGCTGCAGCTGGGCCTTCTTCGTCCCTATTCTAATGAAACAAAAAATGTTGTCTACCACGAGATTTTAAAATAAATTGCCCTTGCCAAATACACACATTCTATTTCATACCCGGACAACATCGGGACGGGCTGCTAGTATAATATAATCCACATTTGTAAAGCGCACAATCACCCGTAAGGGTCTGTAGGCGTTGGGGGCCGTCGGGAAGATTAAGCAAGCTATTGCCCAGAATCACATCGTGCTGGGCTAATCTGGGTTGTCTCCTGAGGCAAAAAGCCGGGAGTAGACGCTGTTGCTGCTATAATTCAGACCTGCTTACCTTTTAAAACTGTATTTTAACTTTGTATAGCACTCTTGCACTTTAGGGCATCACGGAGCAGATCTAGCGCTCACGTGACCCCTTACACCAGCGTCCTTCGCCGCTGGCCACGCCCACCGCTAGGCCACGCCCCCTTCCCGCCCTACTTAAGCGCTGATCTACGAGCGCTCGGTTGGGTTGTCTCCTGAGGCGAAAAGCCGGGAGTAGACGCTGTTGCTGCTATAATTCAGACCTGCTTACCTTTTAAAACTGTATTTTAACTTTGTATAGCACTCTTGCACTTTAGGGCATCACGGAGCAGATCTAGCGCTCACGTGACCCCTTACACCGGCGTCCTTCACCGCTGGCCACGCCCACCGCTAGGCCACGCCCCCTTCCCGCCCTACTTAAGCGCTGATCTACGAGCGCTCGGTTGGGTTGTCTCCTGAGGCGAAAAGCCGGGAGTAGACGCTGTTGCTGCTATAATTCAGACCTGCTTACCTTTTAAAACTGTATTTTAACTTTGTATAGCACTCTTGCACTTTAGGGCATCACGGAGCAGATCTAGCGCTCACGTGACCCCTTACACCGGCGTCCTTTGCTGCTGGCCACGCCCACCGCTAGGCCACGCCCCCTTCCCGCCCTTGAGGCCTCCTATATCAAATGTGCAACCACAGAACGCGCAGCGGACGTGCGCAGCGGGCGCGCCGCTTGCGCGCCGAAGGCGCGCCTAAGGCAAGCCCGTCTGTGCCCGTCCGCGGCCGGACGGGGCTAGGGGCACGACCCCACGCCAAATTCATCTCTTACTCCTCTGAGGAGCTTACCACCCTCCAAGGCCACTGGCCACTCTCGGTTTGTGTCCGTAGACACATTATCTCATTAGGCCTTGTACCTTCTTCCACTCCTACTCTGCCGTTTTCTTTGTCCGCCTCTCCCCCACAATGCCCTCTCCCACCTGACCCTCTTCCCCCGACTCCGTCACTATCCATTCTTTTACTTAACACCAGGTCAGCGGTCAAGCACCATCATGAGCTCTTTGTCTTGCTCGATTCTGAAAAGCCTGACTTACTGCTCTTGACCGAAACCTGGTTCTGCGACTCCTCCCTTCCCGTTCTCTTGGCTACCCTCCCCCCCTCCTATGTGGCCTTACGTGCTGATCGTTCGGCAGGCAGGGCTGGTGGTGGAGTGGCGATAATCGCTCGATCGGAACTAAATTTTCAAACCATTCCCTCTCCCCCCATTCCTCCCACTGAATTCCTTACAGTTCGTTCCCTCGCCTTTTCCCCCCCCTTCACCTGTCTCCTAATGTACCGTCCTCCCAAGCCTTCGCCTCTATTTTTGCCGGCTTTTCAAGACCTACTAGCCAATATGGTGGTCAACTATGCATCGGTCTTGGTACTAGGGAATTTTAATTACTGGCCCTCGGACCCTTCTGAGTGCACAGCCTCGAAAGAATTTACTGAGTCTCTCACATCTTTAAATTTTATGTCGCACATCTCTGTCCCCACTCACTCTCACGGTCACACACTTGACCAGGTCTGGTCCCTTAACCTTCAAGTTTCCCCGGTGACGATTTCCCTTTGCCCTTGGTCCGACCATGCCCTTATTTCCTTCTCCATCTCTATCAACTCTGTGCCCAAAGTTCCCCACGCCAAAAATACCTGGGCGCGTAATTGGAACAGAGTTGACTTTCCCACCCTGACGTCCCACCTTCGGAACACTATCCCATCCCTCTCTGGTCTTCCGTCCGACTCTCAAGCCAACACCATCAACACCTGGCTGACTATGGGTTGTGACTCAGTGGCTCCCCTGCGTCGCATTTCCGTTCGGCGACCCAAGGAGTCTAACAGGTGGTTCAATGACCACCTAAAAGAATTAAAACTGTTCGCTCGACAGGCAGAAAGGCACTGGAGGAAAAATTACTGCCCCTCACTTAAAACTCTTTACCTGACATCACTCGCCAACTACAAGACCGCAATCCTTGCTGCCAAAACTTCTTATTTCTCTGCAAGAATTTTGTCTGCTGAAAATAAATCTAGGGAGATCTTCGGCATAGTGCAGGACCTGGCCTACTCCGATAGGGCTTCACCTCAAATCCCCCCATCCCAGCCTCTATGCAACCAACTAAACACCTATTTTCTTGACAAGATTGCTACCATTAGGGCCAACATCCCCCCCCCTGCTTTTGTTGACCCTTCTCCTCCTACTATTCAAAACCTTCTTACTTCTATCCCTCCCCTCACTGAAGAGGTATTCCTAGAGATACTCCCCAAAGTAAAATCAGGTTCTCCGGCTGACATCTGTCCGGCGCGAGTCCTCCAACAAATCTATTCCTCTTGTCCTGAACCTCCCATCACCTTCCTTAACAGCTCCCTAGCGCAGGGAGTAGTGACCCCCGCGCTCAAATCAGCCTCCATAGTGCCCATTCTAAAGAAGCCTGGCACTGACCCATCCATCTCAGCAAATTACCGCCCCATTTCCCTGCTGCCCTACCTGGGCAAGGTGCTGGAGCGCTATGTCACCGCGGTATTCAGCACCCACGTAGAGGCCAATGGGGGACTGGCTCCCCGCCAGGCTGGCTTTCGACCTAGGCCCTCGACTGAATCAGTCGTGGTATCAGTCCTAGACAACCTCAGGAAGGGTATGGATAACAACAAACACCAGGCGCTGGTACTCCTCGATCTCTCCGCCGCATTTGACACGGTAGGCCATACCATCTTATTGTCCCGTGTCAAGGCGGCTGGAATTGAGGGATCCGCCCTGGTGTGGCTTTCCTCCTTCCTGAGGGACCGCACCCAGGCGGTCCGACTAGGAGACTTCACAACCACTTCACTACCCGTCACGTGTGGTGTCCCCCAGGGTTCTTCCTTGTCTCCCCTACTATTTAATCTTTATATCTCCCCCCTCATCTTTGCTCTTCAGCAGCTGGAGGTCACCGTGTATAATTACGCGGATGACCTCCAGCTCATCTTTGATCTATCCTCTTCTCCCCTCTCTGCCTCCAGCTTCCAGCACACTATGACATTCATCAGGGACTGGATGAACCATAACCATCGTAAGCTGAACCCGGACAAGACCGAGCTGGTTCTTACCGGAGGTTCTTCCAGTCCCTGGAACTCTCTCTTCTGGCCCTCAACCCTTGGTCCCGCCCCCACCCCTTCTACCACGGTCAAAACACTGGGGGTCAAAATGAATAATCAGCTCACCCTTCACTCTCAAATTAGCTCGGTAGTTTCCTCCTGTTTCCTCACCCTCCGAACTATTCGCACTGTCGCCCGCTTCTTTTCCCCTCAGGCACTCAAAATGATCATGGCCGCTCTAGTGATATCACGGCTGGATTATGCCAATGCTCTTTACAATGGCATACCAGCATACAGTCTGAGGAGGTTACAGTTGGTCCAAAACCAAGCTGCCCGGCTGGTCTTTGGTCTCCCACGTTACCACCACTCCACACCCCTCCTCAGGGAGCTCCACTGGCTCCCTGTTAAGGAACGCTCTCTGTTTAAAACCGCCTGCATGGTCTTCCAGGCCCGTCAAGGCACCGCCCCCGCCTTCATTTTCTCATTATTAAAAGAATATGTTCCCCCCAGAGAACTTCGTTCCTCCACCAAGTCCCTCCTTCAAATCCAACGCTTCAGACGCAAAAAGTGGGGTGGGTCCAACTTTTCCACCTTGGCCCCCACTTTTTGGAACTCCCTCCCAGATCACCTTCGTGCGGCTACCCATTATGTATCCTTCCGTAAGGATCTAAAAACGTTCCTTTTTAAACAGGCTTTTCATGTGTAATTTTCCCTTCCCGGCTCTACCACCGGTTCTCATTTTTGTCTCTGTAGCCATTACCCTCTATTAGCGCCAAGAAACCGTTCGGTGCACGCTGCGCTTTATAAATGTTTTAAATTAGAAATTAGAATCTGCCGCTGGTGCCGGGAATCGAACCGTGATCCCCAGATTCCGGAGGCAGTCGCCCTAGCTTTGGCGTACTCCTACTATGCACTCCCTACTCTGCGTGTACCTAGAGTGTGTGTGGGTGTGAAGCCAAGAATCCCCAGTAAGGGACCTGACAGGAGAGAATGCAGGCCACAAATTGGTTACAAACTGAACACCCCCACACAGAGATGCCAGCCCGCTGCACAGTGAAGTCTCAGCCCGCACGGACCCTGGGTGTCAGCTGTAGCGCCTCCTCCACTAATCTATTGGGATGCTCATTATTTATAATAGAGAGCATCTTGTGATGTACGTACAGGTTAGACAATGTTATAGATATGTAGATAGCCCTGTCACCCTGTGGATGAAGATAGAGATGACATTTGTCAATAGTGCGTCAAGAGGCCTTGTACTTAGTGTTCAAGGCATCGTGACAATGTTGTGCGAAGCTAGATGTGTAAACAAAGTAGTTTCAGAGATACGAATCCAACATTGTCATGCATGCAAATATGTGCAAGCATGAAATGATCCTGTAAAACATTGGACAATATATGAAATTAGCCACTTCGATACATGGGCCTAACCCGGGCACATAACAGGTGGTCTGGACATCACGAAATGAAAACATGACAAACCATGCGCTGATTTGGATCGGGGATATAGATGACCTTTCCCTGCTGTGGGACGGAAGTAGGGAAATGTCTAAAAGATTAATCCAGAGACAGTCAAAATCTGATCTCAACCGAAAATTCACTCATTAGATCAGAAATAAATCTATAAATGACCTGGCTAAGTCATCCTTATGTGGGACCAAGTTCAGACTATGAACTGATAATCAACCTTTTTTGAATGGTAATAATGTGAACACCAGCAGGCTACTGCCAGGTTGGTGAGGTTAAGTTTGAAACTTTTAAAACATCATTTTGAGGTTGAACACACTGCAGGAGAGAGGAAAAAAAATACTGATTGCTTGCCTCGACTGCCCTGAGGGCAGGAAGATGTGGAACATGAGAACAAAGAGAATGACTGCGAAGATGTGGAATGTACTGCAGCAAGTATTTGTTGGCCGGGTAGAGAGAGAGTGTGAGTGTGTGTGTGTGTGTGTGTGTGTGTGTGTGTGTGAGTGAGTGAGTGAGTGAGTGAGTGAGTGAGTGAGTGAGTGAGTGTGAGTGAGTGAGTGAGTGAGTGAGTGAGTGAGTGAGTGAGTGAGTGAGTGAGTGGAGTGAGTGTGTGTGTGTGTGTGTGTGCGTGTGCGTGTGTGTGTAAAAGTAGAGAAACACATTGGATGAAGATTCTATTTTATTGAAAGTGATTAATTTCATGAGGAAAGGATAGCCAAAAGAAAAACGATTTGTTGTGTGAACTGCAGACCGATAGCGAAGTTTATTCTGTCAGAGGTGAGCCGTGAAGGACATTTAGGTGTGATATCTAGCAGCAAACGACTGACAATGCAATACTAGTGGCCTGACATGGAGAGGGATGTGGAAAAACTCATTAGAGAGAATTACCAGTTGTCTGCAAAATGATAAATGGATGATATACAGAGTTCTGCTTATGACAGAAGTGGGTTTTCCTGACAGAGTGCGGGGCAATGAATGTAATGATTTTTTAGGTATGTTTCAGATGCTTCCTGTGCATCAGAAATTTGCCATTGTGCTTGTGGAGTACATGTCAAATTGGTTGAAAGTATGATTCGTACATGGAAGTGAGGGTTTTCTGTGTGAATTGGTATCGGATAATGGTGAACAATTTATCTTGAGGGAAATAAAGCAGTATTTGGATGGAACCGGTTTCAAGATAAATGTGCTAGTCGTCATCACCCACAGAGTAATGGCTAAGCAGAGAGGATGAAAAGATTGGTGAATCAGGATTTTTCATGCCGGTATCAAAGTGGAAGATGCTGCAAGGGCTATGCTTTCAGCTTATTGCAACACACTGCATTGCACCATTTTGTGCAGAGAGGCAGAAATTTGCATGATTTGGTCCTTGTAATGTGCACTGAAATGTCTAAAGAGGGCCTCAGACACAATACCTATATAAAGAAGGAAGAAAGATGAATGGGCTTCAAAAGATACATATGATATTGTAAAGCCATTGTTCGCACAGACATGATCAGAGAGCCAATAATCTTATGTAATCATAGTACACTGGAATTACTGGGGGAATCAGATGCCAAATCTCCACAGTAATTCCACATATCTCAGAGCAATTGCCATTTACTTCACCCACCCTCCAGCAGAGTTTCTGTAATTGCTGATATTGCTGACTTAGAGGGAGGAAAAATGGAGGGAAATGTAACAGGAGACATTATGGAGACACAGCTGAGGCCTTATAATGGGGCCCATCTATACTACTATTATAAAGGAAGAACTTTCAGCCTTTGAGGCGGGTAAACTCGGGAACCACAGCGCCAATCCACACACCCGATACACCGTTGGAATCGTCAGGGTGGGTAGATGGTTATAGGCTATATAAATAAAAATAAAACGTTATTTAAAAAATTTACAGTAAAAAAAAAGTAGTCCATCCGAAGTAGCGCCGGCCGCGACGTGCGTGCTCAAGTCAGGAGCGCGGGGAGGAGCAGCGTCCAGGAGCGCGACGAGGAGCGGCGGACATGGCGCGGTGGAGGAGCGCTGACGAAAGGAGCAGCGGACAGGCCAGCGGTGGTGCGCGCAGCGGACAGGCTGGAGGAGCGACGGCTGAGGTAAGGGAGCGGCGGACATGGCGCGGGGAGGAGCGCTGACGTGAGGAGCAGCGTACAGGCCAGCGGCGGTGCGAGAAGCGGGCAGGCGGGAGGAGCGGCGGCTGAGGTAAGGGGACCATGTCGGGGCAGGCGGGAGACGGGCTGGGCGGGGGCCCGGGCTGCAGGAGAAAAGAGAATGATCCTGTGTTTTTATGGTGAAACAGCAATCATTAACACACCTCTAGGCCAAAAACATTAGCTATGATGTAAGCTTTCCCAGCCAATGTACACTCTGTAGAATGGATTAGTCAGCTGTACACCTCTGCAAAGAAGAACAGACATATTTAAAGCAGTATATCAGCAGCGGACAGGCGAGAGGAGTGGCGGCTGAGGTAAGGCGACCCATGTCGGGGCAGGCGGGGGTGGGGGTAGGCGGGGACGGGCCGGGTGGGGGCCGGGCTGCTGGACAATGTCGGGGCGGGCGGGGTCGGGGAAGCCTGTTGCTCCCGGACAACGTCGGGACGGGCTGCTAGTATTAGATAAAATAAACATAAGAAAATATATCACCCAATCCTGTATACTGTAATACAACTAACCCAGCTTAAAATTCAGACCACCTTGTACTGTGCACATAACCATACAGACCACACATAATCTTGAACCTCCCTTGACCTTGTACGTTGTTCTACATGATGTAGTATGTTATAATACAGCCGGCCCTCTCTGACCTGCAAGCCCCCCAGTTCTATGTACGTGTACCTACACACTTCAGAAAAACAACCACCTCTTATCGAAGGCTCTGGGGTGCCGCGGGTCTTACCCTACCCATTCCACCACTACAGACCTGACTTACAGATAACTTGTCCTCTTCACACTACCTTCCTCCCCTTCTAAGCATCAGACCCTGACTGACCCAGAAATCCTCCTACATTCTGAACACGCGAACATCACAAAGACCCAGTCCCATCTCTAAAGTGCTTTAGTTTGCACTAGCAACAAAAAAGGTCAATGTTACTCTCGGTGAATAACACCTCACTTTCACCTCACACTGAGGGGATTGGTGAGTATCGCGGTGCTTGCATTGAAATCACAGATTCTACCACATAATTCCTCAGAGTTCCTGAGCCTGGAATGCGGCGTCTCATGCACAGACCAGAATTCAGGTCATTTTTCATGTGCAGAGTCCCAATTCTTAGCCTATCACATAACGGGAAGGAGAAACTACTTGGCGAAAATAAAGGAGATACTAGGTACATGACCGCTTCTGCCGTACTCAAGGTGCCCACAAAGATGCCACTCCACACAACTCATATTAGGCCCCCCTGCAGGTCTTACTAAAAATCTGGAAACATCCACTTTGGAGATATTTTATGCTACATTCCCTCAGAACTGTACAAGTTACTCAACATTCTGGATGTTAATTCAGTACGAAACAAATACCTGGGATGGCTTTGAGCAGCAATCTATCTGCGTCTGTATTTCCTCTCTCCAGTGGGTCTCTAGCGATAGCTCCATCAGTATCAGGAGCATTTTGTGGCAGGAATGATGAGGCTCCAGATGGGCCCTGTGCATCAGCACATGTGGGTCGTAGGTCAGAGTTCTCATCTTGGTTCTCAGGGTGCAGTGGTTCTTGCTTGTAGTTCTGATCGTAGTCCTCAGGACTCGGTGGTTCTAGCTTATAGCCGCGCTCTGGACTGAGTGTCTCAAGGTGCAGTGGTTCGGTCTTGCAGTTCTGATGCAATTCATGTGCATCAGAAAGAACCTGCAGGCATGTGTTGAGCTGCAGACTCTGGTCTTCTTGAAATGCTGGTTGTCTGCAGACGTTTTGCCGTTGACCCTCACCATCAAACCACAACACCTCTTGCTTTAGGAGTTCACTTGTTCCCTCCCCATTTGGGAGCATTGGTTGTGTGCAGTGGATTTGCTGTAGCTCATGTCCCTCGTGAAACAGTGGCTGCAGGCAGACGTTCTGTTGTGGGCCCCAACTATCTGCACCGTCTACCTCAATCATACGCAGGTTAATCCTGAAAAGGGCCCAAATAAAAACTCCCCAATTAATGGGGCAAATAACAGAGTCCAAACTACTGACAGGGGCAAAGAAAAAAGTCTAAGTTGTCTTCCCATTAGTACAAATGCCAAGTCAGACTAACAATAAGGCAGATAAGATAAGAAAGAAACTGGCAAATTACAGCTCCTCTCGTGGAATCTAGCAGGTCTTTCATCTAAAACTATTTTGCCGGATTGGATAAAGGTGGTAAATCAGTATTCCATCCTGTGTTTCCAGGAAACTTGGGCGATCTCACCTATCCATCTCCAAGGCTTTCAGACATTCCACTCACCGGCTGCCGGGACTAAACAGGGCAGACACAAGGGGGGACTATGTACCTATATTAGTGTATCAGTCGGTCAGAGGATCAGGAAAACACTATTGAAAGATTCCTTCCAGATAATTGCATTGGATATTGCCCCGTCATTGTCATTGCTAATTATCAATTTTTACAATAACCTCCTTGTAGACCAATTGGAGAAAGCCTTGGTTAATTTACATCAAGCCCTGCTCACGATTAAAGAAACCTTGGGCGGAGAATGTGCAATTCTTCTTGCGGGCGATCTAAACTGCCATATCTGTTTAAACACAGTAAGAGATGGTTGTGACATTTATGATACATATGCCTCAGACCCTGGTTTTCCCACCTTCAGCCATTTTATGCATACAAAGTCAGGGGACCTTTTTAACACCTTTGTTACCTCTTTTAACCTACATTTGGTAAATGAGCTCCTACAGATCCCATGCCCCTCCAAACCAACCTTTCATGGCAGAGCCAGGAACACCAATGGTTAGCGATATGCACTCCTCTATTGGAACAATTTTTCTAAATATCAACAAAATATACTGCCCGGTGCTAACCCATATCTTGACTAGCTCCTAGCCAAGTTGGAAATGATATATGAATCACAGAAACCTGTGTTATGGGGAGCACTGTTCACTTATTCACAATGACGTGATTTTTGTTTTTCTATTAATCAACCATACATTCAATTCACTTTTAACAAAAATTAAACAGATTCTGTTTCATCACAAATTCAAAATTTTCATATGTCCACAGTCTTTTTTGAACAAACAGAAAGCCAAAACCAATTCCCAAATTAAAAGCTCATCACAAGATGGACGTTTTTCTTTTCTTCAAAAATGATTTTATTCTTCTCATTCATCCATAAACGCGACAGTCTGTGTTTTTCAAACAAATCTTCATAGTTCAACGAATACTGACATATCCCAATGCATTTCGGTATGCACCTTCGTCAGGGGAATGTATTCTAAATAACGAAAGATTATACGTCATTACCAAAAATTAAATCTTGTGTATATCCAATACATACACTATTTACAATTATACATGCCTTAAATTCCAAAACTTATTTAATGAACAACAACCAGAGAATCTCCTAATGTCATTTAAACATCTAGTGTGTATTAAAGAATTCATGCTCACAAAAGTTCACCTGCAACCTCCTAAATTAACCCAAGGAGCTGGTCGTTTTCTCAGTTTAATTGATTTGGCGAAGGTAGGAGTTGTGAATTTGTTTAAGTGCATGATATTTACGGTATGCTATTGGTTATTATTGGATCACAGCTAGTATGAGGTGGTGGTAGCACTGGGTTGGCAGTACGTTTTTTTGGGTTAATTTAGGAGGTTGCAGGTGAACTTTTGTGAGCATGAATTCTTTAATACACACTAGATGTTTAAATGACATTAGGAGATTCTCTGGTTGTTGTTCATTAAATAAGTTTTGGAATTTAAGGCATGTATAATTGTAAATAGTGTATGTATTGGATATACACAAGATTTAATTTTTGGTAATGACGTATAATCTTTCGTTATTTAGAATACATTCCCCTGACGAAGGTGCATACCGAAATGCATTGGGATATGTCAGTATTCGTTGAACTATGAAGATTTGTTTGAAAAACACAGACTGTCGCGTTTATGGATGAATGAGAAGAATAAAATCATTTTTGAAGAAAAGAAAAACGTCCATCTTGTGATGAGCTTTTAATTTGGGAATTGGTTTTGGCTTTCTGTTTGTTCAAAAAAGACTGTGGACATATGAAAATTTTGAATTTGTGATGAAACAGAATCTGTTTAATTTTTGTTAAAAGTGAATTGAATGTATGGTTGATTAATAGAAAAACAAAAATCACGTCATTGTGAATAAGTGAACAGTGCTCCCCATAACACAGGTTTCTGTGATTCATATATCAGAGCCAGGAACACCATCATAGACTTTTTATTATTTTCAAAAGCACATGCATTGTTAATACGAGATTGGGACACACTCGACCATCCACACAGTGACCACTATCCTCTGTCTATGACCTTAGATTTACCGGGACCACCGCAGAGCCGGATCTCACATACAGATATTTACGAACAACCAATTATGCTGGGAGCCAAAAACGGATATTGTGTCAAATGGGATAAAATCAACCCAAAAAACCTCCTCAAGAACTTTGTCAACAAAAGGAGGGAGGAGATTTATATCTGCCTTTCTAATAAGGACAATCCCGATGATATCTGTAATGCTTTCACTAAAATTCAGGGAACCTTGAAAGAACTCATGACGAGACAGTACAAAACTGGTATCATTGCTCAAAATGGGTGGTTCGATTCAAAATGCACGAAGGCTCTGAATTCTCTAAAGAACTTGCTGCGTGTCCTACCTAAACCTCAATTAGAAATACGTCAGGCCAGAAATCAATATCGTCTAGCCATAAAACAGAGAAAAAAGGAACTGAAACAGGAAGCATGGCAGAAATTGGTGGAAACATCGCAGTTGGCCGACATGTCAGCTTTTTGGAGACTTATCAATTCCCCCTTGCCATGGGTAAAAATGCCCGAGAGGAACTTGGACATGGCAATAAATGGAGAGATGTGGGCGGCGCATTTCCAGAAGCTTTACACCAAACCTGTATGTTTAAATAACCTCAACCCGGATCCATTGACTATAAATTCAACCCGGGATAGTCCATGCCAAATCCTTTTTTCACTTGAGGAGGTGGAATTAGCCATCAAAGAAAGCCCGCCCGGGAAGGCCCCGGGACCGGATGCAATCCCTGCGGATGTGTATAAGGCAGAGATGGAATTTTGGGCTCCCTTACTGACCTCTGTCCTTAACTCTATAAACCACACAAAGCTCCTGCCAACTTGGGGAGAGGCTATAGTAATACCAATTTTTAAAAAAGGAGACAGGCACTTGCCATCGTGCTATAGGCCTATATCCATCCTCGACACCTTAATGAAAATTGTTGGACGCATAATCCTGAAAAGATTAACCACCTGGATAGAGGAGAAAGATATACTCTCGAAATTACAATATGGTTTCCGGTCTGGCAGAGGTACAATTGAACAGGTCCTCAATTTACATCTAATCCAGTCAAAATACATCGACACCAAAAGGCACAGTCTCTATATAACATACATAGATCTCACTTCAGCATTCGACTGTGTCCAGCATGACCAACTATGGGACATCTTAAACCGTTTCGGGATGGATCCGTCAATCCTTCTTTTCATTAGGGCCTTGTACCGTGAAGCAGGAGCCAGAGTGAGATATGGACTGAGGGGAGAGTGCTCGCCATGATTTAACATCAATAGAGGGGTTAGACAGGGGTGAATTCTGGCCCCCCTGCTTTTCTCCCTTTATATAAACGCGATCGGCGAGCATCTGAAAACCATCGAGTGCGACTTCCCTAAAATAGGAGGTCAACCGATCCCAATCCTGCTTTATGCAGATGACGCTGCGATTCTATCCCAGACCAGAATGGGCCTACAAAAAGCAGTATCAGCTTTCACGACTTTCATGAACGACAGGGGCCTCAAAGTGAACATAGCAAAATCGTACACCATGCTATGTAACAAAAGATTTTAAAAAAAACCATGCCCCATCTTTATTGAGGACCAAAGACTGGAGACAGTGGAGGCCTTTACATATTTGGGAATCTGTCTACATAGAAAGTTATCCTGGAAAGCGGCAATAGAGAAGAGGAAACTTGCTTTCACGAGAGCGATTGGAGGTCTCCGGGATTTTGCAGGAAAGATAGGGGGTAGACCGGTTAAACAACTATTAACTATATATAAAGCTAAATGTACATCTACCGCTACCTACGGGGCTGGACTCTGGGGCGTAGACAAAAATATTTCACAGATACAAATCCTGGAAAACCAATTTTTAAGGTATCTTCTCGCCGCCTCAAAGGCAACCTCTGTATATAAAATGCACATCGAACTGGATCTCACGTACATAACAGATACCATAAAAACTGAACCCCTCCTTCTCTGGCATAAAATTTGGACTACCCCTGAGACTGCTTTTAACAGAGAGGTGCTACAAGACATTCTTAACTTGGAAGGGGCTAAACATTTCAATCAATCTAACTGGCTGAATTATGTGAGAAATTTCTTTTTTGAGATTGGGCACCAAGAATGGTACATAGATCCCTCGTCACTAGAAAACATCTCGCGAAAAGATCTGAGAAAGAATTTAATGGCCCATCTGGAAACAGTCAGATGGAACAAACAAAAACTTTCTGACACCATCCTGGCATATCAAAGGGTGACACCTCACAAGGGGCTCCAACCATATCTATCATCAGATTTTCCGTGCTACTCAAGGATGTTACTCACCAGATTTAGAATGGGCTCTTTTTATCGATACGTAACATTCCCAAATTGCAATGACTGGTCACGGATCACCTCTTTCTGTCCCTGTGACACTATCTCACAACAATCTAATATTCACACCATCCTCTTCTGTAAGTTTTACCGGATTTTGAGAAAAGCACTATTATTACCCTTACTAAAGAGATGGAATATCAGGACATGTAAAACTGCTTTTGAGCGGCTACAGGAACTTGAAGATAAGGAGGTGACAACCATAATGGAACAGTTCTTAAAATTAGTGATAAAATTTAGGAAAACTTTAGATTGAAATTGGAGATAGTGATTACTTCTATCTGTTTTTTATCTGTTTTTAATGTACATCTTTTAACTTTCTCTGAATCTTTGTATGAAATTTTTAATTGAAATATATTTGATCATTTGTTATATAAATGCATTTATTTTCTTTTAACTATGTATATTAAGGTATGCTTATATGATATTTGTTTAAATATCGAATAAAGCTTATTTTGAACTTTTGAACCACACACAGTTCTTGCCGTCTCTTCAACAGACCTGTGACATCCCAGAGTCTCTGAGGCAACACCCAATGTGGAATGCTCTTGAGGGAGTTGGAAGATGTCTGTATCTGAGGAGGAAGTAGATCTGTGGATGGTGCATTCTGTAAGAAATAAACTCCTCCTTTCTAGCACCACCATGGACACGCGATACTTCATATATTAGCGATGTGCGGAAATATTGAAAAATGTACAACGCTTCAATATCGCATTGTGAGAGTATTGAGGATATGTTAATTTTATGTTCAAAAAGCCACTGAAGCAGGTGATAACACGGAGAAACGTTGCCACTTCTTCAAACACTCCACACATTGCATGTGAGCAGCACACCATAGCACAAACACAACCTGCCCTGCACTTCACAGTACAAACACAACCTGCCCTGCACTTTACAGCACAAACACAACCTGCCCTGCACTTCGCAGCACAAACACAACCTGCCCTGCACTTCACAGCACAAACACAACCTGCCCTGCACTTCACAGCACAAACACAAACTCTGGAGTGTTTAAGAATTACTCTATGTAGAGGATTTTATACTGGAATGGTGTGTTTCCAGTACTAATCCTATGCTAGACAGCACACACTCCTCTGCCCTATGGTGTAAAGGTTTTGTGTGGTGCTAGGTACTGTGTACTAGTGCAGGGGTAGTGAGCAGCAGCGTGCTGTATTTCATAAATCTGGCTCAGTGCTTCTTTCTCCCCTCACACATCACAGTGCTGCACTTAGCTGTTGCACTGCGGTGCACTAAAAAATAATAATAATAATAAATCTGCTCTGAAGGGGGCATGCGTGGTCTGCCCAGCCTTAACCCTCCCATTGTCTTCTGCATGCTTTGTTTGCCCATCCTCAACCCTCACATTCTCCTGTTCATGCTTGGTCTGCCCAGACTTAACCCTCAAATTCTCCGGCAACTGGGACAATTAAACCTGAAAATAATCTCTTTAATGAACCCTGGGAGGTGAGCTGTCCACTGGCTCTCCCCGGCAACGTCAGTGTAATAAGTAGGCACCCCATTCACTTTGTATGTGTAGCATGGATGGGAGAGCTTAGGAAAATGTAAGGTGAGCACCAAAATTGGGTTTTCACCCCCTTTTCTATGACTAGAAGCTGATCCTTGCAGCAGATCAAGGGTCCCTTTTTAACAGGAGTGTGCTCTGGACACCACTGCAGAGAAATGCATGGAAGAGGGGCAGGAATTGTCACTGCCTCCCGTCCGGTCCTTTGGTCGCAGCACTGGAGGAGAAACTCCTGAGAAAGAGGAGGAGAAACTCCTGCTGATGGAGGAGAAACTCCTGCGGATGGAGGAGAAACTCCTGCGGATGGAGGAGAAACTCCTATGGATGGAGGAGAAACGCCTGCGGGTGGAGGAGAAACTCCTGATGAAGGAGGAGAAACTCCTGATGAAGGAGGAGAAACTCCTGCGGATGGAGGAGAAACTCCTGCGGATGAAACACCCGGAGAAAGACCACCCTTCACAGCTCTGAACTTTTTACACTGCCACTTAAAACACAAATCTTTGGAATCACAAAGCTTCGAGTGAGTTGATCCATTAAAGCTCCCTAGCATCCTTTACATTTGCAGAATTAACTTGTGCACATTTGCATTTATTTCAGACAAGCAGGCACCTTAGCAGGAATGTTTCTTTAACTGTGGGCCCAGGTTTGATTTTACAGCACAGGAGACTCTGTTCCTTAAATTGCAGGTGAAGCATTTAAACTGGCACATCATGAAAGTTATAATAATGAGCTAAATAAACAGATGCAAAATGGAAAATTCAGGCGAAAAACAACGTTAGCAGAAGCTAAGTGCATGTAACGAAAGTGGCAGCAACAATGTTTACGAAAGGAAGAGCAAGGGAAATTGAGACCTCAGCTCCTGCCTTGCTGCCCTTGAGGCCTCACTCACCCCCTGTGTCCATAACTCTGAGGGGCAGAGGCGGAGAGGAGGAGTGGCATCTGCGAGGAGAGGTGAGTGCAAAGGGGAGAGTGGAAATGAGTCCAAAGGGAGGAGAAGAGGTGAGTCCAAAGGCAAAAGAGTTGAGTGCAAAGGGAGAAGAGGTGAGTCCAAAGGGGAGAAGAGGTGAGTGCAAAGGGAGGAGAAGAGGGGAGTCCAAAGGGGAGAAGAAGAGGTGAGTGCATAGTAGTGGCATCGGTACCCTTGTCCCACAACCCTCACCGCCCAAATGATACACAGACAAGTATGTTGGGAATAAAAAGTTGCAGGTTTATTTGTGATACAAATAACAGAGCGGGTTAACTGACAGGCGACCCCCCACCCCGCAACCCCTTGTTGCAGGGCGCCTGAAGTTGAGTCAATGAAGCAGACACTAGTGGCCCTGGCCATGTGTCGAACCTGGGAGGCAAGCCTCCCCCCGATGGCCCTATCGTCCACCTGCCCCCCCCCTCTGTACCAGGGAGAGTTAACTCACACCTTGCCCAGTCAGGAGGGGCGCTATTAGCAAACCCCCGGTTGTTCAGGCTTACAACCGCCCTAAGGACTAACGGGGTGCCGTAGAACCAAGTCCCCAAGAAGGGCCCCTCGGCTTATGTATGACTCATTATTGTGCCTCTCGCACTGTGGCTTCAGGTCCTGTTCCTGCGCCTGTCCTGCATGGGGGTCGTCTTGTAACTCCTCCTGCAACCTGAAAAAAGAAAAAAAAAAAAACAACAACATCATTAGTAATCCCCCCCTCCTTACTTCCCCCCTTTCAGCGGGTGAGTGGTAGGGAGGGGAGTGAAATTGCGGGCCTCGCGTCCGCGTCGTGGGGGGGGAAGTGAGGGGGAAGAAGGGGCTAGGGACCTGTGTCTGGGGCTGGCGAGGACAGCCTGGGACGACCGTCGGAGAAGGGGGGCAGAGCAAAGAGGGCGCCCGGGCGGAAGTGCTCCCCTAATCAGTCCTGGAAAAAGGGGGGGTGGCCTACCCTTGTCCCACCCCGCCCCCCCGTCCCTCCCCCTGGCGGGCCCGCGGTTACATGCGCCCTACTACGGGGTTTGCCCTCCTATGGGGTCCCCTGCAGGGACCGCGGGCCTCCCGCATAGTAGTGGCATCGGTACCCTTGTCCCACAACCCTCACCGCCCAAATGATACACAGACAAGTATGTTGGGAATAAAAAGTTGCAGGTTTATTTGTGATACAAATAACAGAGCGGGTTAACTGACAGGCGACCCCCCACCCCGCAACCCCTTGTTGCAGGGCGCCTGAAGTTGAGTCAATGAAGCAGACACTAGTGGCCCTGGCCATGTGTCGAACCTGGGAGGCAAGCCTCCCCCCGATGGACCTATCGTCCACCTGCCCCCCCCCTCTGTACCAGGGAGAGTTAACTCACACCTTGCCCAGTCAGGAGGGGCGTTATTAGCAAACCCCCGGTTGTTCAGGCTTACAACCGCCCTAAGGACTAACGGGGTGCCGTAGAACCAAGTCCCCAAGAAGGGCCCCTCGGCTTATGTATGACTCATTATTGTGCCTCTCGCACTGTGGCTTCAGGTCCTGTTCCTGCGCCTGTCCTGCATGGGGGTCGTCTTGTAACTCCTCCTGCAACCTGAAAAAACAAAAAAAAAAAAACAACAACATCATTAGTAATCCCCCCCTCCTTACTTCCCCCCTTTCAGCGGGTGAGTGGTAGGGAGGGGAGTGAAATTGCGGGCCTCGCGTCCGCGTCGTGGGGGGGGAAGTGAGGGGGAAGAAGGGGCTAGGGACCTGTGTCTGGGGCTGGCGAGGACAGCCTGGGACGACCGTCGGAGAAGGGGGGCAGAGCAAAGAGGGCGCCCGGGCGGAAGTGCTCCCCTAATCAGTCCTGGAAAAAGGGGGGGTGGCCTACCCTTGTCCCACCCCGCCCCCCCGTCCCTCCCCCTGGCGGGCCCGCGGTTACCTGCGCCCTACTACGGGGTTTGCCCTCCTATGGGGTCCCCTGCAGGGACCGCGGGCCTCCCGCATAGTAGTGGCATCGGTACCCTTGTCCCACAACCCTCACCGCCCAAATGATACACAGACAAGTATGTTGGGAATAAAAAGTTGCAGGTTTATTTGTGATACAAATAACAGAGCGGGTTAACTGACAGGCGACCCCCCACCCCGCAACCCCTTGTTGCAGGGCGCCTGAAGTTGAGCCAATGAAGCAGACACTAGTGGCCCTGGCCATGTGTCGAACCTGGGAGGCAAGCCTCCCCCGATGGACCTATCGTCCACCTGCCCCCCCCCTCTGTACCAGGGAGAGTTAACTCACACCTTGCCCAGTCAGGAGGGGCGTTATTAGCAAACCCCCGGTTGTTCAGGCTTACAACCGCCCTAAGGACTAACGGGGTGCCGTAGAACCAAGTCCCCAAGAAGGGCCCCTCGGCTTATGTATGACTCATTATTGTGCCTCTCGCACTGTGGCTTCAGGTCCTGTTCCTGCGCCTGTCCTGCATGGGGGTCGCCTAGTACTTTTTCCACAGCCCTGGGCGTGGCACCCGCTGCGCCCAGAGCCCCCACCACCTAGCCTTTTAGTTAGCTTTTTATCTGCATCTGGCTGTTTCTAGCGCTTCCCCTAAATCCAGTAGGAACATTGCCATCCCCACTTTGGACAAGTGCACCCCATCGGATTCCCAGCATCCAATAGATTTGGCATGCAGCAGGCCATACCTGATGAAACCTATGCCTCTCTGTTCGCTGAATTTGCGCATTGCTGCGTTGACGCGCCTGCGGGTGACTTCTAATGCCTCCTGCGATATTGCGCCGTGCCAAAGCGGTCTTGGGGAAATTTCTGACCTGTATATGTTGCACTGCCCCAGTTCGCTGCTCAGGATGCTTAAATCTTTCCGCATTGTATCTAACAAACGCCTTTTGCCTAATGACACCAGGTCGTTCCCCCCCAGGTGCACCACCAGGATGCTTGGCTTCTGCCTGTGTTCCTTCAGTAATCTACGCAGCGTCCCTATCAATGCGGCCCAGTGCGTCCCAGGGAAGCCGAACCATGATATGTTGGTGTTGTTAAACCCGTGCTTCCAAGTGTTGGCATTCACCCATCTCGCCAGTCTCGTGACGTAGGAGTGCCCCATCACCCATACCTCTGACCCTGTAATAAAACACGGTATGTTGAAAATTGTTGTTTATTGGCAAACTTAAAGCACTGCCGCTGTAACTTCTAGCGCCACCTGCGATGTGGCCCCATGCCATAATGGTCTTGGAGATATTCCTGACCACAATATGCTGCATTGTCCCAATTCCTTGCTCATGACTCTCCTCATTGCATCCAATAAATGCCTCTCACCTAATGCTACTAGGTCATTCCTCCCTAGGTGCCCCACTAGGATGTTTGCCGGCCACCTATTCTCCCGCAATGTCCTACGCAGAGTCACCAAAAGTGCCGCCCAATGCATTCCGGGGAAGCCAAACCAAGATATATTAGTGTTGGTGAAGCCATGCTTCCAAGTGTTTGCATTCACCCTTCCCGCCAGCCTTGTGGCATAAGAGTGCCCCTGCACCCACACCTCTGTCCCTGCAATGAGACGGGCATTAAGGGGGGCACCCCGCATGCCACCCCCCGCATGCCATGTTATAACTACCCACTTGTTATTCTTCCTAACCCAAAGCCCTTAAGGGATGACAAGGCGGCCTTCTGAAATGCTAATGCCCCATATCAGGAAATGCTAATGCCCCATATCAGGAATCAACTCTCCAAGTTGCATGGGGCCCTGCCAAATCCTCTTACCTCTGCTAAGGATAGCCATCAGTGATAAGAGCCCTAATACATTAGATATCAAAGACATCCCCTATTTCCCCTAAGTTGCCGGTATTCTTCGAAAAGAGGCTCAACCGCCTACATCAATGGAGAACTCCAAGATCACTGCAAACCATTATAATTCCTTAAACTGGCCAGCGGCTGTGGACACCCTAGGCCTATGGTATGGACCATCCGCCGTGGACCGGGAGCATTGACTGCTATATTCAGGGCTTGTTTCTAAAGCGCTTGTCCTTTCAGAACATATCCCGAAGCTCCTAAAGCCTTTTCACTGGTTTAATGGTTACCTGAGCCTTCAGAAAGAGCTAATGTAAGTTGTGGGCCGTTCCCCAATTAGCACGCCGGAAAACCTTCGTGCATTATCACCCCATCCTCAGGGGATGATCTTGGGAAGCCTGGCTATGAAACCCATAAATGACTGAGCTGGAAGGTAATTCGCCACAACCTAATATACAGCACTGCATTGCCAAGATAGTACCTTTCATGTTGTACAGAAGCTATCTGGGGATGCTGGTATGGCCCGCTGTGGACTGAGGGATATGCTTTCTGTTGTATTATGGAAGTGTGTTTGGCGGAGACAAAGTGCTGACCTAGAGGTCCTTGCTCTGCACTTTCCTAGCCCACAGGTGCATCGCGTTACTTGTACTAGTTTATTTGCTCTGGTGTGGTGTGACTATTCTGCTTCTGTCTTGTTTCGCAATGATCAATTCGTTAAGGTGTGAGACGGTACCTATCCTGCCTCTAATATTCTGGAAAGATCTAATAATAAATCTATTTATACAGTCAGTAAGCTAAGTGATAGGTCCTTTCTGGCGACATTCGTAAAGAAAACTGAATCTGATGTTGCTTTTGTGTTGCTTTGAGTTTAATTAGGAGGTTTAACCCTCCAAATTTATATAGCTGTCTTCTGTCCAGCAACTCTTCACGGCAGCTCCCTGCAACTCAGCAGGGCTTGTATTGGAGCGAATCTTGGGTCTGCCTACTTGTAAAGCCGTCTTGATCCATTCTAAAAATGGAGCTAATATCAGTTTCATGTCAGGGAACCTGCGGGCTCAGCAGCCCTCACTTTTAATCGGAATGACCATTTCCAAGCAGCTATGAGGCCTTGCCCTGGCATTTGGGGTGAGGATTTTCCAAATGCTGAGTACTCAGTAGAAACTACCTACTAATGTTGATACTTTTTGATGGCCCTCTACTCTCGCTCAAAAGGGCTTGCCCCTGCGCCCTTTACCCTCCTGATGTTAACACAAAACTAACCTAATTGCCGCATCTCCTTGCGTCTACCTCTGTCCTAGCCCGAACAGGAAGCAGGAGGCACCAGGTTCCCCATGGCCAATCGCAGAGCCACAATCCACCGTTGTGCTTGGGCTGAGCACTGCGGCTCGGTGCTCGGACACGCAATGGGAGCCTGGGATGTTCTCCCCCCGGGCTACCCTGCAGTCCGGTGGAGAACATGGAAAGTGCTAATGAAGGTATGGCCAGTCCAGGCGGGTGGATAAACATTCATGAGCCCGTGGATTGGGCGAATCACTTCTCCCCCGATCCTGTGATCCCTTGCCAAGGCAGAGTAGCAGCCACAGGTATAAGTGTGTACTCCGCTTCACCTCGGGGAGTTTGGCTCCCCCCAGACATTGAGGTGTCTTTTATTTTGTGACCCAAAACTGAGTTGAAGTTTTCATCCCCAATTCCCTCTCCTCCCTGGTCGTATTACTGTACTTAGAGCCGCCATGTCATTTACACATGCACATTGCCTTCTGTTTTCTTTCTAATGCAATTAAAACACTTCTGAACTTTCTTTCCTGCGGCACATTAGTTTGTCTCTATTGCAGTCTTTAAGTAGATCACCTAATAAGCATCTTCTGCTACCATGTATGCTGTATTGCAGTCACAATTTAAATTGCTACCGCACCCGCTTTTACCTTCATCCTTGCAAGGCTGATAAACTGACTCTATTAAGCTGTCCAATAGTGATATCTGTTAGTTGTAGTGCTGTGCATTGGTACAATCTGACACTGGACGTGCTTTGTAAACAATCTATTTTGCATAGTAATCATTTCTTTCATGCTGTGTTTAATCTACACTTGCTTTAGCTAAGTTATATAAAATGGTGCTTCCACTATCAGTTGTATGTTATGATGCTTTATATTGGACATCAGTGGATGGCATAGTACATAAGTTATTCCGACCATGCAGTATTCCGTAAGGATAAATATATTCGTGAACTCTGATGGTGCTATGCTCAACTCTCTCTCTGACACTGCAGTTCGTGAGATAAACTGGACACCTTTCCTTGTATGGAAATGTGGCAATGACAATTGTAACGTGCTGTCATTCAAATATTTGCAAGATTAGTCCTATCATCCTGGCAATAGTTGTAATAGTGGAAGGAGGACAAGGGGCCAACAGGGCACCCGCTTTTGCTTCTATAATCCTTTTGTTTTTATTACCTGTTCACTAATAACAAGAGAAATTGAAATACACATTGTGTCTTAAATCGAGTAGAGGGATTCTGTCAATGGGATCACTGATTGATGCAGCCTCAAACTTTGGATGCATTAAAGGATATTTTATGGTTAAGTTCTAGTGAAAAGTAAAGTGTCACATTCCGAATCAATAACAGAACAATTGGCTGCAAGAGGTCATCTGTCAATTATGGCCAGCTCTTCCCCCCTTTTAAGGGGGTCTATCTCGCCAATATATCTGTAATCCAGGGTGAACCACGGTAACAAAATAGGAAGCCGAGGCAGCTTCTGCCAGGTCTCAGTAAGAAGCTACCGATCCGGACTTTAATTCGTAATATGATCTGCTAAATCAAAATTATGTTGACCAAATATCGAAAAATAGTGAGAGCACGGCGAATATCATATGTTGCTAAGCCACTGGCCGTATATATCGGCAGGCCCTACAATTAGCACGATATAACCACAGCTGCAATGTTATACCCTTAGCGGGCAGGATTGACACGCAGGGTTTACTCTGCAACAAATGGCATTAGAGGTTACTATGCAAAGGGCAACAAGTGTAAACATCTTGAGACGAGACGTCAACTTGCGTCACCTGCTGGGGTTAAGCGCACAAAACATTGTTCGTAACGCCTAACGCAAACATTGACACTACAGTGCAAAAGAGTCATAACAAGGCGCTAAAAGTACATTAACACAATTGTGCACAGGGCAGAGGAAATCTATTGATAATAATACTCCTACCTACCCCATGAGAGCTTGTACGCACAATGCTTACCAAAATGTCTAGTGCAATGACTGATCGCAATTGTACCGCGCGCTTTGTGCAGATGTGCAAAAGGCAATATTAACCTGCCTAATGAAACATTAACAGGAATGTGCTAAAAGGCGAACTTGTTAACGTGCCGCTGAACAAGCTGAGAACGTTGCAGCATACCACTGCTCCAATCTCTGCCGGTACTATTACCTCCACCAATAACCCAGCTAATCATTTATGAAGGGGGCACTGAATTAGGAACTTCCTTCGAAAGCCTTGACATCCTGGAATAGTGCTTGCCACACCTACTAATAATACCGCTCGTGGGGCTTGGCGTGTTCTGGCCGCGGCTGGGCACAGCTGGACTTGCCTTTGTCGGCCTTTTGCTGTGCCAGTTGCACACCCGCTGCTAGCGTCGGCTGCATGGATCCACAATTACTTTTTTTTTTTTTTTTTAAATTAAACCTCCCGACGAGGGGCCGTGTCTGAATTAGCTCTGCGAGAGCGATTCTTAAAACCGTGGTGGAGGGCGACTTAAAAGTGCAAAGCTGGAGTGTAGCAAGCCCGTAGACCCCCACAGGCTCCCCTGTAAAGGAGACGCTACTGGTAATCTAATAATATCCAAATACAATTGAGCCCGAGCAACACTTAAAACTATTACAATAAGAAAATCGTCCCTTCTACCAATAAGAACAAATTCAGCAAAGTTAGTAGGAGTGAAGGCGAATGTTTTGGGATGCCGTGCAAAAAGGCCAAGTGCATCAGGCAGTAACTATTTCTCAAAGCCTAGCCCTGTTATCTGCTCGTGTATCAGAAGCCACTTTCATAAACATATCAGTAGTGAGTCCAGCAGCCTATGTAAACTGTTTCTCATTTGTAACAATGGCTATAGCAGACTTACTTGAACCTGTAAAGAATCGCTGTATCGAAAACCAGCATCAAGCTCCTCTCTATCTCTGAAACTGACAAACTGGATGTTAACTCTCACCCAATCGGGCAAGATCTTAAAAGCACATGCATCCGACTCTCTGCCATTAACTTCATAGTTGCGGGTACTCGTTTCGAGTCTGGCAACAACTATTCAGAGACCTTGGGCAAATCATTTACACTCCTCGTATACCGCTGCATACCGGTGGGGCCCTACAGTGCGACATCTTTATTAGGACCCGCATTCCGGCCCCCGCTGAGAACCCAGGGGGGGCCTGCCCTTGACTGCTGTTAATAAATAAAGCAGGCCTGTCCTCTGCCCCAAAGTTGGACGGCCGCGTGGCAGCCATCGTCGGGGGAAGGGGTCCGCCCTAAGGTCGCCATGCCGCGCTGCAATCGTAGGAGGCAAGAGCACAACCCCGGTCATTGTAGCCCTGCCATAATGCCCCTAAAGCTGAATTACTTCAGACCGCCTCCGTCCCTTCTTCCAAATAGCTTGGGGGCCTCTACCATGGCACGTCATTGCAGCTCAGCCATAAAGCCCCGAAGCGGATTGAAACAAGCCGCCTCGCCCCCTCTTCAAACAATGCAGGCTGTTTCTCTGTCTTACAGAGGCCCTGCCTCGTGGCGGCCATAAAACTGCCACTATAAGACCCAACTACTGTGGCCTAATGCGGGCCCGCTGCCTACCGCCACCTTTTAACGCCGTTCGTGCTATTGGCATTTCTTTCTTGCCTCGGCGTATCCAAGGGCTGCCCCGGCCCTTGGAGATGCCCCTAAAGATCGTGAACGATGCGGCAGGGCGATGTCCTGTCTTGCTCTCGGCCCGGGCTTCTCACTAACCGGCAGCGCAGCCCTGAGCTCCCATCCCCCCTCGGCAATGTCCCCGTGACCGGTGATAACCAGCATCACCCCTCCCCGTGTGGAGGAATCTACGCACACGGGCCATGACACCGGGCCTATGCATCCTGCCTGCCCGGAGCTCTGTACATGCGGCATGGGCACCGCGTTTGCACACGGGATGGGGACGTAGGGGCGTGCCCGGATAACATTTGTTTTTAAACAAAGGGCCCTCCCTGTACTGAGCAAGCCAAAACCCCCCCACTCCCAGTAACCCCGTCATGCCCATAAGGACATGTCCGCTCTACCCGCCACCGCCTCCCACGCCTCTCGTGCATCGTAGAGGTGTGGCGCCGCGGCCAGGGCGACTGACGCTGGAATCTGGGGACCACGGTTCGATCCCCGGCTCCGGCGGCAGGTTAGCCCAGCACCATGTGACTCTGGGCAATAGCTCGCTTAATCTTCCCGACGGCCCCCAGCGCCTAGAGACCCTTACGGGTGATTGTGCGCTTTACAAATGTGGACTTTACTTCCTGGACACCTCCACCTCCCCATCGCATCCGACCTCGGAGCCCCTGTGCAACTTGGTTTAGCCCAAGGACAGGGTCCGGGGGGAGGCGAGAGAGCGTCCATCTTACCGTACCCGACGTTTGATCTTTGGGAATTTGTGATCCCGACGATCGACGGTGCTCGACGAGGGAGATGCCAAAGCAGGGAGGGGAGGTGAAATTGCGGGCCTCGCGTCCGCGTCGTGGGGGGGGAAGTGAGGGGGAAGAAGGGGCTAGGGACCTGTGTCTGGGGCTGGCGAGGACAGCCTGGGACGACCGTCGGAGAAGGGGGGCAGAGCAAAGAGGGCGCCCGGGCGGAAGTGCTCCCCTTATCAGTCCTGGAAAAAAGGGGGGTGGCCTACCCTTGTCCCACCCCGCCCCCCGTCCCTCCCCCTGGCGGGCCCGCGGTTACCTGCGCCCTACTACGGGGTTTGCCCTCCTATGGGGTCCCCTGCAGGGACCGCGGGCCTCCCGCAAAGGGAGAAGAGGTGAGTCAAAAGGGGAGAAGAGGTGAGTGCAAAGGGAGGAGAAGAGGGGAGTCCAAAGGGGAGAAGAAGAGGTGTGTCCAGGGGGGAGGAGAAGAGGGGAGAACAAAGGGGAGGAGAAAAGGTGAGTGCAAAGGGAGCAGAAGAGGTGAGTCAAAAGGGGAGGAGAAGAAGTGTAGAGGGGAGGTGAGTCCAGGGGTGGTAGAGGGGAGGTGAGTCCAGGGGTGGGAGAGGGGAGGTGAGTCCATGGGTGTAGAGGGGAGGTGAGTACAGGGGT
The DNA here is from genome assembly GCF_964261635.1 of Lissotriton helveticus. Taxonomy (NCBI): domain Eukaryota; kingdom Metazoa; phylum Chordata; class Amphibia; order Caudata; family Salamandridae; genus Lissotriton; species Lissotriton helveticus. Next base: position 401,005,617 of record NC_136058.1, on the reverse strand, counting down.
GGGAGATGGAAGGTGAGTCCAGGGGTGTAGAGGGGAGGTGAGTCCAGGGGTGTAGAGGGGAGGGGAGTCCAGGGGTGTAGAGGGGTGGTGAGTCCAGGGGTGTAGAGGGGAGGGGAGTCCAGGGGTGTAGAGGGGAGGGGAGTCCAGGGGTGTAGAGGGGAGGGGAGTCCAGAGGGGGAGGGGAGGTGAGTCCAGGGGGGAGAGGGGAGGTGAGTCCAGGGGGGAGAGGGGAGGTGAGAGTAGGGGGAGAGGAGAGAGGAGTCCAGGGGTGTAGAGGGGAGGTGAGTCCAGGGGTGTAGAGTGGAGGTGAGTCCAGGGGTGTTGAGGGGAGGTGAGGGGAGGTGAGTAGAGGGGTGTAGAGGGGAGGTGAGTCCAGGGGTGTAGAGTGGAGGTGAGTCCATGGGTGTAGAGTGGAGGTGAGTCCAGGGGTGTAGAGTGGAGGTGAGTCCAGGGGAGTGGAGGTGAGTCCAGGGGTGTAGAGGGGAGGGGAGTCCAGGGGTGTAGAGTGGAGGTGAGTCCAGGGGTGTAGAGGGGAGGGGTGAGTCCAGGGGTGTAGAGGGGAGGGGTGAGTCCAGGGGTGTAGAGGGGAGGTGAGTCCAGGGGTGTAGAGGGGAGGTGAGTCCAGGGGTGTAGAGGGGAGGTGAGTCCAGGGGTGTAGAGAGCCGGTGAGTCCAGGGCTGTAGAGTGGAAGTGAGTCCAGGGGAGAGGGGAGGTGAGTCCATGGGTGTAGAATGGAGGTGAGTCCATGGGTGTAGAGTGGAGGTGAGTCCAGGGGTGTAGAGTGGAGGTGAGTCCAGGGGTGTAGAGTGGAGGTGAGTCCAGGGGTGTAGAGTGGAGGTGAGTCCAGGGGTGTAGAGGGGAGGTGAGTCCAGGGGTGTAGAGGGGAGGGGTGAGTCCAGGGGTGTAGAAGGGAGGTGAGTCCAGGGGTTTAGAGGGGAGGTGAGTCCAGGGGTGTAGAGGGGAGGTGAGTCCAGGGGTGTTATGTTATGTTATAACGAATTTCTTGAGCGCACTGTCACCATGAGTTTCCTGGCGCTGGTCGGATATAAGGAAAGAAAGAAAAGGAAGCGACGAGGGAGAGGATTAGTGAGGGAAAGGAAAGAGTAGTGTTTTCAAGGATTTCCTAAAGGAAAGGAGAGAGCAGGAAGAATTAAGTGAGAGTGGGAGGGAGTTCCACAGCTTGGGGGCCAAACAGGAGAAGCTGCGGCCACCCGATCTGGAGAGTTTGAAGCGAGGGACGACTAGGAGCTGGAGGTGGGTAGACCTCAAAGTGCGAGAAGGGCAATAAGGGGTGATTAGGGACTTAAGGAAAGCAGGGGAGGAACCGGTAAGGGCTTTAAAGACCAGGCAGTGAACCTTGAAAGTGATTCTTTCACTGACTGGTAGCCAGTGGAGGTGACGTAGTAAAGGTTGAGCAGACTGCCATTTAGGAATCTTGAAGACAATCCGGGCAGCCTGGTTTTGAACGATCTGTAGCCTGGTTAGCTGAGATTTAGGGAGACCGTAATATATTGAGTTGGAAAAGTCCAGCCGAGACATCACCAGGGCTATTAGGACTTGCAGCTAGGCTTCAGGCGACAAGAAGTGAGCGACTTTCCGTATCCTGTAGAGCTGGAACATGCAGGAAGATGTTACTGCGCTCACTTGTGCCTTGAGAGAGAGCCCGGAATCGATCAGGACCCCGAGGCTTTTTACACATCCAGCAGGAGAAGGAGGTGTTCCGAGCTCGGTAGGCCAGTACTGAGGGCCCCAGAAAGGGGCACTTCTCCCCGGAAGGAGGAGCTCAGTCTTGCCCGGATTGAGCTTGAGTTGGTTTTGATTCATCCAATGCTGGATGTGTGTCAAGGCTGTCTGGAAGTTATTGACAGCGTCAGGGGTAGTGAGGGGAAAAATAATCTGTAAATCATCCGCGTAATTAAACATGGTGATATCTCACTTACCCAGAGAGTGAAGGAGGGGTTGAAGGTACAAATTAAAAAGGAGGGGAGACAGGGAAGATCCTTGAGGGACCCCGCAAGTTGACGAAACGCTGGTGGCGCGAAAAGGGCCCATACTGACTGCCTGGGATCTTTCCTCTAGAAAGGATTTGATCCAGGACAGAGCGACCCCATGGACTCCGGCGGTCTCGACACGGTGGATTAAGATGTTATGGTCCACCGTGTCGAAAGCCGCCGATAAGTCGAGTAGAACTAATGCCTGGGGTTGCCCTCTGTCGTCGTTGCATCTGAGGTTGTCCAACATGGCGAGGATCACAGCCTCAGTGGAATGGGCTGGTCGGAACCCAGCCTGGTTGGGCACCAGGAAGTTGGACTCCTCAATAAAATGCGAGAGGCAAGTCGTAACATGAGCCTCCAGGATTTTAGATAGAAAGGGCAGAAGGGATATAGGATGGTAATTGGCCAAGGTCGCTGGATCAGCACCTTGCTTTTTTAAGAGGGGCACCAGTACGGCCTCCTTAAATGAGCTGGGGACTATGCCCGAATCAAGAGAAGAATTGAGTAGAGGAAGAATACAGTGGGGGAGGGTGTGACAGATATCACGGAACACAGAAGGGGGGCAACAGTCCTTAGGGGATCCAGATTTCACGCGAGTGGACAGCTTAGCAAGGGATTCCAAGTCAAGCGCGGGGAACTGAGAAAAAGTGGAAGTGTTGACAGGGGGTGGTGCTGCTGTGATTGGGGGGAGAGAAAGGGGGATGGAATTTTTAATGGCAGTGATTTTGTCAATGAAAAAAGCATTGAGGGCGGTGCATGATTCTGAGGAAGGAGACGGGCTCGGGAGTGTCCTGGCGTCCGATGTCAATTCGCCAAGGACTTTAAAGATCTCCTTAGATCTTTTAGGAGCTGTTAAAATTCTGTTAGAGATGAAAGTAGACTTGGTAGAGATGATTGTAGCTTTGTAGGCTTTGCGCGCGGAAACGTATGCTTCCCTGTCTGGGCTGAGATAATTGCGCCGCCATCTACGCTCCAGTCGGCGCAGTTCCAGATGTTGTAGTTTTAAGGTAGAATTATACCATTTGTGGGACTTATTGGGGTGTGAGCGAGAGAAGCGGGAAAGAGGAGCACAAATATCGCTAGCCGTCGTGAGCCAATGTGAGATGTTGGCGTCCATGGTGTTAACATCTAGGGAGTCGGAAAGCGGAGGCTGAGTCTTGGCGAGTAGGGAGAGGAAGGCTGATGAGTCAAGAGTCTTCCAATTTCGAGCGAGCCCTCCGCGCCGGGCGGGGGACCTGACCAGGCCCTTTATAAGAATAGATGACTCAATCAGAGAATGATCAGACCAGACACAAGGGGAAATAGTCGGACCAGAGAGCGACACCCCCTGTGTCCAGATGTGATCTAGGATGTTACCCCCAATGTGGGTGGGGGAGGTAACATGCTGCGTCAAGTTGAGGCTGAGAAGAGCCTCAAACAATTCGGTAGCATGGGGGCCGGCATCGGCATGCTTGAACCAATAATTGAAGTCGCCATATATGGCAACGCGGGCTGAAGAAGTCATTAAGACAGAGAGCTGTTCGCAGAAAGCGGAAGGGAACAGGGGCATGGGAGTGGGGGGGCGGTATAGGATGATGAGAGTTAGTGCACCAGCTTTGGTTGGCAGACTGATTACAAGATTATCAACGTCAGGAAGGCAGAGTGATGAAGACTTGATAAAAGGTAGGTCTTTGCGGATGATTGCTGAAACCCCGCCGCCACGGCGACCGTGAGGCCGGTTGGCATTCAACAGATAGTAATTAGGGGGTAAAGCGGCCAGAATGTCAGGAAGGGACAGGTCAGACAACCAGGTCTCGGTGAGCAGCAGAATATCTGGGTTTTCGGCAGTTAGCAGAAGAAAGATGTCAGTGTGATGTTGAGGGAGAGAACGTGTGTTAAGGTACAATATACGGATGCGGGTTTCAGGCGGAGCAGGGGGCAGCACTGGAACGTGGGTGAGTGTGGGAGAAGATGATTCGGCTGCGATACCGAGAGAACCCAAGCGGTCCCAAGTTGTAGAAGGGAGAGCGCCGGAGGGCTGCCGGAGGTTTCTAAGTGAGGCAGGCGAATATGACAAGAAACAGGCAGCATCTCGGGGCCCTGGGTGTAGAGGGGAGGTGAGTCCAGGGGTGTAGAGAGCCGGTGAGCCCAGGGCTGTAGAGTGGAAGTGAGTCCAGGGGTGTAGAGGGGTGGTGAGTCCAGGGGTGTAGAGGGGTGGTGAGTCCAGGGGTGGAGAGGGGAGGTGAGTCCAGGGGTGTAGAGGGGAGGTGAGTCCAGGGTTGTAGACAGGAGGTAAGTCCAGAGGGGAGAGGGGAGGTGAGTCTAGGGGTGTAGAGGGGAGGTGAGTCCAGGGGTCTAGAGGGGAGGTGAGTCCAGGGGTGTAGAGGGGAGGGGAATCAAGGGGTGTAGAGGGGCGGTGAGTCCAGGGTTGGAGAGGGGAGGTGAGTCCAGGGTTGGAGAGGGGAGGTGAGTCCAGGGGTGTAGAGGGGAGGTGAGTCCAGGGGTGTAGAGAGGAGGTAAGTCCAGAGGGGAGAGGGGAGGTGAGTCCAGAGGGTGGAGAGGGGCGGTGAGTCCAGAGGGGAGCTCAATTGACTTAATTAACTAAAAGGCAGAGGGGCTGAGAGAAGCCATTTCTCCTGATTGTGAAACAACTGTTTTTCAGACTGACGATGCTTTTATGCTGGATGTCATGTAGCAGATCTTTGGTTATAAGAGCTTTAGATCTAAGAGGTATTTTTGCCTGAAGGGATGTCGTTCCACATTTCTAGACAGAATATCACCTCTTGTAACTGATTCATATTCAGGTTTTCCTAATGACCCTAAATGTTGTGTTGTACAATGTTTGAAAGCGGATGAGCTTTGCTCGGTGGGATTCAAGCAAGATGCTGAAGGCCATTTGTTGATTGTCAAAAGCCATTTGGTCCTGTCAGATCAGCTGATCTGGTCCGATGGGTTGGGCATTTTATGGCAGAAGACGGGGTTGACATGAGTAAATTTAGGCACACTCAGTCAGGGGCTCAGAGGTGCCCAAAACATTTTTATTATGTGCCAGGTTGGATGATCTGATGATTGTATAGATTGGTCATCTGATTTTACTTTCAAGACATTTTTTCTTATAAACCAATATCCAACGTGCCATCTGTGCTCGTTGACAAGCTTTAAACATGCATAATCTCAGCCTCCGGTCCTGACATAGAAAAAAAAAATATCTAGCTCCTGCATCAAGAATTTTCAATTCTATTAAGGGCACAGGGTGAGGATTATCCCAGCCTTAGTCAACATTTGCATTAGATGTGAATTAGGTCCTGAATATTATGTTGGTGTTGGGTATACTCCAGCTCAACAGTGACGGAATATACATACCGCCAACATGAGGGTCCAACTTGATTTAAATGCAGGTGGGCCTTCAGTGTGTCCAGAATGAGACTGCTCCCTCTCCGCCGTGGCATAACTTCTCCAACAGCCCTCAGGAGTAAGAGCCATTATAGAAATGGCTACATGCCCGTCCAGTTTAGATTCTGGACATGAAGTAATTTTATGCTGTTTCTTACTTCCAGAAGGAACAATAATAGCATTATAATGCTCCACTCACCATGGGAGAAGACTCCCACGGCGAAAGGAGCATTATATTTTTTGTTTACAAAAGGAAAATCTAGTTGCAGGATTTTCTTTTTGCAAACAAAAACAATTACTCCATGCTACAGGGCTGCGTCCTTCTGGCACAGCCCCATAGAACAGAGTAATACACATTGCCAGGAACCGCCGTCATGTTTTGATAACTGACTGACATACGGCCTCTCCACCATGGGTATGGAGTAATATACTCCGTTCCCTTAGGTAAACTGCAGGCCATCCTCTCAGTAATAAATCAAGCCCATAATCTCATATTCCATAATTGTGTCTGGTTTGAATATGTTTGTTTGAAGTCCCTCTCTATTATTTGAATGTTCTGTTTTGGGTTGGACGTTACCTTGTTTGATGTACTGAGCAGAAGCGCAGGAAAGGCCTTTTTAGGAAGTGGCCAGGTCTTATAGGCATTGCTCCATTAACATGTTGGATCTGTGATTCATCTGGAGTTGGTGTCTTTATTGACAAAAGTTTACCTTCCATGACCTCCTGGAGGGTCCTGCTCTATAGTGGAATTCCGGATCATTACAATTCTGTTTGATCACAGTGACGTTTTGTTGTTCTGGAAGTGAAGTTCCAAGTTGTTGATCTTTTGGTCAATTGAGCAAAGAGAGAGGAATAGTTTTGGTGCCTCTGATTGATGAAGGGACATGTATGCGCGGATTAGTCACTGAATTGATGGTAAATATAGTTTTTGTGTTTAACTGTCTTAATGGCTGCTGCGAATATTGCAGCAAAGATTGAGGAGCATAATCCTCACCTTCGTATAGTTAATATAATTGATAGTTCTTGACACAATACTCGCTAAACCTTTTATCCTTCTAAATCTTCTGTTACGTTGTACACTCCAGTGCACAGGAACAGTATGCAGCTCACAGAAAGCCCTTTAAATGTTCGATTATGGCATACACTCCAGTGTGCGTGAATAGCTGTGTAAGATGCATGTATGATGCCTCTCCATCTCTATGATTCTCTGAGGCCACATGTCATGTGTTGCTATGTACTGCAGGAGAGGGATTCATTTATAACCTTCTTCAGCCAGACAACTGTCATCGTGAATGTACTATCAAAAGTTCCCATATTTTTTTCTGTTTAAAAAACATATAATTTATTGATTTTTATGCTTAACAATCTAGTGAGACAGCGAATCATATGTAACAATATACATATAGGAGTTTGAAAAGAAGATGCTGAATCCAATTGTAATTATCTTCTTTATTGTAGAAAAGATACATCCACTAAAACGACCGGCCAGAAGGACAGCATACAGTAACTGACCCTCAAGCATTCCACATGCCACCATTCCAGGATGGAACATCAGTCATGGTGGCATGTGCTACACTTATAAATAAATGCAAATCCATTAAAGAAAGAAACATGAGACCCAACACATCCCATTCACATTTGAAACAAAACAATACATAACAAATACCATCATAGACAGAAAAAAAAAAACAGAAAACTATATAAACATTATACATAATCTTTGTATTTGACAGGAGGGTTTCGTACTCTTGCAGAAACTCTGATGACAGGTTTATCCTGAGTAGAACCAAATCCATGATGTACAGGCACATTTTGAGGTTCTGTGCTAGAGTTAACATGCAAATTCTGTTTAGACAATCTCTCCATGTTCCACCATTTCCCATCCTTTAACATCACCGATCTGCTCCTTACAGAAACCATTTGTTTGGGACTTGAAAACTTAGAATGACCCTTGGCAATGTAACCAGGAAACTTAACTCTGACCCAATCTCCTTCTTTAAAACAAACTTGTTTCCTTCCTTTAATTGATTCCTTAGTGATATATTTGCCCTGAGCAATCAGACTTTTGGCCTTTACTAAATCAGAATGAATTTTGGGAGCACTCAAATCACGCATCCAAGGCCTGACTAACTTTGAAGAAGCTGACCTACCTTTTAATAAAGTAAAAGGAGAAACTTTGGTGTCAGCGTTAGGAGTAGTTCTCAATGCCCAGAGTAAATTACAAAGCTCCTTCCTCAAATCCAAACCATTTACCACAGATAATTGTATGTTATCCTTAATAACTCTGTTACAGCGTTCTACAAGGCCATTACTGCGAGGGTGATATAGCGAAGTTGTAATGTGTTTAACACCCCAATGAGACAAACATTCTTGAAACTATTTAGCCATAAACTGTACCCGTTATCTGTTACTAGTTCAACAGGAGCACCTTCCTTTAAAAATAACGATTGAAGAAAAGAAACAACCTCAACAGTAGTTGAAGCCCTTACAAATTTTACTTCTGGCCACTTTGACCCGTAGTCTATTAAGACTAAACCATATCTGGACCTCTCATCCAACACATACAAGGGACCAATGACATCCAACGCTAATTTGATTCAAGGTTTGTCAGGAACAGGAATGGCTACAACAGGACTGGGAAAAGTCACCTGGGTTTTATCACTGGTGGCACACGAGATGCAATCCCTTACAAAATGCTCTACAGAATGGTCCAAAACAGGCCATCAAAACACATCTCTAAGTCTCCTTTTCATTGCTCTCATACCAATATGACCTTCGTGAGCAATCTTCAAAATTTTACTCTGAAGAGAAAATGGAACAACTAATAAATCTAGTCTCTTGAATATACCACTCTCAAAATTCAATTCCGGAAAAACATGTTTGAAAGCATCCGTTTCCTGGCTTTTGGATGATGCCCAACCTTTACTCAGCATTGAAATAATCTCTTTAAACACCACATCCTGATCAACCGCCAATTTCCACTCATCCTCTGAGATACATGCAAAATCAGAATCCGCTAAGGAGGCCACAATACAAAATTCCTCCCCCTCTGACTCATTATAGTGTTCTGTGGCTAAAGGAAGTCTAGACAGACAATCCCAAAAAAAATTCTTCGCCCTAGGAATATATTCTAATTGAAAATGAAATTCCATCGGCCTATAATGCCACTTAGCTATGCGTGGAGTAGCACTTCCAGCACCTTTGGTCGAAAACAAATTGACAAGAGGTTTGTGGTCCATTCGTAACGTAAATTCAGAACCCCATAGATACTGTCTGAAGTGATCAACACCCCACCAGCAAGCTAAAGCTTCTCGCTCCACCACTGAGTAAGCAGACTCAGCACCCCTCAACGTGCGTGAGGCGAAAGCTATAACTTCTTCTTTACCATCTCTTTTTTGGAGTAATACGGCCCCTAGACCATATTGGCTAGCATCTGTGACAACAATAGAATGATCCTGTGTGTTGAAATGCTGCAAAGGAATGAGATTACTTAACTCCAGTTTTATAGATTGGAATTCATTCTCAAGATCATTAGACCATACAAATTGTTGATTTTTCTTCAGGAGTAACCTTAATCCATGCGTTTTACTGCTACAGTTAGGTATAAATCTATACTAATATAATAAAGAGAGAGCCCAAACCTTTGAGGCGGGTAATCTCAGGAACCACAGCACCAATCACAACACCCGATATAGCATTCAAAAGGACAGTTGCAGCAGATGGACATAGGCTATACAGCTGGCCACCATATACATTTTTTTTTTCTTTTTTATAAAGCGTATGGTTACGCCATCTCGGTGTGTCCCCGCGCTAAGTGAGAGGGGGGTGGCATTTACCGCAACGGTGGGCCAAAGAGAGAACGTTAGGGGAAAAGTAGTCCGTTGTGGGCATGGGCGTTCTGCTGGAAAGCCATGGGCGTGTGCATGGGCGTGTGCATAGAGCGATGGGTGCGGCATGCTGGGACTGCCGTCACGAAACGAGGGGGTGTTACAATTACCATTTGGGCGTGTGCATAGGCATGTGCATAGAGCGATGGGCGCGGCCTGCTGAGACTACGAGGGGGCGTTGCATTTACCATTGTTGTGGGAGTTGGCGTGATGTGGGGCGTGTAATTTCCGTCGGATGGAGCCGAGCCGTCCCAATACTAGTGGGCGTCGTCCCAATACAAGTGGGCGTTGCATTTACCATTGTTGTGGGCGTTGCATGTTGACACAATGTGGGGCGTCTAATTGCCGTCGGCGGGAGCGGAGCGTCAGGTGGAGTGCACAAAAACGTTCGCGTCTGCAGCGGACACAAACGTTCCCATATTGCATTGAGGACACGGCTTCACAGTGGACGCATTCTTCTGCGGGGGCTGAGCCGGGTGATGAGGCGATTCTGAGTCGCGGGGCCTGAGCCAGGTGATGGGGCGATTCAGAGTAAGTTTTTAAAAAAACGCGGGGCCTGAGCCGGGTGACGGGGCGAATCAGAGTACGTTTTTAAAAAACGCGGGGCTTGAGCCGGGTGATGGGGCGATTCTGAGTAAGTTTTTAAAAAAACGCGGGGCCTGAGCCCGGTGATAGGGCGATTCTGAGTACGTTTTTAAAAAAACGCGTGACCTGAGCCCGGTGATGGTGCATTTCAGAGTACGTTTTAAAAATAAATTGCCTTGCAAATTGAAAGCATTGCAGACATTCGATTTCATCCCCGGACAACGTCGGGACGGGCTGCTAGATACTGAGAGGGCGCTAGAGAGCTAGAGAGACAAAGAGCTGAGAAGTGCTCCCGGGCGAGGTGCGGTCTCCTGCCGACACCTGCCGTCTCCTGCCATTTTCTGCCGGGGAGGTGCGGCTATTCTGCGGTTTTCTACTGCCGCGGTGGTCGGTTCAAGAAGCAATTCCGGGGAGCCCCTGTGAGAGCCGTTACGCGACCACGAGCCCGAGCCCGAACACAAGTACTTGGCGGTAAGGAGTTACCGGAGTTACTGGGTGGGTAGCTGAGAAAGGCGAGCGAGCGGGTGGGCGGCGTGAGCGCTGTGGTAGCGCAGTTAAAACAGCACCGCCGCCACCGACGGCAAGGCACCCATCTCCATCGGCAATAAAGGAGAACAGAGGAGAGGAGAACCAGCTTTGCGGAGTTAAGAACGAGTGAGGGGGCAGAGGGGTGGTGTGAGCGCCGTGCAAGCGCTGTAATAACAACACCGCCCCCGCCACCACGATAACCACGTCTACCACGACATCAACACCATAACCACCATCAAGGAGGGGGGAGACCCCCCCAAATACCGAGGGCCAGGCAGGGCCCGGATAGCGTCAACAATCCACAACAATTCACAATCACTACACCAACACTATAATCATCATTAAGGAGGGGGGAGATAGCGTCAATCGCGAGAGCAACTTCGGAGTGTAGCAATCTCCGTCATTGAACATACGCAGCACAAATCCCTGCCACAGCTATAGCTACAGCTACAGTCGCAGAAACAAAGAGTACTCAACAGCTCACCTAGGAGCTCACTAGAAGAGACCGCCAAACACCAACAAGGAGGAGGAGAAGAGCCTCCTAAGCTCCAGATCCTGAGCAAGGGGCACGCACCAAGGATCCGAGTGCAGGTACAAGCCGTGAGGAGCTACGAACGGTCGTGCGGGCGGGTGGGCTGGTGTGAGCGCTGTGAGACCTGTGAGACCCGTGAGAGCGCTGTGACAACAACACCGCCACCGCACCGCCTCCGTATAAGCCATCAGAATGAGATCCGGAACCAAAAGGCAAACCACTCTCAGCAAAAAGCAAAAAAAAAAAACAACCCAAAAACAATCCCTAAAGAGCCCTCAATTTCCCCATCAGACGGAGAGTTCGAGGGATCAAGGGAGAGGCAAGATACGGGAAAGCTGGTGGCAATTCCGGAGAATTCTGGTTCAGCGTCACGAAAACACGGCCAACAAAAAATTAATACATTTTTCTTTCTGAAAGACCCGGTCTCAGCGATTTTTTCAGCAACAGCAGAGTCGCAAAATCTCCCGAGCCCAATATTACCGGAAACATCCAAATCGTTATATGGATCAAGGGTTCCAAGCAAGGAAACAAAGCAACATAACCGAACTACTCAGGAAATCACTCAAGGCAATTCTGGTAACACACTGAAAACCAACACCAAGAAAAAACAGACAGAAACAGTCCAGGCCCAAGTACATAACACATTTAGTCCTTCTGAGAAAATGGTCTCTACTCAAGAAGAAGACAGCAAACCCGTAACTCACTCACGTACTCAAGAAACAAAGGCCATGAATAACCTAAAAAATTATTTTTCATCAACACAAGGCCTAGACTCGCTAGAAAATCTCTTCGCCAAATCAAGCTTACAAAACACAAGTTACAAAGAGAATACTAATAACAAGAAACCAGCAGAAGAGGTGGACCTGGGAGATCCATTAAGCCAGAAACTCGACGGGGAGACAGAGATTGAAAAGCCCGCTTCAACCACAAACACCCCAATGCGGAATACAACAACTATGAAAAAAACAAAAAGAGCACTAGAATTTGACAAATCCCTTACTGAATCTCCCTCCATAAAGGGGTGCACCCACGAGCAGAAGGCTTCAACACCACGAAACTCAAAGGATCACGATAGTAGCCAAAGAATGATTGACGACACCAGTAGTGTCAGTAACGAGGCAACAAACCAAGCCCAGTCGGACCCCATTCTAATTTCATCGGCAAGCAGGATAGAACAGTCCAGCGGGATTTTAGGAAACGGAGTCGGTCCCCAACAAAATCCAATTTGGGGGAAATCGCTAATTAATACATTGGATCAAGCAATAAAAGCACTAAACTTCCAATCGGTCAAAATGGAAGTACAAATAGACCTAATAAATATCATCGCCGAGCACATTTCGAAAATAAGCTCTAAAGTTGACACAATATTAACCTCACTACCAAAGAAGGAAATCGAGGTTAATAACTCAAAAAAAAGAATGGACCGCACAAATTCAGGAAACAGATCCCATACAATAAATTATGCAAAAATTAGCCGCTGCAACTGTGGCAGCATAATTGAAAAACTGGCTACCCTTCCAGAGATTCTAACTGACATCCTGGGTGTAGTCAAATTCACCGGTGAACAAAACAGAAACCGCGAAAACACGGAAACCATCCAAAAGTATGGAATTCCAAACGGTCAATCCGGAAGCCAACTTCAGGCCCGACCCCCTAAAGGGGTCGAGAAGAAATCAAACAAAGGTCAAGAAGCAAGGGCGCAGGAAAATCAAGAAGAGCAAATTCACGAAGGTTCGCCCATTCTTCCGACCGAGCAACAGGACAAATTAACAAAACGGCAACGAAAAAGAGCGAGGAAGGCACGGCCAAAGCAAAATAAAAAAACTCATTGGTCCCACCGAACACATTTTCCCAATGTTCACAAAGAAAGTAAGCCAAGACCCTGAAGTAAAAAAGGACAGGCTTAAAACTCCAGACAGTAGTCAGGGCCAACAAAACCTGGAAAGGGTAAGCTTTTCTTTTGAGAACTCCGTAAAGGCGGAAGCAATACAAAAACCAGAACTAAAAACCCTTAATGAGCCAACGGGACTCAAACAACCAATTGAAGACACAATTAAACCTAGAGGCAACATAAAGGAAACCCCTCGAACAAGAACTTTAGGAGACAACGGCCCAAATGACCGTGACAAACAACTGGTCATTCACATTGAAGCTGGCACCACACAGTCCAACTTGTCCACTTCGCAAAGAAAAGATGAAGAGGATACATGCAAACCTGACAAAAAGTACCAGAACAAAAACCGAGGTACGGTCGTATGGGAACAAAAAACACCTCTCAACGCGAACAAGAACAGAGAGCCTTAAAGATTACGACTAATGCAACAGGTAGGAGTGTCATAGCAAACAGATACCAGCCCGAACACGAGCAACCAGCTCAATGTACAGGTAATAGATTTATGAAGCAAACAGAAACAAGTAGGGAGATATCATCAGCCAACGAAAAAGAAAACACCAATACAATAGGGTCTTCAAGAACAAAAAACAACGTAATACCGCAGCTGGAAAACGTAACACTAACACCAGACGAGATTGAACCAGTCGTAACTTTTATTGCAGAATTCGAAACAAAAGGAAGGCATGATACCCTCAATAGAGGAAACATCTTAAAACTACTTAAGGTAATTCCGGAACTTAAAGGAATAGTTTCCCTGGACATGGAAGTAGTAGATTCCAGCAAAACAGGGGAAGGCCAGGAACAGAAAACTGAGTCACTACTTGGAAATCAAAAGAGCTTGCAGCAAAAATCTAAGCACATAAAGAAACAATCTAGAACTGGGGGATCAAAATACTTCAACATAAGCAGCCGAAATATCCTCACCCCCTCCACAATAGCCTAGATTACCAAAAGGACAAGGAGCCCCAAAGACCCCAAACGAAATCATGTTTACACACAGCTCAAGCAACCTCTCCTGGGAAAGGAACAGAAACAAAAACCACCTTAATAAATCAGTCAATTACATACCGGCTCCACAGCAGTAACCAGGACTGGTCATGGATCCCAACAGTACTCAGCGAAAAGGGCTGCTAGAACTGAGAAAACAATCAAAACCAGAAAACGTTCAATCGGCAGACAGGAGGAAAAAACAACTGTAGACCCAATCAACCTATGCTCTTGGAACGTGCATGGTTTTAGCTCCATGGAGCAAGATCACGAAACTCAATTTTTTTTGACAATTTGGACATAATACTCCTACAAGGAACCTGACACAACTAGGATTTCCAGGATTCACGGATCACCACACACTCACAGAAAAGCACGCAAGACACGGTCATCCCCGGGGTGGTCTAACAATTCTAGTTTCTCAGAAATATAACTGGACTCAGGAAACACTATATTTTGGGTTAAACTGGGTTCAAGTAATAAAAATCACAATTCAGCCTCAGGAACAATTGCTAATCTTAAACATCTATATACAGCCAGACCGGAAAGCAAAAAAGGAAAAATTTGAAACACTGTTAACTCTTCAACCTACAAAAAACCAACAAACAAAGCTCCATGATAATTTCCGGAGACTTTAATTCTAATCTACTCTGCACCAAGAGGAGCAGAACGGACAGAGAAAAAAGGGCAGTAGCTGCGTCCTCAACAAAGGAACTGGGGAAGATAGCAAAAATGGGCCTAACAATATTAACTAGTAAAAAAAAGAAGGCCTGATTCAACCGCGTCCCACTTACGTGAGTGGCAATGTCAAATCGACTCTAGACTTCACACTTGTATCAACGACCTTGATAAATTCAATCGTGGAATACTTAATAGTCCAGCGCTTGGAAAGCGATCATTACCCACAAATCCTGAGGTTGGACATCGCCGCACCTAGAGCCGAGAGAATAAGTTCATTAAATCAAGAAACAGAAAAATTCAACCTGCGAAAAATAAAATGGAGGGGCGGTGACACTCAAAAAATCTTGACCACGGCCACCAACTTTATGCTGAAACATGGGACCCTTGACAACGGAGACCCAATAAACAACTGGAAAAACTTGTTGGAGGAAATAAAGAAAAAACACTCAACACTGCCTAGAGCAACCAGAGAACAAATCAATCAATCAATCAATCAATCATAATATTTGTATAGCGCACTACTCACCCGGAAGGGTCTCAAGGCGCTTGGGGGAAGGGGTCCGCTACTGCTCGAACAGCCAGGTCTTGAGTTGTCTCCTGAAGGCGAGGTGGTCCTGGGTCAGCCGAAGGTGGATGGGGAGGGAGTTCCATGTCTTGGCCGCCAGGTAGGAGAAGGATCTGCCTCCGGCGGTGGCTCTTCGGATGCGTGGTACGGCGGCGAGGGCGAGGCTGGTAGACCGTAGCTGGCGGGTGGGCGTGTAGAAGGTCAGGCGGTCGTTGAGGTACTTGGGGCCCAGGTCGTGGAGAGACTTGTGTGCGTGGGTGAGGAGCCTGAACGTGATCCTCTTGTTGACGGGGAGCCAGTGCAGGTCCCTCAGGTGGCCGGAGATGTGGCTGCATCGGGGATCTCTAGGATGAGTCGGGCGGAGGCGTTCTGGATGCGTTGGAGTCTTTTCTGTAGCTTGGCTGTGGTTCCGGCGTAGAGGGTGTTTCCGTAGTCCAGTCGGCTGGTGACGAGGGCCTGGGTGACCGTCTTCCTGGTTTCGGTCGGAATCCATCGGAAGATCTTGCGAAGCATGCGGAGGGTGTGAAAGCATGATGAGGAGACGGCGTTGACTTGTCTGGTCATCGAGAGGGAGGAGTCCAGGATGAAGCCCAGGTTGCGTGCGTGGTCTGTTGGCTTGGGGGCGGTGCCCAGGGCTGGGGGCCACCAGGAGTCGTACCAGGCGGAGGGTGATGGTCCCAGGATAAGGACTTCCGTCTTATCTGAGTTCAGTTTCAGGCGGCTGTTCTTCATCCACTCGGCGACGTCTTTCATCCCTTCATGTAGGCTGGTTCTGGCGGTGTCGGGGTCTCTGGTGAGGGAGAGGATCAGCTGGGTGTCGTCGGCGTAGGAGATGATGTTGAGGTTGTGTTGGCGTGCGATAGCAGCAAGGGGTCTCATGTAGACGTTGAAGAGGGTGGGGCTGAGTGAAGATCCTTGCGGGATGCCGCAGATGACTTCGGTGGCCTCAGAGCGAAACATGGGGAGGCGGACTCTGTGTTCTTCCGGCGAGGAACAAGATGATCCACTCCAGTGCCTTGTCTTGGTTGCTGAGGCGTTGGACTAGGGTGCGGTGGCAGACCGCGTCGAACGCTGCAGAGAGGTCCAGGAGGATGAGTGCCGCTGTTTCCCCGTTGTCGAGCAGGGCTCGGATGTCGTCGGTGGCTGCGATGAGGGCGGTATCGGTGCTGTGGTTGGCTCTGAACCCGGACTGCGAGGGGTCAAGGGATCCGTTCGTCTCGAGGAAGGCGGGAAGCTGTCTGTTGACGATCTTCTCGATGACTTTGGCAGGAAAAGGGAGGAGCGAGATGGGGCGGAAGTTCTTGAGGTCGGTGGGGTCCGCTGTTGGTTTCTTGAGTAGGGCGCTGAGCTCGGCATGCTTCCAGCTCTCCGGGAAGTTGGCGGTGTTGAAGGAGGTGTTGATGATGTCCCGGAGTTGGGGTGCGATGATGGAGTCGGCCTTGTTGAAGATGTGGTGGGGGCAAGGGTCGGTTGGAGATCCGGAGTGGATTGTGTTCATCGTGCTGGCTGTGTCTTCGGTGGTCACTGAGGTCCAGGTGCGAAGGGTGGCGGTGGAGTGCGTTGGTTTGCACGGTTGTGGATGTCGGCAATCTTGCGGTGGAAGAACGAGGCGAGGGAGTCGCAGAGATCTTGTGAAGGAGTAATGTCGTTGTTGCCGGTGCTGGGGTTGGAGAACTCCTTGACGATGCTGAAGAGTTCCTTGCTGTCGTGGGCGTTGTTGTCTCCAGTCGCTCCTTCAGTGATTTCTTCTTGGTGGTGCGGATGAGCTGGTGGTGCTTGCGGGTGGCGTGTTTGAGGGCGGTCATGTTGTCAGTGGTCTGGTCGAGGCGCCAGGCTTTCTCGAGGATGCGGCAGGTCTTCTTGGAGTCCTTGAGTTCGTCGGTGAACCAGGGGACCTTCTTGCTCCTGGGTCTGCTGGGAGGGTTCTCTAGTGGTGCGAGGTCGTCGGCGCAGGCGGTCAGCCACTGCGTGAGGTTGCGGGCTGCTTCATTGGGGTCCATTGTGCTGGCAGGTGGGTTCTGGCTGAGGGAGGTGGTGAGCTGGTCGGCGGTGATCTTGCTCCAGCTCCTGTGAGGAACCTGTTGCGGGTGGTGGTGGGTTGTGGTTTTTCTGAAGCTGAAGTGGACGCAGCTGTGGTCGGTCCAGTGGAGTCCGGTGGAGTGGCTGAAGGTGATGTGCTTGCTGGATGAGAAGATGGGATCAAGCGTGTGGCCGGCGTAGTGGGTGGGGGTGTTCACCAGTTGCTTGAGTCGGAGGTTGGCGAGGTTGTCCAGCAGGGCGACGGTGTTGCGATCCTTGTTGTTCTCCAGGTGGAAGTTGAGGTCCCCTAGGAGGATGTAGTCGGCGGAGCGGAGGGCGTGCGGGCTGATGAAGTCCGTGATGTCTTCCCTGAATTGTGTGCGTGGTCCCGGGGGTCTGTAGATGAGGGTGCCTCTGAGGGTCGTCTTAGGGTCGGTGTGGATCTGGAAGGGGAGGTGCTCGGCAGTTGCGAGGGTGTCGTTGGAGTCGGTCGTGATGCGGATGGTGTTCTTGTGGATGATGGCGATGCCTCCTCCGGTCTGGTTGACGCGGTCCCTCCTGATGATCTTGTACCCGTCAGGGATGGCGATGGCGATGTCGGGAGCTGATGTGGCGTTCATCCAGGTTTCCGTGAGGAAGGCGACGTCAGGTGATGTTGTGTCGAGGAGGTTCCAGAGTTTCACGGCGTGTCTGTGGACGGAGTGGGTGTTGTGCAGGATGCACTTGAGGTTGTTGCTGGAGCTTGGTTTGGCGGGCGCGGTGCCGGTTCGGAGGCAGGTGAACTTGCAGGTTCTGCAGGTGAAGGGTCCGTGAATGCGTTTCGGGGCGGCCCGGCAGCAGGTGGGGTTCCGGCCGGCATTGAGTGCATTGAGGGCAGCGGCGTCGTAGGTCTGTCGGGTCGTCTTGCATCGGTGGGGGCCAGGGGTCCTGGCGCAGGGCGCGGTCCAGGCGCGGATGGGCGCAGACGGGCTTACCTTTGGCGCACCTTCAGCGCTCCGTCGGTGCTCCCGCTGCGCGGTCGCTCAGGGGGCGTCATAAGTAAGGAGCCGGGAGGGAGGAGCAGCTGGGTGGCGGGAGGGGGGCGGCAAATGGAATCACGGGGGGGGGCGCAGGGAGGCAGCGGCGGGAAATCCAGCGGCGGTCAGCGGGAAAGGAGCAGCGGGCAGCGAGCGAAGGATCTGCAGGCAGGAGGCGGCAAGGCAGGCAGGAGCGGCAGCAGTGAGTGGGGCGACCAAGCCCTGTGGAGGGCTGAGCAGTCACACTCTGTGGTCCCCTACGGTCCCCTTAAGTAAGGAGCCGGGAGGGAGGAGCAGCTGGGTGGCAGGAGCGGGGCGGCAAATGGAATCACGGGGGGGCGGGGCCGCAGGGAGGCAGCGGCGGGGAATCCAGCGGCGGTCAGCGGGAAAGGAGCAGCGGGCAGCGAGCAAAGGATCTGCAGGCAGGAGGCGGCAAGGCAGGCAGGAGCTGCAGCAGTGAGTGGGGCGACCAAGCCCTGTGGAGGGCTGAGCGGTCAACAAATAAGAAAACCAGCACCCTGGTTTAACGCTGATCTAAAACAAGAAAAAAGAAAATTAGCCAAGGCCCAACGAGCGGCTGCAAAGGGTCAACGTACAAATATTACAGACCTCAGAAACAAGAGAAAGGTATATCGAAAAAAACTATGGAAAGCAAAAGGCCAATACAAAGAAAGGGTATGGACAAAGCTACTGATTTCCAGCAAAAAAGCATCCTCTAGAGAGTTCTGGGTAATCATCAACGAACTAAATCTGGGTCAGACACTGCAACAGGATCCCGGGATCAGCAAAACGGTATGGGAGACATATGTGAAAAACCTTTACCCAACAAAGGATCCCCAAAGAAATGGAAAACAAGCATTTACAATGCAATGGTCTCGGCAATATTATAGGTAGAGCTATTAGAATTGCTCATTATTTTTTTTATCTTTTTTGTATCCCTAAATAAATGGCATTGTCATTTGTATTGGCATTAGCTTTGTTTTTTGCATATGTGATATCTATTGCATTAGCAGAGAAAGAGTGAGGTAGTGAGATAGAGAGAGCAAGTGAGGTATTGAAATAGAGAGAGAGTGAGGTAGTGAGAGAGAGTGAGGTAGTGAGATAGAGAGTGAGGTAGTAAAGAGTGAGGTAGTGAGGGAGAGGGATGTTGTGAGGTAGTGAGATATAAGCATAGAGTGATGTTGTGATGTAGTGAGATAGAAAAAGAGGTAGTGAAAGAGAGAGTGAAAGTGAGTTAGTGAGATAGAAAGAGTGAGGTAGTGAGATAGAGAGTGATTGAGGTAGTGAGTTAGAGAAAGAGAGTGAAGTTGTGAGGTTGTGAGCTAGAGAGTGAGGTAGTGAGAGAGTGAGGTAGTGATGTTTTGAGAGAGAGAAGTTGTGAGGTAGTGAGATAGAGTGGAGTAGTGAGGTAGAGAGTTATGTAGTGAGAGATAGGTAGATAGAGAGTGAGGTAGTGAGAGACAGAGAAAGTGAGGTAGTGAAAGAGTGAGGTAGAGGGATGTTCTGAGGTAGTGAGATAGAAACAGTGAGTGAGTTTGTGAGGTAGTGAGATAGAGAGAGAGTGAGGTAGTGAAAGAGAGTGAAAGTGACTTAGTGAGATAGAAATAGAGAGAGTGAGGTAGTGAGAGAGAGAGTGAGGTAGTGAAAGAGTGAGTTAGTGATGGAGAGTGATTTTTGGTGGTAGTGAGATAGAAACAATGAGTGATGTTGTGACATAGTGAGATAGAGAAGGACTGAGGTAGTGTAAGAGAGAGTGAAAGTGACTTAGTGAGATAGAAAGAGAGAGAGTGAGTTAGTGAGATACAGAGTGACGTAGTGAGTTGGAGAGAGAGAGAGTGAACTTGTGAGCTAGTGAGATAGAGAGTGAGTCAGTGAGAGAGTGTTGTAGTTATTTTTTGAGTGAGTGACTTGTGTTATAGTTAGGTAGTGAGAGTGATATCGATATAGAGTGATGTTATGGAGAGAGTTAGTGAGAGAGAGAGTGAGATAGTGTTATAGATTTAACTTGAGTAGTGATGTAGTTATTTTTGTTTTGTGGGAGAGTGAAGTAGATATAGAGTGAGGTAGTGAGAGATAGAGAGAGTGAGGTAGTGAGAGAGAGTGAGGTAGTGAAAGAATGAGGTAGTGAGGGTGAGAGTTGTTGTGCTGTATTGAGATAGAAACAGAGCGATGTTGTGAAGTAGTGAGCTAGAGTGAGGTAGTGTATGAGAGAGTAAAAGTGAGTTAGTGTATTTGAGAGAGAGAGAGTGCGGTAGTGAGATAGAGAGAGAGTGAAGTTGTGGGGTAGTGAGAGAGTGATGTAGTGAACTTTAGAGAGAGTGTGTCGTGATATAGTGAGAGAGAGATAGTGAGATAGAAATAGAGTGAGGTAGTATATAGAGAGAGTGTGAGGTAGTGAGATAGAGAGAGTGAAGCAGTGAGTTAGAGAGAGAGAGAGTGAAGTTGTGAGGTAGTGAGAGAGTGTTGTGAATTTTTGAGAGAGTGTCGTGATATAGTGAGGCAGTGAGAATGAGATAGTGAGATAGTAATAGATAGAGTTAGGTAGTGATGTAGAGAGAGTGAGGTAGTGAGATAGAGAGAGTTAAGTTGTGAAGTAGTGTGTTAGAGAGATAGTTCATGTGGTAGTGATATTGTGATGCTGTGAGAAAGAGAGAGTTGAGTAGTGAGGTAGAGATTGAGGTAGAGAGAGAGTGAATGAGAGATAGTGTAGTAGTGTGAGAGATAGTGAGGTAGTGAGAGAGATAGTGAGTTAGTGAAAGAGAGAGTGAGGTAGTGATAGAGAGAGTGAGGTAGTGAGAGAGAGAGTTCGAAGGGACGGTATAGTGGAGCTGAGGAGAGAGTGAAGGGATGGTGCAGTGAGAGGCTGAGGAGAGTGCATCAGTGAAGGGACGGTACCATAAGAGGCTGAGGAGAAAGTGCAGCAGTGAGTGATGGTGCAGTGGAGGAGTGAGGGCTGCAGCCTGGATGGGGGCGGGGCTGAGCAGAGAGTGCAGCAATGAAGGGACGATGCAATGGGGGGCTGAGCAGAGAGTGCGTCAGTGAATGGATGGTGCAGGGAGAGGCTGAGGAGAGTGCAGCAGTGAAGGGACGATGCAATGGGGGGCTGAGCAGAGAGTGCATCAGTGAAGGGACGGTGGAAGGAGAGGCTGAGGGGAGTGCAGCAGTGAAGGGACAGTGCAGGGAGAGGCTGAGGAGAGAGTGCGTCAGTGAAGGGACAGTGCAGGGAGAGGCTGAGCAGAGAGTGCAGCAGTGAAGGGACGGTGCAGGGAGAAGCTGAGCAGAGAGTGCAGCAGTAAAAGGACGGTTCAGTGGGGGGCTGAGCAGAGAGTGCAGCAGTGAAGGGACGTTGCAGTGGGACTGAGGAGAGAGTGTAGCAGTGAAGGGATAATGCAGTGAGAGGCTGAGGAGAGTGCAGCAGTGAAGGGACGGTGCAGTGGGGAGGTGGAGTGAGTGCAGCAGTGAAGTGATGGTGCAGTGAGAGGCTGAGGAGATTGCAGCAGCAAAGGGACGGTGCAAGGAGAGGCTAAGGAGAGAGTGCAGCAATAAAGGGACGGTGCAGGGAGAGGCTGAGGAGAGAGTGCATCAGTGAAGGGCCGGTGCAGGGAGAGGCTGAGGAGAGAGTGCATCAGTAAAGGGATGGTGCAGGGAGAGGCTGAGGAGAGAGTGCAGCAGTGAAGGGATGGTGCAGTGAGAGACTGAGGAGAGTGCACCAGTGAAGGGACGGTGCAGGGAGAGGCTGAAGAGAGTGCAGCAGTGAAGGGACGATGCAATGGGAGGCTGAGCAGAGAGTGCATCAGTGAATGGACGGTGCAGGGAGAGGCTGAGCAGAGAGTGCAGCAGTGAAGGGACGGTGCAGGGAGGGGCTGTGGAGAGAGTGCATCAGTGAAGGGACGGTGCAGGGAGAGGCTGAGGAGAGAGTGCAGCAGTGAAGGGATGGTGTAGTGAGAGACTGAAGAGAGTGCAGCAGTGAAGGGATGGTGCAGTGAGAGGCTGAGGAGAGTGCAGCAGTGAAGGGACAGTACCGTGAGAGGCTGAGAGAGAGTGCAGCAATGAGTGATGGTGCAGTGGAGGAGTGAGGGCTGCAGCCTGGATGGGGGGGCTGAGCAGAGAGTGAAGCGATGGCGCCGGGAGAGGCTGAGGAGAGAGTGCTGCAGTGAAGCGATGGTGCAGTGAGAGGCTGAGGAAAGTGCAGCAGTGAAGGGACGATGCAATGGGGGGCTGAACAGAGAGTGCATCAGTGAAGGGACGGTGCAGGGAGAGGCTGAGGAGAGTGCAGCAGTGAAGGGACGATGCAATGGGGAGCTGAGCAGAGAGTGCATCAGTGAAGGGACGGTGCAGGGAGAGGCTGAGGAGAGTGCATCAGTGAAGGGACAGTGCAGGGAGAGGCTAAGGAGAGAGTGCATCAGTGAAAGGATGGTGCAGGGAGAGGCTGAGGAGAGAGTGCAGCAGTGAAAGGATGGTGCAGTGAGAGACTGAGGAGAGTGCAACAGGGAAGAGACGGTATAGTGGAGCTGAGGAGAGAGTGAAGGGATGGTGCAGTAAGAGGCTGAGGAGAGTGCATCAGTGAAGCGATGGTACCGTGAGAGGCTGAGGAGAGAGTGCAGCAGTGAGTGATGGTGCAGTGGAGGAGTGAGGGCTGCAGCCTGGATGGGGGGGGGCTGAGCAGAGAGTGCAGCAGTGAAGCGATGGCGCAGGGAGAGGCTGAGGAGAGAGTGCAGCAGTAAATGGACAGTGCAGTGTAAAAATAAAAATATGCCTTACCTCTAACATAAACTAAAATCAACATACATACCTGTCTGAACAACTCCGTGCACAGCGGTGCAGATCGCTGAAGGGAATCGCCACGGGCCATGTTGAACCTAGAAAAGAGAGAATAAACATAAGATTAGCAAAAAAACAAACAAAATGGCTTACCTCTGAACGAAAACAGAGACAGAGAGTGAGGTACTGAAAGAGAGTGAAAGTGACTTAGTGAGATAGAAATAGAGAGAGTGAGGTAGTGAGAGAGAGAGTGAGGTAGTGAAAGAGTGAGTTAGTGATGGAAAGTGATTTTGGTGATAGTGAGATAGAAACAATGAGTGATGTTGTGACATAGTGAGATAGAGAAGGACTGAGGTAGTGTAAGAGAGAGTGAAAGTGACTTAGTGAGATAGAAAGAGAGAGAGTGAGTTAGTGAGATAGAGAGTGACGTAGTGAGTTGGAGAGAGAGAGTGAACTTGTGAGCTAGTGAGATAGAGAGTAAGTCAGCGAGAGAGTGTTGTAGTTATTTTTTGAGTGAGTGACTTGTGTTATAGTTAGGTAGTGAGAGTGATATGGAAATAGATAGAGTGATGTTATGGAGAGAGTTAGTGAGAGAGAGAGTGAGATAGTGTTATAGATATAATTTGAGTAGTGATGTAGTTATTTTTGTTTTGTGGGAGAGTGAAGTAGATATAGAGTGAGGTAGTGAGAGAGAGTGAGGTAGTGAAAGAATGAGGTAGTGAGGGTGAGAGTTGTTGTGCTGTATTGAGATAGAAACAGAGAGATGTTGTGAAGTAGTGAGCTAGAGAGAGAGTGAGGTAGTGTATGAGAGAGTGAAAGTGAGTTAGTGTATTTGAGAGAGAGAGAGAGAGAGAGTGCGGTAGTGAGATAGAGAGAGAGTGAAGTAGTGAGTTAGAGAGAGAGTGAAGTTGTGTGGTAGTGAGAGAGTGATGTAGTGAACTTTAGAGAGAGTGTCGTGATATAGTGAGAGAGAGATAGTGAGATAGAAATAGAGTGAGGTAGTATATAGAGAGAGTGTGAGGTAGTGAGATAGAGAGAGGGTGAAGCAGTGAGTTAGAGAGAGAGAGAGAGAGTGAAGTTGTGAGGTAGTGAGAGAGTGTTGTAGTGAATTTTTGAGAGTGTCATGATATAGTGAGGCAGTGAGATAGTGAGATAGTAATAGATAGAGTGAGGTAGTGATGTAGAGAGGGTGAGGTAGTGAGATAGAGAGAGTGAAGTTGTGAAGTAGTGTGTTAGAGAGATAGTTACTGTGGTAGTGATATTGTGATGCTGTGAGAAAGAGAGAGTTGAGTAGTGAGGTAGAGATTGAGGTAGAGAGAGTGAATGAGAGATAGTGTAGTAGTGTGAGAGATAGTGAGGTAGTGAGTGAGTTAGTGAAAGAGAGAGTGGGGTAGTGAGAGTGAGGTAGTGAGAGAGAGAGTTTGAAGGGACGGTATAGTGGAGCTGAGGAGAGAGTAAAGGGACGGTACTGTAAGAGGCTGAGGAGAGAGTGCAGCAGTGAGTGATGGTGCAGTGGAGGAGTGAGGGCTGCAGCCTGGATGGGGGGCGGGGCTGAGCAGAGAGTGCAGCAATGAAGGGACAATGCAATGGGGGGCTCAGCAGAGAGTGCATCAGTGAAGGGACGGTGCAAGGAGAGGCTAAGGAGAGAGTGCAGCAATAAAGGGACGGTGCAGGGAGAGGCTGAGGAGAGAGTGCATCAGTGAAGGGCCGGTGCAGGGAGAGGCTGAGGAGAGAGTGCATCAGTGAAGGGATGGTGCAGGGAGAGGCTGAGGAGAGAGTGTAGCAGTGAAAGGATGGTGCAGTGAGAGACTGAGGAGAGTGCAACAGTGAAGAGACGGTATAGTGGAGCTGAGGAGAGAGTGAAGGGATGGTGCAGTGAGAGACTGAGGAGAGTGCACCAGTGAAGGGAGAGGCTGAGGAGAGTGCAGCAGTGAAGGGACGATGCAATGGGGGGGCTGAGCAGAGTGCATGAGTGAAGGGACAGTGCAGGGAGAGGCTGAGGAGAGTGCAGCAGTGAAGGGACGATGCAATGGGAGGCTGAGCAGAGAGTGCATCAGTGAATGGACGGTGCAGGGAGAGGCTGAGCAGAGAGTGCAGCAGTGAAGGGAGGGTGCAGAGTGCAACAGTGAAGGGACGGTATAGTGGAGCTGAGGAGAGAGTGAAGGGATGGTGCATCAGTGAGAGGCTGAGGAGAGTGCATCAGTGAAGGGACGGTACCGTAAGAGGCTGAGGAGAGAGTGCTGCAGTGAGTGATGGTGCAGTGGAGGAGTGAGGGCTGCAGCCTGGATGGGGGGGCTGAGCAGAGAGTGCAGCAATGAAGGGACGATGCAATGGGGGCTGAGCAGAGAGTGCATCAGTGAAGGGACGGTGCAAGGAGAGGCTGAGGAGAGTGCAGCAGTGAAGGGACAGTGCAGGGACAGTGCAGGGAGAGGCTGAGGAGAGAGTGCATCAGTGAAGGGACAGTGCAGGGAGAGGCTGAGCAGAGAGTGCAGCAGTGAAGGGACGGTGCAGGGAGAGGCTGAGGAGAGTGCAGCATTAAAAGGACGGTGCAGTGGGGGGCTGAGAAGAGAGTGCAGCAGTGAAGGGACTGTACAGTGGGACTGAGGAGAGAGCGTAGCAGTGAAGGGATAATGCAGTGAGAGGCTGAGGAGAGTGCACCAGTGAAGGGACGGTGCAGGGAGAGGCTGAGGAGAGTGCAGCAGTGAAAGGACGATGCAATGGGGGGCTGAGCAGAGAGTGCATGAGTGAAGGGACGGTGCAGGGAGAGGCTGAAGGGAGTGCAGCAGTGAAGGGACGATGCAATGGGAGGCTGAGCAGAGTGCATCAGTGAATGGACGGTGCAGGGAGAGGCTGTAGAGAGAGTGCATCAGTGAAGGGACGGTGCAGGGAGAGGCTGTGGAGAGAGTGCATCAGTGAAGGGACGGTGCAGGGAGAGGCTGAGGAGAGAGTGCAGCAGTGAAGGGATGGTGCAGTGAGAGACTGAAGAGAGTGCAGCAGTGAAAGGATGGTGCAGTGAGAGACTAAGGAGAGAGCAACAGTGAAGAGACGGTATAGTGGAGCTGAGGAGAGAGTGAAGGGATGGTGCAGTAACAGGCTGACGAGAGAGTGCAGCAGTGAGTGATAGAAATAAACATAAGATTAGCAAAATAAACCAAATGCCTTACCTTAACTGAAAAACAGCAGCATACATACCTGTCTGAACCACTTCGTGCACAGCAGTGCACACAGCTGCACGGAGACGACACGGGCCATGTTGTATCTAGAAAAGAGAGAAAAAAACCTAAGATTAGCAAAATCAAAAAGATAGATTACCTCGAACATCAAAAGAGCAGAATATCGGAACCAGTTCGTGCGCAACGGTGCACACAGCTGCACGGAGACGCCACGGGCCATATTGGACCTGAAAAACAAAGAAATAAACATAAGATTAGCAAAATAAACAAAATGCCTTACCTTAACTGAAAAACAGCAGCATACATACCTGTCGGAACAACTTTGTGCACAGTGGAGCACACAGCTGCACGGAGACGGCACGGGCCATATTGGACCTGAAAAACAAAGAAATAGACATAAGATTAGCAAAATAAACAAAATGCCTTACCTTAACTGAAAAACAGCAGCATACATACCTGTCTGAACCACTTTGTGCACAGCAGTGCACACAGCTGCAGGGAGACGCCACGGGCCATATTGGACCTGAAAAACAAAGAAATAAACATAAGATTAGCAAAATAAACCAAATGCCTTACCTTAACTGAAAAACAGCAGCATACATACCCGTCTGAACCACTTCGTGCACAGCAGTGCACACAGCTGCACGGAGACGCCACGGGCCATATTGGACCTGAAAAACAAAGAAATAAACATAAGATTAGCAAAATAAACAAAATGGCTTACCTCTAACAGCAAAACAGCAGCATACATACCTGTCTGAACCACTTCATGCACAGCAGTGCACACAGCTGCACGGAGACGCCACGGGCCATATTGGACCTGAAAAACAAAGAAATAAACATAAGATTAGCAAAATAAACAAAATGGCTTACCTCTAACAGCAAAACAGCAGCATACATACCTGTCTGAACCACTTCGTGCACAGCAGTGCACACAGCTGCACGGAGACGCCACGGGCCATATTGGACCTGAAAAACAAAGAAATAATCATAAGATTAGCAAAATAAACAAAATGGCTTACCTCCAACAGCAAAACAGCAGCATACATACCTGTCTGAACCACTTCATGCACAGCAGTGCACACAGCTGCACGGAGACGCCACGGGCCATATTGGACCTGAAAAACAAAGAAATAAACATAAGATTAGCAAAATAAACAAAATGGCTTACCTCTAACAGCAAAACAGCAGCATACATACCTGTCTGAACCACTTCATGCACAGCAGTGCACACAGCTGCACGGAGACGCCACGGGCCATATTGGACCTGAAAAACAAAGAAATAAACATAAGATTAGCAAAATAAACAAAATGGCTTACCTCTAACAGCAAAACAGCAGCATACATACCTGTCTGAACCACTTCGTGCACAGCAGTGCACACAGCTGCACGGAGACGCCACGGGCCATATTGGACCTGAAAAACAAAGAAATAAACATAAGATTAGCAAAATAAACAAAATACCTTACCTTAACTGAAAAACAGCAGCATACATACCTGTCTGAACCACTTCGTGCACAGCAGTGCACACAGCTGCACGGAGACGACACGGGCCATGTTGTACCTAGAAAAGAGAGAAAAAAACCTAAGATTAGCAAAATCAAAAAGATAGATTACCTCAAACAGCAAAAGAGCAGCATATCGGGACCAGTTCGTGCACAACGGTGCACACAGCTGTACGGAGACGCCACGGGCCATAGTGGACCTGAAAAACAAAGAAATAAACATAAAATTAGCAAAATAAACAAAATGGCTTACCTCTAACAGCAAAACAGCAGCATACATACCCGTCGGAACCACTTCGTGCACAGCAGTGCACACAGCTGCACGGAGACGCCACGGGCCATATTGGACCTGAAAAACAAAGAAATAAACATAAGATTAGCAAAATAAACAAAATGGCTTACCTCTAACAGCAAAACAGCAGCATACATACCTATGTGAACCACTTCGTGCACAGCAGTGCACACAGCTGCACGGAGACGCCACGGGCCATAGTGGACCTGAATAACAAAGAAATAAACATAAGATTAGCAACATAAACAAAATGGCTTACCTCTAACAGCAAAACAGCAGCATACATACCTGTCTGAACCACTTTGTGCACAGCGGAGCACACAGCTGCACGGAGACGCCACGGGCCATATTGGACCTGAAAAACAAAGAAATGATCATAAGATTAGCAAAATAAACAAAATGGCTTACCTCCAACAGCAAAACACCAGCATACATACCTGTCTGAACCACTTCGTGCACAGCAGTGCACACAGCTGCACGGAGACGACACGGGCCATATTGGACCTGAAAAACAAAGAAATAAACATAAGAGTAGCAAAATAAACAAAATGGCTTACCTCTAACAGCAAAACAGCAGCATACATACCCGTCGGAACAACTTCGTGCACAGCGGAGCACACAGCTGCACGGAGACGACACGGGCCATGTTAAACCTGAAAAACAAAGAAATAAACAAGATTAGCAAAATAAAATAAACAAAATGGGCCATGTTGGACCTACAAAAGACAAAAAAAACATAAGATTATTGCAAAAGAAAAGATAGCTTACCTCAAACTGCAAAAGAGCCACGGATCGGAACCACTCCGTGCACAGCGGTGCACATCGCTGCAGGGAGACGCCACGGGCCATGTTGGACCTAGAAAAAAGAAAAGAAACATAAGATTAGCCTAAAAAAACAAACATGGCTTACTTTTAGACGAAAACAACAACAACATACATACCCGTCTGAACAGCTTTGTGCACAGCGGTGCACACGGCTGCAGGGAGACGCCACGGGCCATGTTGGACCTCTAAAATACAAAAAAACATAAGATTATTGCAAAAGAAAAGATAGCTTACCTCAAACTGCAAAAGAGCCGCGGATCGGAACCACTCCGTGCACAGCGGTGCACATCGCTGCAGGGAGACGCCACGGGCCATGTTCGACCTAGAAAAAAGAAAAGAAACATAAGATTAGCCTAAAAAAACAAACATGGCTTACTTTTAGACGAAAACAACAACAACATACATACCCGTCTGAACAGCTTCGTGCACAGCGGTGCACACGGCTGCAGGGAGACGCCACAGGCCATGTTGGACCTAGAAAAAAGAAAAGAAACATAAGATTAGCCTAAAAAAACAAACATGGCTTACATCTAAACGAAAACAACAACAACATACTTACCCGTTTCAAGAGCTTCGTAACAGCGACTTCTAGCAGAGACGATCAGGGGAAAATGGCATTTAGAATGCTACGGCCATTTTCGGACTTGGGGGCGTGGTTTTGAAGTTCTGAGTGACAGACAACGTCACTGTCTAAAGAACATCAAAAATTACGCCCCCAAATCCGAAAAGGACGGGCTACATCGGAGTGACGGATCTCTCCTCCAATGGCTGGCCTCCATTTCGGAAGCCAGCCAATAGGGAAGAGACGGGGCAAGGAGGCGGGATCTACTGAGCTACTAAGAGACATTAAATCTCCGACCCCAGACTGCGCAAGCGCAGCCTTTAGGTCCTCGACCTAAAAACAAAAAGGGAGTCCAATGGAGAGCAAGGCTTACTACAAAAATTCACACGACAGTGTTATCGCAGAACCTAAGCTCAAACGTGAAGAATTACCGATCACACAGGAACAAATAAAAAGGCTAATTCTAAAATTAAAATTAGAACGGGCCTCTGGGCCGAACAGCATTCCAACTGCAGTCTACAAAACAAACATGGACTTCTGGGCCGATCTCTTATCTACACTCTTCAACTACGTCTTAAAAAAAGGAACTCTTCCGGAAACATGGAGAGGAAACATCATACACCCAATTTTTAAGAAAGGGGACCGGAAAGAGCCAGGAAATTATCGACTAATTTCATTAATTGACGTTGAAGCCAAACTGTACGCCTCGTGCCTGTTGAAAGAGCTGCAGGACTGGGAAACATCAACAAAAATAATCCCCAGGTTTCAAACCGGTTTCAGACTGGGGATGGGGACCCCCACCAACCTGGCTTGCTAACTGATAATGTCAAAAAAAGGAAAGTATCAACTATACGCCTGTTTCGTCGACATTAAATCAGCCTTCGACCATGTAAGCAGGATTAGGCTGTGGAGCAAACTAAGAGAGTGGGGGATGCCGGATTAGCTAATAAACGCAATTTCCAGCCTATACAGTGAGACTTGGGCGAAGGTCAAGCAAGGGAACGGTAGCAGCCTTACTCACAAAATCGAGACACAGGATGGACTAAAACAAGGCTGCTTCCTTGCCCCCAGTCTTTTTAACTTATATCTTGCCGACATCGGACGAAAAATAGACGTAACAGAAAGTCATGCTCCAAAACTTGGTAACGTCCCCGTGCCCATAATGCAGTACGCTGACGATATAGTCTTACTAAGCAAAACACCTGTCGGACTGCAACGCTTAGTGAACACGTTAGTTTCGTATTTAGCAGAGGAAAACCTGGAGTTGAATAAAAACAAAACCAAAGTGCTCCGAATCTCAGAGTGTAAGAAACTGAAATACACATGGTCAATCAACAATTCTCTCCTGGAAGAGCAGGACTCGTATTAATACCTGGGGATGATCATCGAACGGGGCAATACAAAAAAAAAGACACATACAGGTTCTAAGAGGGAAGGCGCAATCACTAATATACGCATACAGGCAATTGCAAAAGACAGTGGGAGGTCCATACTACACGCATCTACTCAAAGTTATGGCTGCTCAAATTATTCCAACCCTGTCTTATGGAGTAATCGGATGGCTCGGAAGTGTATCAACAATCCTAAACAACCTACAAAATAAAATATATAAAGTGGTGTTTGGGTTGCCAAACGCAGCATCGCGAGCCCAAGTTCGATTAGAATTCGGCTTACAAAACCAAGACATTAGCTCAAAGTCCACATTTGTAAAATTCTGCCATAAGATCCGAACCGCACCCAGAGAGTCACTGGACAACTTATGTTGGGAGGAAATAAACTTTTTGGTAGCCAGGTCGAAGTATAATCAATGGGGAGAATTCCTCAATCAGAGTTTGACAACACTGGGCCTCCACGAAGTGTGGAAAAAAAACATCGATCATAAGCAGTTCTGCAAAATAGCAAACGGTTCGGCAAAAAAGATTTCCTTGCTCGAAGACAAAAGAAATCTAAGTAAATGAAGACACGCTTGGACAGTAGTAAACTGTGAGAAGTTGGCCTGGTAGGGGATGTTTCCAATTCTGGAACCACCTACTACCTGACCAAACAATCCCTTATGGTGTCTGGTTGTAAGTCAACCTTATTAGACAAGCTATCCTAGGGGTAGCATGGACTAAGCAGCCTAAAGGCTTAACTTAAGAGGTCGTGTTAAGCGAGCTGTTTTACCACATACAATCCTGTAATACCAAATGAAAGGACACCACACAAGTATATATTATAAAAATATATGTGTTTATTACTAAAAACAATCCCCAGTATTCTTTATGAATAAAGGGGCACAAGCGTTAAATCAAAAGCACTGTTTAAACATACAAGTTGCACAATTATGGATGAGGGCGGGTGGCCACTCAAACCATATACTAAACAAGTGGTATAAGAGAGACCACTCGAGCAGTGGTTAGGCCTAGGGCCTAGGGAATCGCTGGGAGCAGTCAGGACAAGCAATGCTGAAGTCGGGAATGGCCCTCGGGATTCGGGAGATGTGCGGAAAGCGCACGCATGCACCAATGTTAACCAATGGTGCGTAAAAGTCACAGAGTTAAAGTTTAAGGACACTTCCGCTGAACCTAGAGGAACAAAACTTAACACACAGACCCTAGAGGTGTGCACCAGTGTGGGAACACCGGCGGAGCGAAGTTACCTCACCCACAGGAAGTGGGTGCACAGGGTCGAAGTGGCGTCGGGTTTTGACACGCAGGCTCTTGGTGCTTGGAGCTGAAAGGGCTGCAGGCAGGTGAAAGATGAAGTGTCCGGTGGAGTCCAAGGGTGGACTCAAGTTGTAGAGTACCTGAAAGCAGAGGGGACAGAGTCTGGGTCACTCAGCAGTGACCTGGGTGGAACCAGGACGGAACCAGGCAATGTCGGGCGCAATCAGGTGGTCGTCGAGGAGCTTCACTCCGCTGTCACGTGGGCTCTGGGGCATCTGCGACGTCCAGGAGCAGGTCACGATCTGTCCCACGCAGGCTCTCACCGTCGGTGCAGTCGGCTTCAAGTTTGGAGCAAACAAGCCTTGGTAAGAGCAATCCACGCGGGATCGGAAGATTGCTTCTCACTCGGACCAGGAAGGTCAGAGTCGGGGCTCCTTTTCAGGGGAGCTGGTGTGGATCTGGAGCAACCAGATTCACGAGTCTTCTTAGGTAGTTCATCGGCACAGGGACCACTAGCCAGCTGGCAAGTGACCGGGCCAACGCGTTGAGCCAAATAGTGCCAAAGGGCCCCACGCAGCACTCGTCGAGTGTGGAGGGCTGAACTTCGGCTCAGGAGTAGCTCAGGGTGGGGGCTTCTCAAACCCCGGTGCACAGCTTCGAGGGTCACTCGTGGGCTGCACGGTCAGCGTCTCATGGTCAATTCAAGATGGCGTGCCCCACGCTTCCGGTCGCCTCCACGGGTCTCAGCTCTGCAGGGACTGTGGATCGGGCTGTTGGAAGGCAGGCAAGCTTGATCTCGTCGATCTCAGTCGCTCGAGTTCCGGCGGGAACTGCAACTAAGTAGACGTCGAGGGCTGGATGGTGCCTGCTGCTGCAGGGTGGTCACTCCTTGACCACAAGGGAGATTCTTCGGGCTTCCACGTTGAGATGGAGGTCCAAGGGTCCAGAGTTTCGTTTCAAATGTTTCTTCCAGGAAATCTGATGTGCATTGGCACTGCTCCCACTCTTATTCCAATCTGGGGGGCGTGATTACCTGCTAGGTCCCCTCCTATGGGTGGGACCCAGGAAGTGGGTGGATACACCCCCTTCCTTTGATCCAGGCTGCCCTGGCACGAGGGCTGGAGTGCCCCAGAACCGGTTTGGCCGGATTATGCAAGGGGCAGCCTTGTGCGCCCCAGGCAGTGTCTGGTTTCTTTCAAACCTCCCTGCTACAATACACTATCTCCTGTCTGGAGGGTGGTGACACCCTCCTGTGACAGGAAACCCTTTGTCCAGACCCCATCTGCTGAGTTTCGGTCAACTGCAGGGGTCCAGACATTTGTCTGTGGCAGAGGCATCCATTTTGTGGATCTTAAGGTCTTTGGAGAAATTAACCGCATTTAGTAAAGGAACATGTCTTACCCCTCTAGAGGGGTGGAATGCCATCCCCATCGCCAGAACTGGCGAGGGGATGGTATTCCAAAGCGTATGACACCTTACACGACATGTTTTGATAAAGCCAAACCAAAGTTGCTAAATAACCGCGAGGATTATAAGGCACTTAATAGTATATGGTATGGCATTATCCTGAAACAGCTTAGGGATTTGTTCCCGACGGCTGCAGACAGGCTCAGCTCATGCTAGAGCTCCATCTCACATAAAACCATGCACCCAGCCTCCAGGGTTGGTGAGGCCTGACTATAGGAGTGGCTCACAGGTTTACATGTGTCCAGATATAGGTTTAGACATAGGTATACTATATCTAAGCAAGGGGTGTGTACACCACCTTACCCCAGCTGAGTGATCAGCCAGTTGTGTCAATTTAAGAACCAGCCAGGGGTGGCAAAAGATATGCTGCAGCCCCTGGTAGGCCTTAGTGGCTCCTATGCCCTGTGCACCTATAGTGCATTCTACAGGGGCTGACAAGGAGTCCATTTCCAATTGGTATGTGCCTATAGCACATGTGTCATTAATTTAGTGAGAGAACAGCAGGCTGGGGGTCTGATTAGCAGGCCCACAGCCTCAGTAGTCGAAAACCAGTGAAGCAAAAAGCAAAAATTTGGGGTGACCATAGGATAGCAGACCCTACTCTCCTACACAACCCCCCCCCAAACGCAGGGACATTAAACTAACCTTGACCAGATAAGTCTTCATGTTCTAAGTGGAAGTACCTGGAGAGACCATCTGCATTACCATGGTCAGTCCCTGGGCGGTGCTCCACTGTAAAGTCCATCCCCTGTAGGGAAATGGACCACCTGAGCAGTTTGGGATTTTCACCCTTTATCTGATTAAGCCATAAGAGGGGCTTATGGTCTGTCTGCACCAGGAAGTGAGTTCCAAACAAGTAGGACCTCAACTTCTTTAATG
This sequence comes from Lissotriton helveticus, assembly GCF_964261635.1. Taxonomy (NCBI): domain Eukaryota; kingdom Metazoa; phylum Chordata; class Amphibia; order Caudata; family Salamandridae; genus Lissotriton; species Lissotriton helveticus. Next base: position 400,971,448 of record NC_136058.1, on the reverse strand, counting down.
CCCAAACCACAGCAAAGGCCTCCCTCTCAATGGCTGACCAACGTTTCTCTCTGGGAGTCAGCCTCCTGCTAATGAAAGCAATAGGCTGGTCTTGACCATCTTGATTAAGTTGTGAGAGCACAGCTCCCACCCCCAACTCAGAAGCATCTGTCTGAACAATGAACTGTTTGGAGTAGTCAGGACTCTTTAGGATAGGTGCAGAGCACATGGCCTTCTTCAGGTCTTCAAATGCCTTCTGACAGCTAACTGTCCACTGAACCTTTTTTGGCATCTTCTTGGATGTCAAGTCATTTAATGGTGTCACTATAGACCCATAGTTTTTCACAAACTTTCTGTAATACCCAGTCAGGCCCAAGAAGGCTCTGACTTGTGTCTGGGTAACTGGAGGAGCCCAGTCCTGTATGGCCTGGATTTTGCTTTCCAGTGGCTGAACCTGGCCTCCACCTACTAGGTGGCCCAGGTATACAACCTTACTCTGCCCTATCTGGCACTTTGTGGCCTTGATAGTTAGGCCTGCCTTTTGCAGGGCTTCCAAAACTTTCTTCAGGTGGATCAGGTGATCCTCCCAGGTGGAGCTAAAGACAGCAATATCATCTAGATAAGCTGCACAAAAGTCATCCAACCCAGTAAGGACTTGGTTCACCAACCTTTGGAAAGTGGCAGGTGCATTCTTCAAACCAAAGGGCATTACCACAAACTGATAATGTCCACTAGGGGTAGAGAATGCTGTTTTGGCTTTTGACTCCTCAGCTAGTCTGATTTGCCAGTAGCCAGCTGTCAGATCAAATGTGCTCAGAAACTTGGCAGAAGCCAATCTGTCAATGAGCTCATCTGCTCTTGGAATGGGGTGAGCATCTGTCCTAGTGACAGCATTGAGACCCCTGTAATCCACGCAAAACCTCATTTCTCTCTTTCCATCTTGGGTATGAGGTTTTGGCACCAGGACTACTGGGCTGGCCCATGGGCTTTCTGATGGCTCAATCACTCCAAGCTCCAACATCTTTTGCACCTCAGCCTTGATGCAATCCCTGACATGATCAGGTTGCCTGTAGATCTTATTCTTGACAGGCAGACTGTCACCAGTGTCCACAACATGGGTACACCAGTCAGTCTGGCTGGGTGTGAGTGAAAACATTTGCCTGTGAGCCTGCAAAACTTGTCTGCAGTCCCTCTGTTGCTGGTCAGTGAGGCTGCCTGCCAAGGCTACTCCATCAACTGAACCATCATCAGGGTTCTGAGAAAGCAGGTCTGGGAGAGGGTCACTCTCTTCCTCCTGTTCCCCATCTGTGGCCATGAGCAAGCTCATGTCCTCCCTGTCCACAAATGCTTTCAAGCGATTCACATGGATTACCCTGTGAGGGCTCCTGGGTGTTCCAAAGTCTACCAAGTAGGTGACTTCCCCCTTCTTCTCAATAATAGGATAGGGTCCACTCCATTTGTCTTGGAGTGCTTCTGGAGCCACTGGCTCCAGTACCCATACCTTCTGTCCTGGTTGGAACTCTACCAGCACAGCCTTTTGGTCATGCCAAGCTTTCTGTAATTCTTGGCTGGCCTCCAGGTTTTTGGATGCTCTTTCCATGTACTCAGCCATCCTGGAGCGGAGACCAAGTACATAGTCCACTATGTCTAGTTTGGGCTTTTTGAGAGGTAACTCCCATCCTTCCTTCACCAAACACAATGGACCTCTCACAGGGTGGCCAAACAAAAGTTCAAAAGGGCTGTAGCCAACCCCCTTCTGTGGGACCTCTCTGTAAGCAAAGAGCAGGCAGGGTAAAAGAATGTCCCATTTCCGCCTGAGCTTCTCTGGTAATCCTTTTATCATGCCTTTAAGGGTCTTGTTAAATCTCTCCACAGGCCCATTGCATTGTGGATGATATGGGGTGGTAAACTTATAGTTTACTCCACATTCCTTCCACATTGCTTTCAGATAGCTGGACATAAAATTCGTCCCTCTATCTGATAGTACCTCCTTAGGAAAGCCCACTCTTGAGAAAACTGCAATGAGGGCTTTTGCCACCACAGGTGCTGTGGTGGTCCTTAGGGGAATAGCCTCTGGATACCTGGTGGCATGATCCACTACCACCAGTATAAACCTGTTCCCAGATGCTGTTTGGGGGTCCATTGGACCCACAATATCAATTCCAACTCTCTCAAAGGGGACCCCCACCACAGGTAGTGGTATAAGGGGGGCCTTTGTTGTGCCACCTGACTTACCACTGGCTTGGCAAGTGACACAGGAGCGACAAAACTCCTTGACATCCTCTGACATGTGAGGCCAGTGAAAGTGTGGAACAAGCCTGTCCCACGTCTTGTTCTGGCCTAAGTGTCCTGCAAGGGGAATATCATGGGCCAAGGTAAGAAGGAATCCCCTAAACTGCAGAGGTATGACCAACCTCCTGGTCATGCCAGGCTTGGGGTCTCTAGCCTCTGAGTAAAGGAGTCCCTCATCCCAATACACAGTATGGGTACCTTTGGCATCCCCAGCAGCCTCAGCAGCAGCCTGCTGTCTGAGGGGTTCAAGGGAAGGGCAATCTAATTGAGCCTGCCTCAGGTCTGCCCTTGAGGGTTCCCCTGTCCCTAGAAACTCAACCTGGTCAGGTTCAAGCTCCTCTGAGACAGTCTCCTCTTGGACTGCAGAATCAGTTTCCTCTGAAACTTGATCCTCAACCTGGGGCAAGGTGGAAGGCTGGGCCTTTCCTCTCTTGCTCCTTCTCTTGGGTTGTGGCTGGTCTATTGTCTCAAGATCCACCACTGGTTCAGGAAGGCACTTCTTAGCCTGAGCCCTTGTCATGGCAAGGACATGCTCTGAAATCCCTAGCATTTCTGCATGAGTCCTGTACTCCACTTCTGACCATGCTGAGCTTTCAAGGTCATTGCCTAACAGACAGTCTACTGGTAGGTCTGCACTCACCACAACTTTCTTTAGGCCATCAACCCCTCCCCAGGAGAAGTTCACAACTGCCACACTATGGGAGGTAGTGGAGTTGCTGGCGTTGGTTACTAGGTAGCTCTCTCCTAGTACAATCTGTCCAGGGTCCACAAAGTCAGGTGTCACCATGGTGACACTGGCACATGTGTCCCTGTATGCTTGAGCCAGTTTCTCATTAATTAAGGGCGTCTGCCTGTATTTGCCCAGGTTAGTGGGGCTTACTGCAGTGGGCAACTCAATGTCCACATCATACAGGAGAACTGCCTGTGTAGGGACTCTGACTAGGCCAGATCCTACTTCAATACCCAGGGTCAACCCAGCTACACCCTTGGACTGTGTTCCACCACTGCTTACTGTACTTGGGGTTGCAGTTGCTTTAGGAGCTGTAGTGGTGGGAACTGGATTTGCCTTGGTGCACTCACTGCCCCAGTGTGAAACTGATTTGCAGGTATTACACCAAGGTGTCTTTGGACCTTTGTTCTTCTTCTTCTTGTTACCATTTTGGGAACCACCCTCCTTACTATTAGTTTGGGGGCCTGAAGACTTCTGGTCTTTTTCTTTATCTTTCTGATTCTGATTACCACCCTTCTGGTCTGTTTTCTTCTGGTCACCACCTTGGTTCTGGGGTTTCTGCTTAATCCTTGTTCTGACCCATTTGTCTGCCTTCTTTCCCAATTCTTGGGGAGAGGTCAGATCAGAGTCAATAAGGTATTGATGCAACAGCTGGTTTGTACAGTTATTAAGGATCTGTTCTCTCATCATAAGATTATACAATCCTGTATAGTCTGAAACTTTACTTCCCTGCAACCAACCCTCCAAAGCCTTAGTGGCACACTCAACGAAATCAGTCCAGTCTTGAGTCTGTGCTTTCTGGGTGTCTCTGAACAACAACCTGTATTGCTCAGTGGTTAGGCCATACCCTTCAATGAGAGCACTCTTCAAAACAGAGTAGTTTTTGGCATCCTCAGGTCTAACTGTGAGGAGCCTGTCCCTCCCTTTCTCAGAAAAGGAGTACCACAAAATTGCAGCCCACTGTTCCTCAGGAACCTGCTGTACCATGCAGGCTCTCTCAAGAGCAGTCATCCATTTGTGGATGTCATCCCCTTCTTTGAAGGGGGCCACAATTTTAGTCAGGTTTCTATTGTCATAGGCCCTGTCTTTTTCTCTTGGAAAATTGCTGCCACCAGTGACATCTAAGCCACTTAATTTCTGCTCTCTTGCCAAGGCAAGTTTAGCTTGAGCTAAGGTAAGCTTAGCTTGACTCAGGGCTACCTCCTCTCTCTCTATCTGGAGTCTGACAGCCCTCATTCTAGCCCTATGCTCAGCTTTCTGAGAAGCACTCATGCCTCTCTCTGATTCTCTGGAGGCACTAGAAAGATGAGAGTCCCCTGAGGGAGATCTCATTCTTCTGTTGCCTGGGAGAATCACATGTTGGGTTCTGGGGAGGTGCTGGCCCTCTCCATTCCCCAGTAGGTCCAAGTTGGCCTGGCTAAGCCTACCAACTGGAGCCTGGCTACCCTGATCCTGTACTTCTAAGTCCTCAACATCTGAGTCCTCATCCAAGTCATCATCATCCTCCTCTTCAGGGGGATCAACTACAGGGGGGTTCCCTCCATTTCCTGTGTCTAGGGAAGCTGCTTTAGCCTTCTCTAAGTCATCCTGTTCTAGGATTTCTACCAGGATTAGGCAGGTGGGGCTTCTGCCCCTTTTTAACCCTCTTGCTTTGCACAAGGCAATCAAGTCTCTGCGGGTTAGTTTGTCATATCCAAAAGTTGCCTGGGTAGGGTCAACTGTCACAGGAGCAGACCCTGAGGCTTTTCCTGTGTCAGACATGGTTACTAGTGAGGTGTAAGTGGTGCACTTACCTACACTAAGTGTTTTCCTACTGTACCTTGCTAGTTAGTTGTAGTCAGGGTGTGCTAATCCCTTCAACGTACAACTACTAAGTTCAGTAGAACTTAATATGCTAAGCTTTTGATTTTATATGTACCTAGAGGTACTTGATGTGATCTTTCAATTTGATATAAAGATTGCAATGGTAAAACAACAGCAAGCTCAAATCCGCACCGCTGCTTACCAATGTGAGAAGTTGGCCTGGTAGGGGATGTTTCCAATTCTGGAACCACCTACTACCTGACCAAACAATCCCTTATGGTGTCTGGTTGTAAGTCAACCTTATTAGACAAGCTATCCTAGGGGTAGCATGGACTAAGCAGCCTAAAGGCTTAACTTAAGAGGTCGTGTTAAGCGAGCTGTTTTACCACATACAATCCTGTAATACCAAATGAAAGGACACCACACAAGTATATATTATAAAAATATATGTGTTTATTACTAAAAACAATCCCCAGTATTCTTTATGAATAAAGGGGCACAAGCGTTAAATCAAAAGCACTGTTTAAACATACAAGTTGCACAATTATGGATGAGGGCGGGTGGCCACTCAAACCATATACTAAACAAGTGGTATAAGAGAGACCACTCGAGCAGTGGTTAGGCCTAGGGCCTAGGGAATCGCTGGGAGCAGTCAGGACAAGCAATGCTGAAGTCGGGAATGGCCCTCGGGATTCGGGAGATGTGCGGAAAGCGCACGCATGCACCAATGTTAACCAATGGTGCGTAAAAGTCACAGAGTTAAAGTTTAAGGACACTTCCGCTGAACCTAGAGGAACAAAACTTAACACACAGACCCTAGAGGTGTGCACCAGTGTGGGAACACCGGCGGAGCGAAGTTACCTCACCCACAGGAAGTGGGTGCACAGGGTCGAAGTGGCGTCGGGTTTTGACACGCAGGCTCTTGGTGCTTGGAGCTGAAAGGGCTGCAGGCAGGTGAAAGATGAAGTGTCCGGTGGAGTCCAAGGGTGGACTCAAGTTGTAGAGTACCTGAAAGCAGAGGGGACAGAGTCTGGGTCACTCAGCAGTGACCAGGGTGGAACCAGGACGGAACCAGGCAATGTCGGGCGCAATCAGGTGGTCGTTGAGGAGCTTCTCTCCGCTGTCACGTGGGCTCTGGGGCATCTGCGACGTCCAGGAGCAGGTCACGATCTGTCCCACACAGGCTCTCACCGTCGGTGCAGTCGGCTTCAAGTTTGGAGCAAACAAGCCTTGGTAAGAGCAATCCACGCGGGATCGGAAGATTGCTTCTCACTCGGACCAGGAAGGTCAGAGTCGGGGCTCCTTTTCAGGGGAGCTGGTGTGGATCTGGAGCAACCAGATTCACGAGTCTTCTTAGGTAGTTCGTCGGCACAGGGACCACTAGCCAGCTGGCAAGTGACCGGGCCAACGCATTGAGCCAAATAGTGCCAAAGGGCCCCACGCAGCACTCGTCGAGTGTGGAGGGCTGAACTTTGGCTCAGGAGTAGCTCAGGGTGGGGGCTTCTCCAACCCCGGTGCACAGCTTCGAGGGTCACTCGTGGGCTGCACGGTCAGCGTCTCATGGTCAATTCAAGATGGCGTGCCCCACGCTTCCGGTCGCCTCCACGGGTCTCAGCTCTGCAGGGACTGTGGATCGGGCTGTTGGAAGGCAGGCAAGCTTGATCTCGTCGATCTCAGTCGCTCGAGTTCCGGCGGGAACTGCAACTAAGTAGACGTCGAGGGCTGGATGGTGCCTGCTGCTGCAGGGTGGTCACTCCTTGACCACAAGGGAGATTCTTCGGGCTTCCACGTTGAGATGGAGGTCCAAGGGTCCAGAGTTTCGTTTCAAATGTTTCTTCCAGGAAATCTGATGTGCATTGGCACTGCTCCCACTCTTATTCCAATCTGGGGGGCGTGATTACCTGCTAGGTCCCCTCCTATGGGTGGGACCCAGGAAGTGGGTGGATACACCCCCTTCCTTTGATCCAGGCCGCCCTGGCACGAGGGCTGGAGTGCCCCAGAACCGGTTTGGCCGGATTATGCAAGGGGCAGCCTTGTGCGCCCCAGGCAGTGTCTGGTTTCTTTCAAACCTCCCTGCTACAATACACTATCTCCTGTCTGGGGGTGGTGACACCCTCCTGTGACAGGAAACCCTTTGTCCAGACCCCATCTGCTGAGTTTCGGTCAACTGCAGGGGTCCAGACATTTGTCTGTGGCAGAGGCATCCATTTTGTGGATCTTAAGGTCTTTGGAGAAATTAACCGCATTTAGTAAAGGAACATGTCTTACCCCTCTAGAGGGGTGGAATGCCATCCCCGTCGCCAGAACTGGCGAGGGGATGGTATTCCAAAGCGTATGACACCTTACACGACATGTTTTGATAAAGCCAAACCAAAGTTGCTAAATAACCGCGAGGATTATAAGGCACTTAATAGTATATGGTATGGCATTATCCTGAAACAGCTTAGGGATTTGTTCCCGACGGCTGCAGACAGGCTCAGCTCATGCTAGAGCTCCATCTCACATAAAACCATGCACCCAGCCTCCAGGGTTGGTGAGGCCTGACTATAGGAGTGGCTCACAGGTTTACATGTGTCCAGATATAGGTTTAGACATAGGTATACTATATCTAAGCAAGGGTTGTGTACACCACCTTACCCCAGCTGAGTGATCAGCCAGTTGTGTCAATTTAAGAACCAGCCAGGGGTGGCAAAAGATATGCTGCAGCCCCTGGTAGGCCTTAGTGGCTCCTATGCCCTGTGCACCTATAGTGCATTCTACAGGGGCTGACAAGGAGTCCATTTCCAATTGGTATGTGCCTATAGCACATGTGTCATTAATTTAGTGAGAGAACAGCAGGCTGGGGGTCTGATTAGCAGGCCCACAGCCTCAGTAGTCGAAAACCAGTGAAGCAAAAAGCAAAAATTTGGGGTGACCATAGGATAGCAGACCCTACTCTCCTACATAAACTCTTACACCGCCCAAAAACCGCAAGTTTTCCTAGCCCAACACTACTGCCAACAACTAAAAAAAACGCTAATAGCATATCGCCAGGGCATGCATTTTCCAAAAGATCTAAAGCCTTCCTGGAAACAACAATCAGAAAGTGCTAACTGTAGACTGTGCGGTTACAAGAACGAAACAGTGTCACACATACTATGTGTATGTCCTGCGTTGCAGGTCCTAAGAAGAAGATATCTTCGGGTAATCTTCAACACACTGAAAATCCGCACCTGCAGGCAGGCCGTTATATGCTGTCTAAGTGGAGTCTCACCCATCCTTTCATGTCGGGGAATCAAATTTATGGCTAAGGCAACAAAGGAGATACTAGAAAAGGAACAGACACAATGAGAATCCAAAAGACAATATTGAAACAAACGGTCCTTGGTCGCATTTTTAACAAGTAAATCGAGAACAGAAACCATTTTTGATACACAATAACTAGACTCTATTTCACTTTTAACTGTATTTTAAATTTGTTGTTGCACAGTTTTTATTGTTGATAAACATTGTAATGATTTTAATTAATCACACAATAAATTGATGATGATGATGATGATGATGATGATGACGGGCTGCTAGTCTAGCATAAAACTCTAACATACCAAAAAATGAACAAAGTTGATCTTTTTTCTGAGGACTGGGAAAACTCTTTATGGCAGAAACCAAATCCTCCTTGGGTTCTATCCCATTTGCTGATAATTTGTAACCCAAATAATTTACTTCTTGGACTGCAAATTTGCACTTTTCGGCCTTTAAAGTTGCACCTCGATCAGCTAAAATGGATAGAACAGTAGCTAGAGTTTTATCATGCGATTCCATGTCCTTACCATAAATTAGCATATCGTCTTGAAAACATTTAATGTTAGGTACATTGGCAAACAAAGACTCCATGACCCTTTGAAACACAGCTGATGCCGAGGCTAACCCAAAGGGCATTCTCTTAAAGGGATAAGCACCAGAAGGAGTTACAAAGGAGGTAAGGTGACAGCTGTCTTTTTTAAGTGTAATTTGGTGATACGCTGAGGACATATCTAACGTGGTAAAAGCTTTTGCATCCTCGAGAGAAGTTAACATTTCTGTGATGCTCGGAAGGGGATGTCTGTCCACCCAAATTCTGTCGTTAGGATCCCTCAAAGCAATACACATTCTCCGTGTTCCATTAGGTTTTCTGGCTAAAACAACTGGAGAAAGCCATTCTGAGCTTTCAATCAGTTCAATTATCTTCTGCTTGCATAGAGAATCTAGCTCTAGAGCTAATTCTTTTCTTATAGCTAAAGGAACTCTTCTGGATTTGTGAACCACTGGTTGAGCATCATGTTTAAGGATAATTTTAAGGGAAAACCTTTGATTTTACCCAGTGTGTCACAACAAAATACAGTAGGAAAAGCCGATATCCAATAATGAGAATTTATGGTGCAAACAAGCATAACTTGATCTCTGAGAAGAACTTGCTCCTCACTATTCGGATCAAGAATTATACCTACATTCTTTTGTTCTAACAAACCCAGAAGTGAAGACTTTTCATCAGCAACATAAACTGTAGCTGGGACAGAACGTATTTTAAAGGTTAAAGTACAATCGAATTCACCTAAAACTTCAACTGGTTTACCACTGTAAGCTACAGGTTTGATGAATGATTTCCTTAAGGAAACACCAGAGTAATTTTTATTTGAACCACTCTTCAGGACCAATTAATGTGAAAAAGGAACCTGAATCAGCCATCATACCAATTTGCTTACCATGAATTTCCACTTGACAGTGAGGACACTTAATGTTTGACAATTGTAATCTTAATATGTGTGAAGCACTTTCCTCATAAGTGGACGTAGATGGAATGTTCTGAGACTCAGTGACACAAATATTAGACAACATCATAATTTCATTTTCATCATCACTGTCTGAAGTTGAATTTACCTCCGATTTGGCCTCAATGGCCAACATTTTCTTAGAAGAAGGTTTAGAATACAACTTGGAAGAAGTATACATTGGTTTGGATTTACAAAGCTTCGAAAAATGACCCTTCTTCTTGCACTTTGCACAAAATTTGTCTATGGCAGGACAAAAAGGAGCATTACCCAAATGACTATTACTTCCACATCTGTAACATTCAAAGACTTTCTTTTGTTTATCATACTTAACTTCTTTTTTAACTATAGATTTGTTTATAGCTAAAGTAGGTGTCTTAGGGCCATATGTATGAAGATTCCGATTTGCGATTCGGAAACTGCAATTTTGACTGAATTGCAGAATCTGAATCGCAAATCGGAATGTATCAACATAATCGCAAATATTTAGCGATTCGCATAAAATCGCTAATTATTTGCGAGAAATCCATTTGCGATTCCTTAAATGTGAAAAATAGCAATATTGTGATTCCTTAATGGGAAAAATTGCAAAATTGCGATTTTTCCGAAATCAGCCGATCACAATCTTGATGCAGTTTGATGACATCACCATCCGGGAAGTGACTGACTACCCATGCTGCAACAGTATTGTTTGTGAGAGAGCGGAAGAGTGAGGATTGCTACTGAGGAGCCATGGCTGAGAGTGGGAACAAGGAATTGCCTGGAACACAGCAGGAGCAGCAGGAAGGAGACACTTCTAGAAAGAGGAAGAGGAAGTTCTCAGAAGCAGAACTGGAAACACTCATTACTGAGATGGTGCCAAACCACGATTTGTTGTTTGGAAAGAACTCACTCAAGGTACCTGAGACATGGAAATGACGCATCTGGGCAGGCATACAGGCTAAAGTCAATGCCCTGGGGGTGACACACAGGAGTGTGGAGGTACTGCGCAAGCGCTGGTACGACCTGTGCCAGCGCTCCAAAGAAAAGTTGGCAGCCAGGCTGGAGCAGTCACAGCTCACCGGTGGAGGGACCTCCAATGTACCACAATCCACACCGCTTGAGGAACTTGTAGGGGGAACACTGGCTCCAGAGAGTGTGGCTGGCGTGTCTTATATAGACAGCTCCGACCATCCAGCTTCCAGACCAGGTAAGATGCATGCCATCACACCCCAAACCCCCACACACACACCCCTGCAGCAACCTAGGGATTAGGGGAACCACATGTCACGCTAGAGCAAGTACACAGGCAGTCAAAGCAATGCATTTTGGGAGATGTAGTCACATGAAAAATAAATGTTGTGAGAAGCAGCCACGCTAGGCAGTTTTCACATGTGCAGGTCAGGAAAGGGGAATAAAAATAGTAATGTAAGGCTAAGCTGTGAAATATTTTATTTTCACATTGCAAATTAGTAAAGTAAATTAATGTGTGCTGTTCTATCCACAGCACCTGCAACTAAAAAGCCCACAGGCAGTGGAAGAGAGACACAACCTCCAGACTCTGGAGATGCAGGGCAGGAGCAGGAAACAGATAGGGAGGACAGCCCTGTCATTCCACCAATGAGACCCAGGAGGAATATTGTGAGGCCATTGGCAGTCATGGAGGATGATGAAGAGGACACCAATAACAATGTGCAGTCTGATGCATTGGGTTCACAGCAGGAGTCAAGGCCACAACACAGTCATGGTCCACAGGACACAGGCAGGCGCAGACCCCGCACGGCCAGCAGCTCCGTTGATCAGCAGGAAGACTCTGTTTTCGCAGGGCTGGAATTACACATGCTCCAGGTGCAGCGCCTACAAGCCAAACACATGAAGGCGTTACAGCGTGAGATGAGGGCAGGGCTCAGGGGCATACGGGAAGAAATGAGGGGTGCTGTGCAAGTGGTTCGTGAGGAGTTGCGTGCCGAACGCGCTGCTAGGCGCAGAGAGCTGGGCCGCATGGACCGTTACACGCGCGCAATCAATCGCCTGGCCTCAGCAACCAATATTCTGTCCAGGCACACCATTGCAACACAGCGTGAGTTCTCACACGGCATACAGGACTTCGCCACTGTCGTTGTGCAGTCCACATCTGCTCTGGATGAACTGCGTGCCCTACGTATCACAGGCCCTGGAGTACTGACTCCAAGTGAGGAGGACTCCCAGTCAGTGCGGAGCTCCACCACCCCACCACCCACCGTAGAGAGGCGCCGTAGTGGCAGGATCAATAGGCCTGCTACATGCCATTAGAATGTGCAGCCAAATATCAATGATTAGCAGGGGCCACATATGGACAACTACAGTGTTGACTTTACAGTCACTCCAGTTACATAGTTGCACTGTGAATTAAACATGTGCATTAAATTGGGAGTGTATGTACTTGCCTATAAGGATGTGTGCCATTGTTGCTGTAGCTATTAAAACACAGTTGCACAGATTGTAGTTGTCAGTGTGTCATTATTTCTCACCTAGAAGTAGTTGCGCGTAATATCATCACGCCTCTGGCGCCCAGCTGCAGCACCAGCTACACCAGCTGCCATGTGTCCAGGTCCAGGCCCCTCCACGTCAGAGGATTCAGATTTGCTCAACTCCACTGGTGTGCCTTTCCTGGTAGCGATATTGTGCAGCATGGCACATGCTACAACAATTTTCCAGCAAGTTTCGGGGCTGTATTGGAGTGCTCCTCCACTTTTGTGTATGCACCGGAATCTGCTCTTCAATTTGCCAAAGGTTCTCTCAATGGTGCCTCTTGTTGAAATGTGTGCCCGGTTGTAGCGCCGCTCCCCAGCATTAGCAGGATTGAGGTAGGGTGTCAAGATGAAATCCCGGACTGCATAAGCACTGTCACCTGTGGTTGGAAATGTAAACGGTTAGTCACTGGAATGCACATGCTAGTCAGTTGCAATGTGCCCTATGTATGAGAGCATTTACCTAGTAGGTATCCCTCGCCAAAATCACCTCTTGAGAGTTTACGGTATAGCCCACGGTGACGGAAGATAAACGCGTCATGTGTGCTTCCCGGATACTTTGCCACTATGTCAGTGATGATGTTTTTGGCATCACACACCACCTGTATATTAAGTGAGTGGTAGCATTTCCGGTTCCTGAATATGTACTCATTGTTTGAGGGGGGGATATTGCAACATGTGTCCCATCTATGCATCCTATGATGTGGGGGAATTGGGCGATGTTGTAAAAGTCCTGCTTGGTCTGTTCTAATTCCTGTGGGGTGCTGGGGAAGTGTATGTGGTGTTGCATCCTCTGTGTCATGGCATCGAGGAACGCATGGAAAAAGTGCAACAGGGCACTTTGTGACACCCCTCCTGCTGTGGCTATAACCCCCTGAGAACTACCTGAGGCCAGCAGGTGTAGTGAACACAGGACCTGGATGTGTGTGGGTTTTGCTTGTGTCCTGCGTGTGGGGTGTTCTAGATAGGGTCTGAGTTCTTCAATTAATTCCAATATGCTCTCTTCCTCCAGTCTGTAGTGGGTGCAGATGTCCTCCTCAGTGCGCTGGTAGATGGTGATGCGCGAACAGAATATCCTCTCCTGCCGTCTCCTCCTCTGCGCCACAGCTCTCACTCTTCGCCTCCTCGCTATCACGTAGAGCCCAGACATTGTGGAAACGCGTGTGTTGCATTGTGGGCTTCCTTAAATACTTTGCACCTGGTTACCACCTGCTCCCACTTGGTGGTAATTGCGATTTCTAAAAAAGCGAATTTCGTGTATTCGCAATTTGCAAATTGTTGATACATACCGTTGAGAATCCTTATTTGCGATTTCCCGATTTGCGAATATCGCAAACTGGGATAATCGCAGATTTGGGAATCGCTATGGATTTCGCAAATTTCTGGCTCTCGCAAATTTTGGAAATCGGTATATTAGCGATTCCTTGATTTGCGATCAATTTTGGCTTCATACATTGGGAATTGCTAATTTTCATTCGCAAACGCTATTATTACCGATTTACAGCGTTTGCGACTGAAAATTTGCTTCATACATATGGCCCTTAGTGTCTAAAGCCATTTGCTCCATATATTCAGCAGTAGACTCGATATTTCTAAAGCTTTGTCTAAAGTGAGATCCTAAGTAATTAGCAACTTTTCTTGTATTTTTTTGCTATTAGTTTTTTCAACAATTTGATCTCTTAACATTTCATCATGACAAGTTTTGTAGTCGCATGTAGCAGCTAAAACTCTTAAGTCAATCACAAACGTTTCAATAGATTCACCAGGTAACTGTTTTCTCATATAAAATGTACGTCTCTCGATAATGATGCTACGCTTCTTTTTAAATCTAAGATCTAATACTTTTAAAGCTGAAGCATATTCATCAATAGCGTCACCCTCACCCATAACAACAGAAGGAGGAAGATGTTTTAATACCTTCCTTCCCTCAGTATCTAAAGAATGACGTAGTAATGCAAATTTTTTCTTTTGAGTAAATTTATCTGCTTCAATGGCTCCAAGATAAGCTTCAAAACCTTCAAACTATAATTCCCACTCAAGAGGAGGATTTCCAGGAGTAGAAAGAAATGGAGGAGGTGGTAAAACAGATTGTTGCATTATGGCAATTAATTAACATAAACTTAAAAGATGAAACAAATCTTGAGAATGTGCACAATTCCTGTTGAAAGAAAATGGTTAATGCAAAATATAGTAAATAATACAATATAAATATATTGTGCAAAATTGTAAAGAATAATTAATTAAACCATCTCAAAACGATATAAATAAAATAATTCAGTTAATCCTCAGAAAGAGAACAGAATTGCCAAAAACTTGAGAATGAATGAAACGCCAATGAGAAAACTGCTTTGTTCCGTGTTCCGTGAGTTAAATACAGCTGTTTAGAAACCAACAAGAAATCTCGATCTCGAAATGCCAAAACGAGGCTTGAAACGCATAAATTAGTAATCAAGGAAAAGACGTTGCTTGGAAACAATACAAACAAAGGTCTGACGTAATAGCGCTGCAGCGCTGCAGGGACAAAGGCTGTGTTTACTTTTGAAGATGAGCGCGATGGTCTACACGCCTGACGGAGAAAAAGAAATGCACACGCCTCTGTGCTCACATCTGAGATGAGCGCGTTGGCCTTCACGCGCAGTGTTTACTTTTGAGGGTAATAGCAATGGCAACATGCTGGACGAGCTTCAGGTGCGGAGTTTACTCTTGAAGACAATCGCAATGAGCAACACGTTTGACAGCCCTCTCGTGCAGAGTTTCCTTTTGAAGGTAATCGCAATGGCCCACAGGCTTGACAGAGAATATGAACGTGCAGTTTATTCTCTTGACATTGAAAGTGCTGTAAAACTGAAATGCCTTTACTATTTAGTTTCAATAGTTGAAACAGTTAATGCTTGACTTGAAACAGTAATGGCATGTTAGTAAGATGAAAAACACTTAGTCATTCAGTCAGGTACGCAAAGGCAATGTAATTCCACTTGAGAGTTAATTATCCATAACGCTGTCAGAAAAATAAATCCAAGTACACTGTTGACTTTTAATTAGAAACAACTTCCTTCACGCTTGAGTCAATCCGTTTCAATTAGAAACACAACTTCCTTCTTCACGCATGTAAGATAAACAGGCACGATTCCGTCAGGATTAACAGAAGTTGGTCACGAGTTATTGAAAAGACATTTTTTCTCCACGCTTGGCTGCAAACACCCAGCTATAACCAAATTAAAATTATCCTTGCTAGGTTAATAAATCACGTAGCGATCCAACATGAAAATTCTTACCCAGCTTCGAGTTCATTTAAACTCCGGAGAAAATGTAAATGCTGCCAAAGGTGAATAACCTTTTAAGTAAATTCTGTGCCGGTCCAGGGTAGATCTCCCAATCGTCGCCAATGAAAAGAAGATGCTGAATACAATTGTAATTATCTTCTTTATTGTAGATAAGATACATCCACTAAAACGACCGGCCAGAAGGACAGCATACAGTAACTGACCCTCAAGCATTTCACATGCCACCTTTCCAGGATGGAACATCAGTCATGGTGGCATGTGCTACACCTATAAATAAATACACATCCATTAAAGAAACATGAGACCCAACAGAGTTTCCTACTGTAATCAGAGGGCGATCATTACAACTTACTTATATTCTGTAAAGAGGTGTTACCACCGTAGAAGATGCAGTGACCGTGTTGTAACTCGTAGTAGCAGTGCTGGAGTCACTGATATATTCATTCATTCTACATCAACTTAACATACCCCGCCTTCCTACAACTTACAACATAAATATTCCCACACCCTCCCTTCCCTAGATTCCCTCCTGTCCTCCCATGAGCCGATAAATAATTGGTTTAGTCCCTGTTCGTATGTATATTTCCAATTAATCAGTTTAAAGCTGTGCGTGTATCTGGTTTGTTAATGTCTGGTGGGGATCTGTTTTTAGTTTTCTACGTTTTGTATTGGTTGGTGAGTATCTAAACTACAGCGTCTCAATGTAATGAAGCTTCAGAAGATATAAAGAGTTCACGCACTGCGTCCCATTCTAGTGAAATAGGGGTCTTTCTTAATCCCCTGGTTTCCTCCCTCCTTATTGCCATGCTTTCGGCCCTTCCCCATCTGACTAATTCTCCATGCCAAGTGAGCATTGCAGGGGGCAATGCGGATTTCCACCTCCTAGTAATTGAGGGTTTTTCCAATATGAGGGCTAAGTTCGTAAATCGGGTTGCACTGTTTGTTTTCTGCGTTTACGGCGCAATCCTAGTATACAGTATTCTATGGTGTGTCTCCCCCTATTATGTTCGTAACAGTTCCTTACACCTTCATCACATTTGCTCAGAAGGGGACCAATTGAGGACAAGCCCATAATATATGTAGCAGATCAGCAGTCTGTGCAAAGCATTGGGGACAGTGATCTCCCACCTCCGGGTACATCTTTTTTTAATCGGTGCGGTGTAAGCTAGGCCCTATGTGACACCATGTGTTGAATAAGTTTTAATTTGGCATTGCAGGATACTTTTTTGGGGTATTCTAATATGATGTCCCATTATTTGGCAATTGTTTCTTTACCTATAACAGTGCTCCACTTTTCTCTGAGCGCCGCCAGTGAAACTGCTGTGTGGGAGTGAATTCCCTTGTACAGCCATAGGGTTAAATGCCTTCCATTGCCCATAAGGTATAATGTATGTACTAAATTGTGTGTGGGGGCTCTCTGCTATCTGGTGCACAGTTCTGTCTAATGTACCTACTGATGCTCGCACGTAGAATGTAAAGGGAATTTGGTTCCCCTTGCTTTCTAACAAAGTTCTCATGGACTAATAAAGCACTGTCAGCGAACAGCATCCAAACCGTGTTCACACCATCTCATGTCCACCTGGAGATGCCTCTAGTTTTTATTACTCTTGTTTGTGAGGGGATCCCTAACAATTGAACATTAGGGGCGTAGGGGAGTAACCTCTTAGTGTATTGTTTTTTTTTTTATACATGAGGGCTGTTTTCAGCAAAGGGGGAGCCGCAATAACAGGGTATGGAGGGTCCTCTGCTCTGGTGTCTGTTGCGTCATCCCTGTCTCATGGAGGTTATGACCTGCAGTCCAGTATGATAGCCATTGAAGTTGACTCGCATAGCAGTGTGCCTAAGGTCGGGGACACCCAAGCCTCCCTGGTTAGTACTCAGCTGAATTTTTAAGAGCCCCACTTCCCTGCGGCCCCCACCCTATATTTATTCTAAAAGCAGCATGCTCAAGGTCTTGAAGATGTTTTTTGGTACTATTACTATGGGCAGATTGTGAAATAATATTGGAGTCTTGGGAGCATAACCATATTTAGGTCTCGCCTGGCGACGCAGCGTGAAAGCGCTGTCACCAGCGAGATCTATTGTCGCTGACTTGCCTCTCAAGGGAGACAGGAGTTGGGCACGCGCAGGATGGACTGGAAATGTGAACGCGCCGTGCACATCTCCTGTCCCCCTTGGGAGGCAAGTCAGCATGCAGCATGCAGTTTCCCTTTCACTTTTTTGAAAACTCACCCCATCGTTGGAGCGGCCCTTGCAGGCCCGCACAGTAAATAAACATTGGCACTGTGCCTTCATCGGCACAAATGAAGAATCCCCCACTCACCCGGTGTGGCGGCTGGCTGCGGCGCGGTACTGGAGCACTCCAGCTCCTCCATATTTCTGCCAGCACAATGCGGGGCTATCCACCCTCAAACCTTCATGCTTAGGGGAACGGGCCAACTGCACGATGTTACAAACTACGTGCCCTGAAGGTAGGCAACATCACCTAAACGTCATGTGTGTGGATCGTGATCGTGCAGGGATTCTGCGCCAGAGCTTTTGGGTGTGTAGTAAACTGGACTTGTGTTGGAAGGATTTCATCTTTTGCACACACGAGTAATAGTGCATTGAAGGTGGAGGCGACCTCCTAAATATATCGAGTTCCCCATTGGGGAAAGCATTAAGGCCTCTATGACCCATATGAACTTACTAGGACACCATTTAGATGAAACTCTCTTCTTGTTGCTGCACTGCACCTATAGAGTGGCCAAGGGGCCATTCAACATGGCGCTCAAGCTCAGAGGCTGGCCTAGGATTTAGTCAATGGTTAACTTGGACTATTTAACAAGGGTTAGTATTGTGGCTAAGAGTCTGAACAGCTGGGCGTGACCTGGGCCTCCCTGGACGCAGTAGAAGGCTTGCATTAGGGCACAGTTTTGTAGCCCTTTGACCCCGCAACCAGATGGGCGTAGTTCGCGTAGCCGCACTCCGCGACGCTACGCGAAGACGCACTTGCACTCCGCGAGCTACACGTAGCTCCGCGGACATGCGTAGTAGCTTGCTAGACCCGTTCGCGCGCCGTTTTTCGTCTTCGGGAGCGCGGTGCGCGTGTTCGGGGCGCTGCCTGCATGCTCGAGATAGCTAGCGCGCTAAGTTACTCAAAGAGGTTTGTCCCGCCCGCTTGCGTTCCCTTCTTTCCGGTTCCGGGTCACAAGTAACGTGTTCGCGTTGTGTTAGACATGTTCGGGAACTCATCTTCTCGTTCGCACTGCCAAAGTGCGTGATCGCGTCAAATATCGCGCGAACTTACCGCAGCGGTCGCGACGGGCAGAGCCATCTTCGATTTCACACTCTGGCTATGGTTTTGGGCCTACTTTAGCATCTCACTCCTATCTCTTCCATCCTGGTCTTTTCACTCAGTTTTTCTAACTTTCTTTACTTATTACCTATTTCTCTCTGTGCCTAGGTTTATATTTCTCATTTTATTTTTACTTTTACAACTTTTTTTGCTACTTTTCTCTTGTTTTATATTACTTCCTTCTTTTACCTTGCTTCTTCCTTCCCCTACCTTTTTGTCTTCAACTTTCCTTCTCCCCTCCACCCAGAACCATGGTGAAGGGTGCCAGCAGCATCGGCGGCTCAAAGGGCAAGGCGGCTGTGCCGAAAAAAACCCGGCTGCCTTGCGGCCGAATGCGCCCCGCAGGAGTGACGCCCGCCAACTTTTTGGGGAGGAGGAGGTGGCCGCCCTGGTCTTTTTTATCCAGCGCCACCTCCCCTTGACTTTGGCAGCAGGCGGCAGGCCCGGCTCTGGCTACCAGCGCATCGAAGAGCGTCTCCGGCGGTGGGCGAAGGTGCGCCGTGCAGTCTTCCGCTGCTCCGGGATCCGGCGTACCCACCATCAGCTGTCCCACCGCTGGGCCGACATTTTGGACCGGGAGCAGGACCTGTTGGACCTGCTTGGTGTGGAGGTTGTGGGTCTTGGTGAGTGGCTACCCCAAAAATAAAGTGTGTATATATATAATATATATATATATATATATATATTATATATATATAGTTATATATATATATATATATATATATATATTCACTGAAAAAACCATAGGTTATAGACCATATATAGTTAGGAATTAGCATTTACAAAACCTTGAAAATTCACTGAAAAAACCATAGGTTATAGACCATATATAGTTAGGAATTAGCATTTACAAAACCTTATTTTACTCACACAAAACCATTGAAATTCCATATATAGTTAGTTGCACTAACTATATATCGCGCACCCGCAATCCACTGCTGATGATGTCACATATTACATCATTCATGACATGGTCAGTGACATCACTGATGACATCACTGATGACATCTCAAATGACATCACTGATGACATCACTGATGACATCACTGATGACAACATCCAGTGACTGTATGTTTCTGTAAAGTTAAAATGTGTCTTACATATTGAAGAATGAGTGGAAGTATAAGTGTCTGGACAAAGGATTTAGTAGGTGCATGACTGAATGTATGAGTGAGTGATTAAATGTGTCTCACTGAGTGCATGGGTTAGTGACTAAACTGTCTTAATTTGTGCATCATTATGTCTGTTGTTCTGTAAACTGCTGCATGTGTTGATCAGTAGCTATATGATTAACTATATGGGTTACTGATTGATTGTCCAAGTATTTGTATGGGAGACTGAGTGTGTGTGTGGCTGGCTGGGAGGTGTGTGACTCTGTGCAGATCAATGTGTACTTGTATCAATGATTGTATAAGAAGGTAAGTGTGTGTTAGTATATGTTTGAAAATGTAAGGTGCTCTATGTTTAACTGTATAGACAAGAAAATGGAAGTGTCATTGATTCTTTACAGGACTGACTAGGTGTGTGAGTAACTCCGTGGATGAGTGGCAGACTGTGAGTGTCTGTATAGGTGTATGAGTGCATATGATAGTGTTGTAAAGATGAGTGATTGTATGTATGAATGATTGTATGGCTGAATGAGTGAATGTGTGTGTAGACATAGGAATAAGTGAGTGTGTATGTAGTAACTAGTATTGGTGTGTCAATGGTTTCAAAAATTATACTCTGTATTTAACACTGGGTGAAACAGAGGTTATATTAAAATGTGAGGAGATGCATTGTATTGTCACATGAATGATATCATCAGTGATGTGGTCATTGATGTCAAATGAGATGTCATCAGTGATGTCATCAGTGATGTCATTTGAGATGTCATCAGTGATGTCACTGACCATGTCATGAATGATGTAATATGTGACATCATCAGCAGTGGATTGCGGGTGCGCGATATATAGTTAGTGCAACTAACTATATATGGAATTTCAATGGTTTTGTGTGAGTAAAATAAGGTTTTGTAAATGCTAATTCCTAACTATATATGGTCTATAACCTATGGTTTTTTCAGTGAATTTCATTGGTTTTTTAACAGCTAATATCTGTAGCTGTAAAATGTATTCTTCTTTAAATCCAAAAATATATTTTATATGTTTGTTAATAAAAAAAATTTAAATATTTTTTTTTCTTCGTTCCCGCTTCGCGAATCGGGAAGCTTCCCGTTAGCTGACCTTGATGCCGCGAAATAGACCGCGAGCCGGTAAACGTTTCTTTACCGCAACTGCCGCGTTAGAAAACAACATCGTGACGCCTCCCGTCCGCATGACGTTTCACGTTGTCGCGTGATACGTCATATGACGTGCTACGTTAGCGAACTGGTACGCTTACCGAGTCGCAAAGCACAGGTTTCTGGAAGCAAAGCGGGAGGCCCTGCAAAGCGCTTAACGTAAACACAGCAGGTCATGTGACTTGGTAATAACACTTTTCATTGGTTCATTTCACTTTTGGTTTCCTAATGATGTAAGACTAGGTCATATAATCTAAAATGAACACTTTTCATTGGTTGAGAACTATTGTTTTTCCCAAATGATGAAAATCCCTCCTTCTTTCCTCACTCTGACTTTCATCATTGTGAGAGAAAGACCCTTTGTTACCAGTGAGCAATGGCTTCTTTAGTAGCTTCAGCTGGTGCTTCCCCACCACCTCCACCACCTCCAAGGAAGAGTGGACCACCTGCTCAAGTTATAATTCAGCAAGAAGAGGAAGAAGAAGAACAGGACGACGAGCACGAAGAGAGGCACTTTTTGCCTGAGGAGCCCAGGACGTCTCACCGGAAAGAAAACTTCATTTGGCAATTTTTTAAAATTCCCAAAGGTCAGAAAAAAGTAAATGCAAGATACGTAACTTGCCTTATATGTCAAGATAGACTGTCCAGAGGGACCGACAAAAAATACAGTTTCGGAAACTACACAATGCATCGCCATATGACTAGGTGGCATCCTAACAACTACAGTGCTGCACAGTTTCGTAACGACCTAGATAATCTCCCTATTATGGCCAGAAGATCTGTTGTACCGGAAGTAACGGGACCAGAGGGCAGGGAGATGGTGCCAAATATTCAAACGAGATTTCATGAAGTAAAACACGTCTGCGTACATTGCAGTGGATTCATTTGCTATGGAGAAAGAAGCATCACTCTGATCAACAGAGCTATTGACTATCATATGCAAGTTTGTACGAAACGCCCCAAATAATAAATACTTTTTTTTTGTTTTGTTGCTCCTGTTGAGCCCTTTGCAATGAATCGTTTTCATTGCCCCCTGCAAGAAAAACCCAAAAAAATATAAAACTGTTCAGAAAAATTCCAAAAAAGTAAAAAAATGTTCAGAAAAATAATAAAAAAAATATAAAACAACAAAAACAATAAAAAAAAAGTTCTTTTCAGAACTACCTCCCCGTTATTAAAAAATTGTTACAATATTTGGAACTGTGCCAACCTCTATTTCTCGTAGTACGCTTCCCAGTTCGCTCGCCGGTACGCGAACCGGAAGCGAACCAAAAACAGTAAGTATAAGGGAAGGAAACAGACACTTATGTTAAAAGAAAGACAGCTATAGAGGAGTAAACTAGAGATACTATTACCCGTAATCCACTGCTGATGATGTCACATATTACATCATTCATGACATGCTCAGTGACATCATCAGCAGAGGATTGCGGGTTTTTTGGCAACGTGCCTTATCCACGGTTTAATAACGCTGCCTTTTGCTTTATATAAGTTTTCAAATTGTATGAAATATATACCAATAGGTCGTTATGAACCTTTAGGTAGTGCTTTTCTTCATGAGGTCTGGTCGCTTCCATACACATACAGATGTTTCAAAGATGATCAAGAAGTTTATCTGAATGGAGAGGAATGCACTGAGACGCCAGATCATTCACTAATGTGTAGGCACATACAGTTACACGGTTCATGCAACAAACACCGACCAAATATGGCTTGCGTGTTGCAAGGCACGCCAGTTCCTGCTATCATCCCCACGTTCAAGTTGTTGGAAAATGGTAGTTATTTGATGCTCAATAATGAAGATTGTTCTGGGTTAATTAAAAGTATTCCTTTTATCGTAACAGTAAGTGAACGGGTTATTTGCTGCAGAAATGTTCTATTTCCTCCCACACATGAACATAGGGAGTTTTCAATCTGGCCACAAATACCAACCTTGGGAGCAGATTTCAACGGCATGGCAAGAATAAGAGCTCTTTTGTCTCAGAGAGAGGTGGCCTTGAGTTCGGCCCGTGAAACTTTCGTGCTTCACATAGCGAACACCCGTACAGAGGTGCAGACCCTTTTCAATACTGATTCGCCTTTGCATTTCAGCAAGATGGTTCGGACTATCTTTAACGCGTCCTCCACAAAGGCCCTGGCGCACTTTTTTAAAGTTGTTACCAGTGGTCTCGTGACTTCATTTGAGAAAATCTTTGGAGTCATCCCTGCTTTCTTTCATTCTATTTTCTCCACTGTGCTTCGTGGATTGCCATTTTTACTTGCATTACCAGCGGACGCTCTTGTGCTTTTTTACATTTTTAAATATGGATGTCCCTCCTGTGCAAGCTCCCGCCCTGCAGCTGCTGACACTGTTCCGCAATCGCATGCTAGAATATTATGGCACAATGCCGTTGGCGATATTAAGCACGGCATATGGATTATCTTTTCGATTCTCCTACTTCACCTGTGTCCAGCCTGTATTTCACTGCCTGACCTGTGATTTCGATTGGGCCATTGATTTGTGTCTCTGCGGACCGGTTTCTCCTGACGTCGACTTTAATCAGCTGATGACTCCTATCATTACTCACGAGTTGGTTTGTCCTGGCGAAAGGATTATGGCTCTGGCATTGATGCATGGACTAATTGGTCCCTGGAATTTACTGGCGGCAACACAGTCTTTCTTGGAACAGAGCTTTCTTGAAAACCCACCGAGCTGTCCTCTGATGGTGATAGAGGATCCGGTGCTGGGAGAGCACGTATGTTCTTTTCCGCTTTTAAATTGGATGGCTGAACTCTTTTCGGATGAAGACGGTGACTTACTATTGGAGGCTGTTGCAGCTTATTTTGCATACACAGTTATGTCATAGACCTTTTTCATGTTTGATATGCTGAGTACTAGCATTTCATTGACAATTCATTGACTTATTTGTCAAGTTTTTATTATTTAGCTTGCCTATTGGCTTAAGACTCGATAAAGTACTTGGCTGTTTTATTTTTCTTTAGCATTAAATTTTCCTAGTTTTTAATGTTTTACCTTGCGGACCGTCCACATATAAAGTTGCAATCTTCTCTCATGAGATGGCACTTCTATTATCTTATTCAGTTCGTTTCCGGATCATGGGGAGGTGTCATCTAGGTCCTGGATATCTTTACACCGTGTTAAGTTAGCATGGGCTCATTACCGGTTTAAACGCCATTTTTCCTTTTTTGCAACTTCTGCACACGACACTTAGTTGTTGCTTTAGCTTTCAACCTAGTAGTTCATCGTGGTTTACATGAGAATAATATGTTATTGCTCTACTATCTGCTTTGCTTGTTAAACTATATCTGTACAGCGAGTGCTGAAGTTTCAAGAACAACACGATACAGAATTGTTATGAGGTCTGATCTGCACGACTTCATACTCATAACATAAGTGCAGCTTCTGCCAATTCTGGGCATGAGGCGGGTTTTATATTGCTTTGCCGAACACTCATACACAACAGTTGATGCGGTTCACATGAAGAGAGAGCTGGTGTATGCTGATGTGATTCCTTCAAATCTAAGACACTAAAGTATGGGCACGCCCTAAACCAACACAAACAGACCTTCTTAGCAAATAATATAATATGTGTATTAGGGAGGGTGAGATATAAGCAGCCGCGGGCCGTGGAGGGAGTTACGGTGGGGCAGGGAGGCGGGGAGGGGGAGGGGCAGGGTGGAGCCCTCTCCACCCTGCCCCTCCCCCTCCCCGCCTCCCTGCCCCACCGTAACTCCCTCCACGGCCCGTGGCTGCTTACAAGTGTTGATAACTCTTATTCATTTACAGCATGTTAACATACTGTCACCATTCGCTTTTTATGTACTAGTAACTATGCTGGTAATTTTGCTACTGATAATATGTGTACTTGTATTATCTAAGATACTACGCCTGAGAAGACGGCATTAGTAAATAAACATTTCAAATACACATGTGTTCTTCTTAACTCCATGTTCTGGTTTCTAAGAAATATATAACGACCGACTGTTCATGAGTTCCACGTATCCTGAGGTACTATAAGTTCATATTCTGGATTGTCTAAACATTGAGAGTTTGTTATATCCAATGTGACACTGTACCTAGCTTGCTAAGGGGTTTTTGATTACTAAGGTGAGTTTTGGGGCACCCTAATTCGCCGAGGTTCCAATCCTCTGTCCACAGTTCTGTGTGAGAACAGAAACCCTGCGACAGGGGCACCCCCGACCCTTGCTGGAGCTTCATCACACTTGCGATACAACTCCAGCAATGCGCCACCTTTACGGCACAGATACATCATGCATCTGTGCTGTTTCTGCCCCATGATGCGCCGCATTGTAAATGCAGCACACCATAGGTGACGGAACAGCGGCACAGAATGACTAACACATCCCTGGTGATGCGCCAGTCATCATAAATCTATCCCTATGCTTCTTATCTTGTTCGAGATGAACCGCCATATGTATCATCAAAGTTTTTTGCATTTCCTAAATAGCGAACTTTAAGGAATAAATAGCGATTCTTTACCATTCCTAGTTTGCGATGAGCTATTTGCTAATTACAAATTACCCATTCATTTCCTTCATTTCCATAGGGCGGTTGGACTCACTTTTAGCTCGAACGGCTGAATGGATTTCCACGAAACTTGGCAAAATTGTAGGGACTGGTAGCCCGATGTGCCTTTGCTATGTCTCAAGATATATGCTCCAGTGGTTTTTACGAAAATTAACTTTGAAAAATATATATTGGGCTACATTGGCCTATATATATGTTGGAGCCCAAATGTAGCCCAATGTAGCCCAATGAAGCCCAATGAAGCCCAATGTAGCCCAATGTAGCCCAAAGATGGCCGCCAGAGACAAAAAAAACAAATGTAGCCCAAATATCAGCCAGATGTAGCCCAACTATAGCCCAGTGACAGAATGACCAATCAGCTTCGCAAACCTCCGTTACGCGAAGCGGAGCGCTGTTACAGATATATATCTTTTTTTGAACGTTAATTTCTCAAAATCCACTGGAGCACATATATTGAGACCTAGCAAAGGCACATCGGGCTACCAGTCCCTAATATTTTACCAAGTTTCGTGCAAATCCATTCAGCCGTTCGATTATTATTATTTTTTTTTTTTTTTGCCCCGCGGGGCCCTTTTAAAACCTCCACATCAAACCTAGGGGGTCAGCGAGGATCTACTATGCCCCCTTATGGTCATTTGCCCCTTCGCTTTGGCCTCCTCTTGTCTCTCGATCCTACCGAGAGACAAGATGGCGGCTGCTACGGACTGTTTGGAATGTTGACAGACGCCGGAGAACCAATCAGCTTCGCTTCACAAAGCTCCGTTGCGCGAAAAGTCCGCGAACCGGAGCGCTTCCCGGTCCGCTGTTACAGATATATATCTTTTTTTGAACGTTAATTTCTCAAAATCCACTGAAGCACATATATTGAGACCTACAAAAGGCACATCGGGCTACCAGTCCCTACAATTTTGCCAAGTTTCGTGCAAATCCATTCAGCCGTTCGGGCTAAAAGTGAGGCCAACCGCCCTATGGAAAACTCAATGTTAAAAACACGTTTTGGGACCCCCCTTTTTTCTCAGCCCCCCCTTTACGAACCCCCCCCCAAATTTCCAGGGGCTGCTCAGAAACAAAATGTTCCATTTTCCAGAAAATTTCAGCCAATTCCGCCCACAAACGCCAAAGTTATTAGACATAGAATTTTCAAAAATCCCATAGAGAAAAAATCCTAACTATATATACCTACTGGCGACCGCCAGTAGGTAATATATATATATATAGTAGTATAAATATTGTTATTGTATCTTTGTAAATATTGGCTGAATAAGTAACGCGATGACTGTTGCTCCTAGTTACATTTCCGATGTATTCCGGTATATCTACTGTAATTGTATGACAGTGTTCTTCTTCTTCACTGGCTCTTGCGTGTTGTTTCAACTTGGCGCTAGCTGTTGCTGTTTATTGATGTGAGATTTTCTTTATTGTAGAGAACTGAAGTTAGTTAATGCTATTAATAGAGTCTTGTCCTTCCTTTGTCCGTCAGTGAAATAGCGGTGGATGGATAATTGTACGTAGTTTGCATATTGTAGCATTTTTTTCACGGCCTTCTCTTCTGCATGAATTGAATCCTCCTCTGGCAAAGAATGCTAACGTTACTTTTTCTTCTTACCTCAGCCAGGGCCGGCTCTAGGCATGTGCAAGCTGTGCAACTGCACAGGGGCACCAAACTTCAGGGGCCACCGCACCAATAGATATCCTTAATTTAATAATACTCTAAGGATGGATACATATTTGCGTTGCGGCCCCTGGCATGGATTTGTTGCCTCCGGCTCTGTTCCACTTCCAAACACCCTGACTGACTCCCCCTCTTCACTGTCTTCCGTCCTCCGCCCCGATCTCCTCTTCTGGGCCTGGGGACCCCTACCTACGCTCCCTGCCCAGGAGGACCACCTTGATACTAGACTCACCCCTGCCTCAGCCGGCCCTACATAGAACTGATGTCGTTTCTTTAATGAGTGGTAGGCTTGGCAGCAGTAGCATTCAGTCAGTAGCAGAACAAAATATGATGCAAGTAATGTACAATATCGTGTATCCACAAAATTTCTGCATGTCTCCTCCTTATGATCTATGTCATTTTGCTGGCAAAAATGAAAAAGAAATGACTACTCACAGATAATTGATTACCCCATTCTTGAATCTCTTGAATCAGTGGTGTTGTTCAGGTGTTACTGCCTCTGTGTTGCTTATTAATCTGCAATCAGAATGTTTATGGACCATGTGATTTGTTTCCTACAAGTATACAGTCAGTGAATCCTGCAAGGCAGTAGTCATTTCTTAGATCAATGTTTGTTTCTTTTAATGTTGTAGCAGTGTTTTTTGCAATGATGTCTATGTTTCACAGCACTCAATGTTTTTCTCTTTGTTTATTATTTTTTACATGAACCACAGAACCCAGGGGCAAGCAGAATGCAGGGACCGAGTCGGCGGGTGAACCACCACTTACACAGAGCTCCTCTACTGAGGATCCTGCTGCTGTCCCCAATAAGTCCAACAGTGCTTGTTTTTTCCTCTGTAATGTGTCTGCTTTGGCAATTGACAGCAACCAAGTATGCATCCAGAATGATGTTTGTCTAGTATTTTTGTAAACGTTAGTATACCACTACTAGTCTTGTGGGTATTCTATCTCCTATGGAGTTATATACATATTACACAACTATGTATGCACACGAAAATTGGATGTTGGTACTGATAGGCAGGTTGGACCTTACTTACACCTCAGTCACAGAACTCTGAGGAACGCACAATTCACTGAACGACAACCTATATGGCTTGAGTCATTGGTCAATTATTCAATTCACACTCCTGAACCCCAATACCAAGATGCCGAATGCTTTTAGTACACAAACCGTTACCTAAGAAACCCCCTTTTGCTCACTCACTCGTGTGAGTCTCCAAGACAACAGACACTGAAAATAAACTTCAGAGTCAAAGTGGTCATTCAAAAGCTTTATTTTGTTAGAAGTAAGTAAGTAACATCAATGTTTTTAAGTTGTTCCGTCAAATACGTTGAAGGGCCCACCAGAAAAATTCCAGAGTTAAAAAAGGCAGAATAAAGTAATCAACATTTGTACAGCTACTAGTGCACAATAGGGAAATGTGGCAACTATCGGAGACCTCTCACCAACGTATACTGGTCAGATATTCCTCTTTTTTTGTAAGCTATGGAAATGTCCGCTTCGTAGAAGGCAATCTTCTCATCTGCCGAAAACTAATGACAAAAGTGGTGCACGTTAGACAGTATGAAATACATTTATGCCAGTTTTATGCAGCCATGCTAAAAAGAAGTTGTAACCTGTAAGCAAACTCTATTCCACAATCCACATAGAAAACTTAAATACGGGCCCTTTTACTTTCCCACCTCTTCAGGTGTATGCATTGAACAATGATGTGTTGCCTCAGAGCGTCTTCTCGTACTGCGCAACAAGCTGCGAGTTAACATGCGCAAAACTGGATACATTGATGTACAAAGGTTACATAGTTCACTTCCAATTTCCAAGGACTAGAGTAGCAGGACAGATGAGATGAGCTTGGGTACCATACCATAACAATGAATGCTAATATGTGTAGAGAGTCTGCTGTACTATGCAATGTGGACTCCTACTGATTACGTACGTTGTACTTAACTGTTTTGAAGAACTCCATTCTTGGTGAACAAGTACAAAGGGGGCTGTGCATCCATCTAAAAAGGTGTACTTATTTTTATAGGTGCAGAACCCTTACCATCGACCAGTGCCGACGGGGACAGCGGCGCAGCTTCAGCGATCCCGGCGGGGACAGGAGGAACAGAGGCACCTACACCTACACCAGCAGCAGTGGGGGGGGAGCCAACAGCGGCGGGCGATGGTAAGTTACATTCAATAGTGATCTGCATTACTTGGTGGGAGGGGAAAACTTTCTCACTGTACTCTACTGGAAAATATATGATGTTACCTTTACTTGTCATTAGCATGCTAAGCATTACCACTACAGTAATGCAAGTGGCTGATAGCAGTCGGATGCATGGGTTGTTGTTAAAGCATGTAAAGGGGAAAACACAGCTGCCAGCGTGGTTGGGAGACACACCCAATACCGGTGGTTAGTGGATAGTCTCAGCAGCAGCGGTGTTTTGGGCAAACCCAAAGGCAAGGGAAGGAGGGGACGACTGGGTGCATGGGTCGTTGCTGGTGAAACACAAACCAAATAAGGTTTGTTGCGTGGTATAAAGTATTATAGTCTTTACTAGACATGTACTACTAGCTGCCCCCTGTTAATTAATGTTAGTTTGAGAGTGTTCCCGCCTTCCCGGAATCAGAGTATATAATACAAAAGGAGATATGAAAAAGACAGGTGTTCGTTCTAATGTGTGTGACCGTTGAAGTACACCCATGCTAATAGGGCAGGCATAATGCCGTGCCAAAAAGTCCAAAAAATTAATAGAGGCTGTAGAATGTTCAAGATAGATGCAACACAATTTTTTGTACTCAGCTTGCTTGCTAGTGCTACTGTGCCGCCCACTATGTGTTGAATCAATGTTGTGTTCTTGATTTGCGGGGAGTTTGGATTACAACAATTCTGTTTCTTTCTTTATAGTTACTCCTTCCCAAAAACCAACAAGGAAGGAGTTGGCAGTCCGGGCCCGGCAGCGGAAACTGCAGGCAATTGTAGAGGCCTACCGCCGGCTGGTGGATCAGGCCGAGGAGGAGGAGGAGGAGGCGGCGGCAGCAGCTGCTGCCTCTTCCAATGCCCCGGGCCCCAAGCCTGCAGGACTACGTCGCCGTGGTCAGGCAGCCGCCCGCCGCTGCGTTGTTACATCTTCGGCGGCCCCCCCACAACAACAACAACATGCATGCAAGTGTAGGTGCCGTGATTTCCAAGCGAAGATTCTCCGCCGGGTAGCGAGTAAGTTGGAGGAGGAGCGGAAGAAGCTGGAGGACGGTATAGAGGAGCGTGTGAAGATAATGGTGGACAAACACCTGAAAGCCCGCCGGCTTTGAAATGGACCCTGTTTTTTGCCCCTTTTTAAATCCTTTTGTTGGTGGGTGGGATGTGGGAGTTGGGGTGTACATTTAAGGTTGAAATTTGGTTGGGGTTAGGGGAGGGTAGGGACAGCTCTGGGTCAGGGGGTTACATTTGTTATATATTTTATTTTTCTATTATCATTATGAAAAAATAAAAATCCGACAAAGATATTTTCACAAGAAAACATTTGAAGTTCATTTGTGTTTGTTGGGGGGGGGGTGGAGGGGGGACTGTTTCACCAAATAATGTACGTTGTGCAACATGAACATGAACTACGAACGATAAATTAAGTACTGACTGCACCTGTAGTAGTAGGGTCACAAGTGCATAAATAATTTATATTATTAAATAACATGGGAAAATTGCCCATCACGTGAGTCTGAAGTTACTAGTATACTTTAATTCCATGCACATTTGCTCAGAGTCCGCTAAACAATCCTATGCAATGCATTGCATCATTCCTTTAATATACCTGTCCTAGTTGTCAGGGAAGAGGAGCTTGTCCTCAAACTCTGTGCGTTCAGACAGAAGTAGGTCATGTAACCCAGTAGTGAGGATGTCTTCGCACTCGCTTTCTTCATCCGGCGGTGATTCACGTACTTGATAGTCTGGTGGTATGAAGCGTTGATTCATTTTTATCATTGTCAGCCGCTCCACGCTTTTGGGGGAGAGACTAGTCCTTTTCGATGTGACAATGGCACCAGCAGCACTGAAAACCCGCTCAGAAGAGACACTGGCTACAGGACAAGCCAGATACTTTATCGCCAGCCTGCTCAGCACTGGCCACTGTCTCCTTCTTTCATACCAATAGACCAATGGGCTTTGCTCCATGAACACCTCTGTTGTGTCATCCAGATAGGCCTGAACCATCCGCTCAATGTTCATTGGGGTTCGGCGTTGCTGGTCCTCTTTTCCCTTTGCAACAGCAACGGACTTACCCATCCCTTTCTGTAGAAAAAAAGCAGTTATGCTTTTGGTTGGGTCTGCTGAATCAGATCGTGTAGGTGCTGCTTTTGGTACTGTTGGTGCCTGCTGGAAAGCAGACGCACTGCTCTCATGCTGTGAAGAACTTGCGTCAGGAGTACTTGGACTGGCCTGGGCTGGCAGTGGCAGGCCTTTAAGTAACAGCCGTTCAGTTTCTAACTCATTAGCTTCCGCAGCTATGGAAGTTTTGTACTTGTCAACATCCTCATCTGAAAATGGAATTACTGCGCTACTGCTGACAAATAATTTGTACCGTGGATCCAAGATTGTTGCAGTTATGTAATGTTCACCTGACACAATATTGTTGAGCCTTACATTTGCACACAAGCGGTTGCCTAAGCCCTTGGCTAAGGTATATGCATCAACTTTTTGTTCGTCACCTTCGTATGTTTGACAGACCTCCTTCACCTGTTGCTCAAGCATGTACAACAATGGGATGGCTTGGCCCATAGTACAGTCCTCCCTGCTAACTGCACGTGTGAAGACCTCAAAGGGTTGTAGCATCTCTGTGATGCATTTAATGAGGTCCCACTGCCACATCTCAATGGTCAGGGCTTTAAGATTAACAGTAGGATCCCCTAATCTTCTTGACATGACATAAGCATTCAGTGGGATGTACTGCTCAAAGAGACGCTCAAGCATGAAATAAGTTGAGTTCCAACGTGTTGGGACCTCCTGGATCAGTGCTTTGACTGGCAACCTATGCTCATGCTGAATGACCCGTAGCAGCTTCCGTCCTTTAAAAGAATGGTTAAAGTGCGTGCATATTCTTCTGCAGATGGCCATTATGTTGCTGACTTTGGCTTCATTTTTCAGAAAGTCTTGCACGACTAAGTTTATGCAGTGTGCCAAACAGGGTACCCTGAAATAATGTCCTTCTCTCATTGCCTTCACTACATTACTGCCATTGTCGGTGGCAACAAAACCAATCTTAAGGCCTCTTGGTTTCAGCAATTCAAAGACCTTGTCGTTAAAGTCAGACAAAATGTTTTCAGCAGTATGACTTTTGTCCATACCAAATATGGCTATAGTTGCATGTCTGCGCGTATCATTAAAAATTCCAGCAACGTCACGGAGGCCTGAAGTTAACTTGTCTTTAACACCTGCAAAAGAGATCCAGTGTGCGGTGATGCACATGAAATCTGTAGCATCGCAACTGCTCCACATGTCTGTTGTCAGGTGGATACAATGGACAACACTCTGTTGTAAGGCTTTCCCAATCAATTCCAGCACGTCGTGGTGTAGTGCTGGAACAGCCACTCGGGCAAAATAGTAGCGACTGGGAACGTTCCATTTTGGGCAGAGGGTTGCCACTAATTCCAGAAATCCAACAGCCTCAACAAATGAAAATGGGAGAAGGTCCAGTGCTAACATTTTCGCAAGTTTGGCATTGTACAAACGTGCTACTGGGTGGTTCCGCTCGTACTTTCCCTCCTGCCTTAACATGCTAGGAATGGTAAGCTGCTTTGCATGTCTTTGAGTTATGCTAGACGGACCACCTTGCATCGCAGACTTTGCACTCCTTGGTGTTTCCAGC
This sequence comes from Lissotriton helveticus, assembly GCF_964261635.1. Classification (NCBI taxonomy): domain Eukaryota; kingdom Metazoa; phylum Chordata; class Amphibia; order Caudata; family Salamandridae; genus Lissotriton; species Lissotriton helveticus. The sequence continues at coordinate 400,938,401 of NC_136058.1, read as the reverse complement.
TGACTCTGGTGCCACTGAGAAGTTGCTGATGCGGCGGATGTGGACTTTACCACTCCAGTGCTGGCGACAGGGGTCCATTGTGTACCACTCCTAGATAGAAGGTCATCGTCTCCCTCTTCTTCTACCTTCTGGTCAACCATGAGTGGACCTTGTACCACTGTATCCCCACCAACACGAGTGCTAACATTTTTTAAGCTTGCAAGGTGGTTCTCCCACCTGATCAAGTGTGTTTTTTTCAAATGGGTCGTTTGGCCTCCAGTCCCATAGTTTGTACCAAGCTTACCACGACTAACATTGACATGACAAATGGTGCATACAGCAATGTTCTCCTGAACTGGGTGAACCGTAAAGAAGTCCCACACTGGGGAGGTAAACTTTTGTCTCCTGCCATAGGAAGAGGAGGACCCACTGCCAATGCCGGATGGACTGGAGGATTGTGGAATTTCACTATGGGACAGCTCAGTCCTAGTACTGCCACTACCTCCTTCTGTTGAAGTGGCGCTTCTGCTGGATGTCGGATGCTGCCGGGCCTTCGCTGATGAAAAAATTGGAGCTGGTGTTACTTTGGGTGTTGAGTGTGTAGGAGTTATGCGTGGTACCTGCTCATCAGTCATTGCAGCATTTCTGGATAGGGTGAAAATGTTGGTCTCTACATCCTCTGCACCAGGAATAACGCTTGTGATGATGACAGTGTCAGACCCGTCTTTATCACCAGCAGTATCCTGCTCACCTACATCGACCTCCATAAGTTCAAGCCTGCCTGGAAACTTCCTTTTTCCTAGCATGGTCTTCTTGGGATGTCTCTCCTTTGAATGCGCAGATAGTTGTGGCTGCCAATCCGTATCAAGGTCATCGGAAGGGATGCTTTGCGAAGAACTCGATGCACCACTAACCCTCCTTTCCCTTGGTGAATTCAAAGGAAATAGATCACCTACAGAAGTGGCTTCCTCTTCTTCTTGCTCGGAAGGAGGCTCTACTTCCTGAACTGCCCCGACTTCGGGAGGAACAACTACTACTATTTGGTGCGGAGATGGTGGTTGTTGTTCTTGAGGAAGTACTATTGCGGGCTGGGGTTTTTCAACAACAACTGTTGCGGGCGGTGGTTGTGGTTGTTCAACAACTGTTGCGGGAAGTGGTTGTGGGTGAACAACTCCTATTGCGGGCGGTGGTTGTGGTTGTTGAACATCTACTGCTGGCGGTGGTTGTTGAGCACTTCCATCTTGCGTGGATTGTGTACTACTTTGAGACAGCGATAAGTTTAGTTCTGGCTCAGTATCACTGCTCGCAAGCAGAAGGCTGGCTACCTCTTCGACCCTCATCATGTGCTTGGCCCTGGGATGCTGGCTTGCCCCCACTAATGCAGATGTGCTGGTCCCAGCTTGCGCCCCAGACACCGCTGCTGCAGGCGTACCTTTTGGGGTGCCAAAAAAGGTTTTGGGGTCCATACCAGACTTAAGTGACACTTCCTTCTGCTGTTCCTTCTTCTCAGCAACTTTCTTTGTGGTGGAGGACCTGGTAGCTTTCTTAGGGCCCATCTTCTTCTGATGTCAGTCAGCTCACAGCAGCACAAATTGCAGAGATGTCTGGTCAGATGAGTCACACACCACACGTGGCGTACAACTGAAGGACGTCCGTCTGGCAGTAGAACGAGCGATGGATGAAAAAACAACCAGCACCTCCTCAGTCTTTTTTTGTGCACCTACAAGTAAAGAAGGCAGAACAACATCAGTCAAACAAGCAGTAAGGCAACATGAACAATTGAAAGACACACAGGCCAATGTATAAAAGACAAAACAGAAGATAATACCAGTCCAGCAGCACCACAGCTCAAAGGCCACATGAAGTCCAGAAAGAACCAATAAAGTCAAGCAGGCCTATATATACCAATATGGACAGAAAAAGGAGGATGCCTGCTGCACATGACAGGTTAATGTGCAAGGAATAAATAGCCCATGGCTAAGACAGAGGTTGTAAACCTAACACCGCAAAAACACATACAAACAAACCCCTGCCCAGACAACACATTGTTGAATGCAATGCCATACACACACATGCCCTAATGATGTTAATTGCATACACCGAACTAAAACAGCTACATAAAGGCAGCACCCCCGCTAACTACTACCTCTGGGACTCTGGCCTACTGTGAGATCAGACAGAAAGCTGGGAGTCCAATGATAAATGCACAAAGAAAGTACCTACAAAATGGCCGCCACCACATGGCCTAGCCACCACCAGCAACATGAAAAGTAAGAGAAAAAAGAAGACAGACAATAAATGCCTATGGGAAAGGGACAATGCTTTGTTTTGTTTCACAAAGTAGCCGCACCGCTGCCCACGTGGTCAGCCCACCCACAAACAAGAAGACAGACACAGTAATTGTTCCAGGCTCCAAAAACTACAACCAAATGACAACTTCTGTTTTTTTGGGTGCACAAGAAACACCTGCAACATTTTCGAGAAACTTTTATGCAACTCGGGACATATTGTCCGCGAGAATGCAAAATCGGCGTGTTCGGCAGCGCGAATAGAAGAAAACGTCGTTTTCGCGTTCCCGAGCAAGTACATTGAGCGCGCGAACAAGACAAAAAATGTAATGTCGCGTCAAGAGTTGATTAACTTTAATGCACCTATGGCTATGAGTAGTAGTAACTCTGCCCTACTGCCACAATACAATAGTCAAAAACCTTGGATGCCTATGGCAAAAGCACAAAGGAAGGACACACAAAATGGCCGCCACCATAGGGCCTGGCCACCAACAACAACATGGCAAAATCACAAAGGATGTATACACAAAATGGCCTCCACCACATGGCCTGGCCACCAACAACAACATGGCAAAATAAATCACAAAGGAAGCATACACAAAATGACCGCCACCATAGGGCCTGGCCACCAACAACAACATGGACAACTTTAATGTATACACAAAATGGCCTCCACCACATGGCCTGGCCACCAACAACAACATGGCAAAATCACAAAGGAAGCATACACAAAATGGCCGCCACCACATGGCCTGGCCACCAACAACAACATGACAAGAAAGAGAAGACAGACAATAATGCCTATGGCAAAGGGACAATGCTTTGCTTCACAAAATGGACACACCACACCACCGCCCAAATTGGTCACCCCACCCAAAAAAAAAGAAATCGTTACATAGAGGACAGAAAATGGAAGTGGTCCATGCTCCAAAAAGAGAAAACTACAACCAAATGACAACATAACATAAATGAGGACTTTTTGGGTGCACAAGAAACACCTGCAACATTTTCGAGAAACTTTTATGCAACTCGGGACATATTGTCCGCGAGAATGCTAAATCGGCATGTTCGGCAGCGCGAATGGAATAAAAAGTCGTTTTCGCGTTCCCGAGCAAGTACATTGAGTGCGCGAACAAGACAAAAAATGTAAGTTCACAATCTCACACTGTGCGAAGTTACCAAAACTACCCAAGCTGTATTCCTAGGGTTACCTAATGGCAGAAATTGACAGAGTATTTAAACACACCCAAAACCAGAAATACCCCACACATAAAAATAAGATTTTCTATATCAATCCAAGCCATCCATGATTTTCACATTAAGGGTACACCACAAAAACAGTTGGTTAACTTTCATGACCCTATGAGTAGTACCTATGGCCTACTGCCAGAGTAGGCCACAAGGTTGGAGGCCTATGGCAAGAGCAAAGTGGCTGGAAACATAAAATGGCCGCCAACACATGGCCAGGCCAACCACAGAAAGTTAATACAATGAACTCAAGCATGCCTACACACTAACTACATGGGGTACTAGGGTCAGATATTGGCTTAAAAATTAGAAACATTTTAAATTCCACAAACAGAAATTCCACAACAGACATTGCTATTGCATAATGAACATAATCCAATGCCATCCATGATGTTTGTTTACAAACTGGAATAAACATTTAAACACAAACAACAGAAACATGATTGGACCCATGGGTACCTCTCTATGTAGCCTAGATGAAATTAAAAAAAAACTACAAGTTGGGACCTCATAAAAGTACAGGCCTCCATCAATAATTTAAATCCAGGATTGAATACTGTAGTTAAAAAAAATCTCAAATCAAACAAACACAAGTCTACATCATACTCACTCATACATTACTCAAACTTACTTGAAAAAGAGAATTCCAAATCCAAAAGTCCTCAATAAATCCAAGAAAAAGCAGTAATGCAGCCAACACACACAGAAAGTGATCCTTCCAGCTTAAAATCCAAATGAAAGTGAGCACCACATGGACAAAGCACTGGGAGGAGCCTGGTGGACAGGAACAGGAAGTTGTAAACTCAAGGGCCCTTCCTCCTTACTCTTCAAAAAAAGAGTAGAAACAAAAAGAGGACTCCTACCCCCCAAAAAATACAGCCAAAGGTACAACTTTAAGGGGTTTTTCACTTTTTTTGCTAACCAAAATGGTAATTTATTATGGTTTTAACATGCTCGCGAGTTATTCTGTGCAAGATTGCAGTTTCTGCGTGTTCGGCAACTTGATCTTACCAACAAGCATCCTCGCGCGTCCTTATGACGCTATCGCGCATCCAAATGACGTTATCGCGTTCGCACAGTCGCACGGGATTGTGGGGGAGGGTTTACAAACATGGTGGCACACGCGACCGGGAAAAAGCGAACGCAGAACCAAGGTAAGCCATTGCCGCGCACGCGATAATGTTATTCAGCACGTGAGAACTACGCTACGCACCGGATCGCGGAGTAATCGACAGCTACGCGTTCTCCGCGGAACGCGGAGTTGCCGAAACTCCGCAAGCTCCGCGAACGGAGCATAGTTCTTCGCCCAGGGTTATACTAAACCTGGAAATATTTGGCAGCCACCGGCAAACCCAGAACACGGCCTAATCCCTGCTGATGAGGGGTAAATACCCCGAAACACGTACCAGGGATGGCGAAGATAGCAGAGAATCGAAAGAAGATGCAACGCGGAACACGAACTACACTTACCACAGTCCTTAGGGGTGTTCCCGCTGGTGTGTGAGTAGTGTGCGACCCCACCCCCAATTGTAATGTTAAAGCTCCCTCGAGCAGTTGGCTGACGAGCCTGGGACCCCACACCTGCGCGCCTGAGTGGTACTAAACCTGGCAATATTTGGCAGCCACCGGCAACCCCAGAACACGGCCTAATCCCTGCTGATGAGGGGTAAATACCTCGAAACACACGTCCAGGGATGGCGAAGATAGCGAAGATAGCAGAGAATCGAAAGAAGATGCAGCGCGGAACACGAACTACATTTACAACAGTCCTTAGGGGTGATCCCGCTGGTGTGTGAGTAGTGTGCCATCCTACCCCCAATTGGAATGTTAAAGCTCCCTCGAGCAGTTGGCTGACGAGCCTGGGACCCTGCACCTGCGCGCCTGAGTGGTACTAAACCTGGCAATATTTGGCAGCCACCGGCAACCCTAGAACACGGCCTAATCCCTGCCGATGAGGGGTAAATACCCCGAAACACGTGTCCAGGGATGGCGAAGATAGCGAAGATAGCAGAGAATCGAAAGAAGATGCAGCGCGGAACACAAACTACACTTACCACAGTCCTTAGGGGAGATCCCGCTGGTGTGTGAGTAGTGTGCCACCCTACCCCCAATTGTAATGTTAAAGCTCCCTCGAGCAGTTGGCTGACGAGCCTGGGACCCTGCACCTGCGCGCCTGAGTGGTACTAAACCTGGCAATATTTGGCAGCCACCGGCAACCCTAGAACACGGCCTAATCCCTACGATGAGGGGTAAATACCCCGAAACACGTGTCCAGGGATGGCGAAGATAGCGAAGATAGCAGAGAATCGTAAAAAGATGCATCGCGGAACACGAACTACACTTACCACAGTCCTTAGGAGTGATCCTGCTGGTGTTTGAGTAGTGTGCGACCCCACCCCCAATTGTAATGTTAAAGCTCCCTCGAGCAGTTGGCTGACGAGCCTGGGACCCTGCACCTGCGCGCCTGAGTGGTACTAAACCTGGCAATATTTGGCAGCCACCGGCAACCCCAGAACACGGCCTAATCCCTGCTGATGAGGGGTAAATACCCCGAAACACGTGTCCAGGGATGGCGAAGATTGCAAAAATAGCAGAGAATCGAAAGAAGATGCATCGCGGAACACAAACTACACTTTCAACAGTCCTTAGGGGTGATCCCGCTGGTGTGTGAGTAGTGTGCGACCCCACCCCCAATTGTAATATTAAAGCTCCCTCGAGTAGTTGGCTGACGAGCCTGGGACCCAGCACCTGCGCGCCTGAGTGGTACTAAACCTGGAAATATTTGGCAGCCACCGGCAACCCCAGAACACGGCCTAATACCTGCTGATGAGGGGTAAATACCCCGAAACACGTGTCCAGGGATGGCGAAGATAGCGAAGATAGCAGAGAATCGAAAGAAGATGCATCGCGGAACACAAACTACACTTATCACAGTCCTTAGGGGTGATCCCGCTGGTGTGTGAGTAGTGTGCGACCCCACCCCGAATTGTAATGTTAAAGCTCCCTCGAGCAGTTGGCTGACGAGCCTGGGACCCCACACCTGTGTGCCTGAGTGGTACTAAACCTGGCAATATTTGGCAGCCACGGCAACCCCAGAACACGGCCTAATCCCAGCTGATGAGGGGTAAATACCCCGAAACACGTGTCCAGGGATGGGGAAGATAGCGAAGATAGCAGAGAATCGAAAGAAGATGCATCCCGGAACACAAACTACACTTACCACAGTCCTTAGGGGTGATCCCGCTGGTGTGTGAGTAGTGTGCGACCCCACCCCCAATTGTAATGTTAAAGCTCCCTCGAGCAGTTGGCTGACGAGCCTGGGACCCCGCACCTGAGTGGTACTAAACCTGGCAATATTTGGCAGCCACCGGCAACCCCATAACACGGCCTAATCCCTGCTGATGAGGGGTAAATACCCCGAAACACGTGTCCAGGGATGGCGATGATAGCGGAGATAGCAGAGATTCTAAAGAAGATGCATCGCGGAACACGAACTACACTTACCACCGTCCTTAGGGGTGATCCCGCTGGTGTGTGAGTAGTGTGCGACCCCACCCCCAATTGTAATGTTAAAGCTCCCTCGAGCAGTTGGCTGACGAGCCTGGGACTCTGCACCTGCGCGCCTGGGTGGTACTAAACCTGGCAATATTTGGCAGCCACCGGCAACCCCAGAACACGGCCTAATCCCTGCGATGAGGGGTAAATACCCCGAAACACGTGTCCAGGGATGGCGAAGATAGCGAAGATAGCAGAGAATCGAAAGAAAATGCATCGCGGAACACAAACTACACTTGCCACAGTCCTATGGGGTGATCCCGCTGGTGTGTGAGTAGTGTGCGACCTCACCCCCAATTGTAATGTTAAAGCTCCCTCGAGCAGTTGGCTGACGAGCCTGGGACCCAGCACCTGCGCGCCTGAGTGGTACTAAACCTGGCAATATTTGGCAGCCACCGGCAACCCCAGAACACGGCCTAATACCTGCTGATGAGGGGTAAATACCCCGAAACACGTGTCCAGGGATGGCGAAGATAGCGAAGATAGCAGATAATCGAAAGAATATGCATCGCGGAACACGAACTACACTTACCTCAGTCCTTAGGGGTGATCCCGCTGGTGTGTGAGTAGTGTGCGACCCCACCCCCAATTGTAATGTTAAAGCTCCCTCGAGCAGTTGGCTGACGAGCCTGGGACCCCGCACCTGCGCGCCTGAGTGGTTCTAAACCAGGCAATATTTGGCAGCCACCGGCAACCCCAGAACACGGCCTAATCCCTGCTGATGAGGGGTAAATACCCCGAAACATGTGTCCAGGGATGGCGAAGATAGCGAAGATAGCAGAGAATCGAAAGAAGATGCATCGCGGAACACAAACTACACTTACCACAGTACTTAGGGGTGATCCCGCTGGTGTGTGAGTAGTGTGCGACCCCACCCCCAATTGTAATGTTAAAGCTCCCTCGAGCAGTTGGCTGACGAGCCTGGGACCCCGCACCTGCGCGCCTGAGTGGTACTAAACCTGGAAATATTTGGCAGCCACCAGCAACCCCAGAACACGGCCTAATCCCTGCTGATGAGGGGTAAATACCCCGAAACACGTGTCCAGGGATGGCAAAGATAATGAAGATAGCAGAGAATCGAAAGAAGATGCATCGCGGAACACGAACTACACTTACCACAGTCCTTAGGGGTGATCCCATTGGTGTGTGAGTAGTGTGCGACCCCACCCCCAATTGTAATGTTAAAGCTCCCTCGAGCAGTTGGCTGACGAGCCTGGGACCCTGCACCTGCGCGCCTGAGTGGTAGTAAACCTGGCAATATTTGGCAGCCACCGGCAACCCCAGAACACGGCCTAATCCCTGCTGATAAGGGGTAAATACCCCGAAATACGTGTCCAGGGATGGCGAAGATAGCGAAGATAGCAGAGAATCGAAAGAAGATGCATCGCGGAACACGAACTACACTTACCACAGTCCTTAGGGGTGATCCCGCTGGTGTGGGAGTAGTGTGCGACCCCACCCCCAATTGTAATGTTGAAGCTCCCTCAAGCAGTTGGCTGACGAGTCTGGGACCCCGCACCTGCGCGCCTGAGTGGTAGTAAACCTGGCAATATTTGGCAGCCACCTGCAACCCCAGAACACAGCCTAATCCCTGCTGATGAGGGGTAAATACCCCGAAACACGTGTCCAGGGATGGCGAAGATAGCGAAGACAGCAGAGAATCGAAAGAAGATGCAGCGCTGAACACAAACTACAATTACCACAGTCCTTAAGAGTGATCCCGCTGGTGTGTGAGTAGTGTGCGACCCCACCCCCAATTGTAATGTTAAAGCTCCCTCCAGCAGTTGGCTGACGAGCCTGGGACCCCGCACCTGCGCGCCTGAGTGGTACTAAACCTGGTAATATTTGGCAGCCACCGGCAACCACAGAACACGGCCTAATCCCTGCTGATGAGGGATAAATACCCCGAAACACGTGTCCAGGGATGGCGAAGATAGCGAAGATAGCAGAGAATCGAAAGAAGATGCAGCGCGGAACACAAACTACACTTACCGCAGTCCTGAGGGGTGATCCCGCTGGTGTGTGAGTAGTGTGCCACCCTACCCCCAATTGTAATGTTAAAGCTCCCTCGAGCAGTTGGCTGACGAGCCTGGGACCCTGCACCTACGCGCCTGAGTGGTACTAAACCTGGCAATATTTGGCAGCCACCGGCAACCCCAGAACACGGCCTAATCCCTACGATGAGGGGTAAATACCCCAAAACACTTGTCCAGGGATGGCGATGGTAGCAGAGAATCGAAAGAAGATGCATTGCGGAACACGAACTACACTTACCACAGTCCTTAGGGGTGATCCCGCTGGTGTGTGAGTAGTGTGCGCCCCCACCCCCAATTGTAATGTTAAAGCTCCCTCGAGCAGTTGGCTGACGAGCCTGGGACCCTGCACCTACGCGCCTGAGTGGTACTAAACCTGGCAATATTTGGCAGCCACCGGCAACCCCAGAACACGGCCTAATCCCTACGATGAGGGGTAAATACCCCGAAACACGTGTCCAGGGATGGCAAAGATAGCGAAGATAGCAGAGAATCGAAAGAAGATGCATCGCGGAACACGAACTACACTTAACACAGTCCTTAGGGGTGATCCCGCTGGTGTTTGAGTAGTGTGCGACCCCACCCCCAATTGTAATGTTAAAGCTCCCTCGAGCAGTTGGCTGACGAGCCTGGGACCCTGCACCTGCGCGCCTGAGTGGTACTAAACCTGGCAATATTTGGCAGCCACCGGCAACCCCAGAACACGGCCTAATCCCTGCTGATGAGGGGTAAATACCCCGAAACACGTGTCCAGGGATGGCGAAGATTGCGAAAATAGCAGAGAATCGAAAGAAGATGCATCGCGGGACACAAACTACACTTTCCACAGTCCTTAGGGGTGATCCCGCTGGTGTGTCAGTAGTGTGCGACCCCACCCCCAAATGTAACATTAAAGCTCCCTCGAGCAGTTGGCTGACGAGCCTGGGACCCAGCACCTGCGCGCCTGAGTGGTACTAAACCTGGCAATATTTGGCAGCCACCGGCAACCCCAGAACACGGCCTAATACCTGCTGATGAGGGGTAAATACCCCGAAACACATGTCCAGGGATGGCGAAGATAGCGAAGATAGCAGAGAATCGAAAGAAGTTGCATCGCGGAACACGAACTACACTTACCACAGTCCTTAGGGGTGATCCCGCTGGTGTGTGAGTAGTGTGCGACCCCACCCCGAATTCTAATGTTAAAGCTCCCTCGAGCAGTTGGCTGACAACCTGGGACCCCACACCTGCGTGCCTGAGTGGTACTAAACCTGGCAATATTTGGCAGCCACGGCAACCCCAGAACTCGGCCTAATCCCTGCTGATGAGGGGTAAATACCCCGAAACACGTGTCCAGGGATGGGGAAGATAGCGAAGATAGCAGAGAATGGAAAGAAGATGCATTGCGGAACACAAACTACACTTACCACAGTCCTTAGGGGTGATCCCGCTGGTGTGTGAGTAGTGTGCGACCCCACCCCCAATTGTAAAGTAGCGATATTTATCGCTAAATAGGCTTAGCGACGATTTTTTTTATCGCTGGATATGTTAGCGGAGAAAACATGCTATTAGCAATGTTTTTCTCCCTTGTGCTAAAATATCCAGCGATAGCGGCGAAATGCATGAATATCGCTGTATTCTCAGCGATATTCACGCAATTCGCCGCATTAGCGACAAAATGCTCTTAGCCATGTTATCCACCTCCCATTAAATAACATGGCTAAGAACTGGTCTGGGCAGGTGTTATTATTTGGAGATATTCGCGCTTACCTCGAATATTTCCAACACTATGCCTGCCTTGCTAATAGGCGATAGCGACGTTAGCGGCTGCTTTCAGTCGCTAACTGGTTGGGTACACCCACTTTGCATGTTATTAGCGATAAACATCGCTGACATGCAAAGCGGGCCCCAAACCACTCGCTATCGCCTAAAAGCTGTTGCTAACATCAGTTAGCGACAGCTTGCTAATAGGGCGATAGAATTATGTGCAATATGGGCGATATGATTTGTGCTGGTGCACAGTGAAAAGTTCTCAATAAACATACAAAGATGAGAGAAGTTGTTCAGAGGTTTATTCATTGACACCCCATCCATCAGCTACCTCAGGAGTAGCTGACTCTTGAAGAACATCCATAACCACAGCATTCTAGGTTCCACAGAACCTTCACAAATGTAGAAGATAGAGAGAGGACACTACACATCTTCTTTCTTATAACAAACGCTCAATCTCAAAATTAAATACAACAAACAAAAATGAAATACAGAACAAGAAAATGATTGAACAATGCAGTAGATACAACTTAACTTATAAAGTCTTTAACCGCATGCGTGAGGGCGGAATTCCGCCCGTACGCTGAGATTTTTCAAAGCGCACTTTACGTGACGAGCTGGGCTCCTCATCAGCGTGCGAGGAGGCTACCTGATGACGAGCCCAGCTCGTCATCAGTGTGGAAGGGGTTAAGATAGTTAAGAGTTTTCTTGACACGAGTGCTACTCCTGATTTGAGATTCTTCAGATTCATTAGAACAGGATGAATTACAATTGAACAGATTCTTATTCAAAGTGCATTCTTTAACAATGGCTACACGATTTAAATTCCAAATCTTGCCATTCTCTAATTTTACAGAATTCTTAAAACATTTAATGACATGCATAGGAGCAGAACATTTTGACCAAGATGAAGCTCCAACAGGTGCTCTGACCCTAACCAAATCACCAACCATTACTTTCCCTTCCTTTACTCTTTTCCTTTCATCAAAACAAATTTTGGGGCATATTATCAAGGGCCTGAATTCATGTGTTAGAGACCTTTTCCGATTGCTAACGCATGAATTAATTATCGCCCTATTATCAATGCGTCGCTAACTCCGGTTAGCGACGCATTTCATGCGTTTTTCATCGCCCCCACGCTGGGGACGATGAATAACGGTAATGAGATGCAGGGTGGGCGTTCCCACATCCAACCACATGTAAAATGTGGTTGGAGGTGGGATTGCCTTATTCACAAGGCAGGCGTTGGGAGAAGGAGACTTGCGATAAACGCGTCTATCACAGGTCTGCAAACGCCTGCTTTTGGTACGTGTTAGGCATTGCTAACATGAGGGGGTAGATCATAAAGCTGAATCCACCCCCCCCATATTATCAAGGCACACATTAGCTCATGAAAACAGCGCTTGTTTTGATGCGCTAATGCGACTTATCGACGATTTCACATCGCCTGTTGGCTTTAGTGTTGAGAATACGCTGCTAACAGGTGATGTGAAATCGGCGATAGATTTTCCACGTTATCAACGCTGTGCGATATTTTTTGCACAGCGTTGATAATATGCCCCTCTGTTTTTAAAACGGAGTCTCTCTTCTCTGACTCTCCAATCTCCAACACTATTATCTTTAACCACTTTACCCCAAACATCCATCATGGACATAAACTAGTATTTGGAGTTCTTTTTTTTTCTTTTTTTTATTATTGAAGCACAAAAAACACATGAAAATACACATTGCAGAATTGGTTCTTAAAACCAAAAAGGAAAAACAAACTTTACAAAAAAGTAACATTGCACATCCCTATAGACAGTCTAATAATAGGCACTTATGTAGCAGTTTACAAAATAAAAGTAAATATCAACAACAATAACAACAGCACACGAATCCATCAATACCCCATAATACAATAAATCTCTTTAACCGACCCATTCAGCCACCGGCGCCCAAATCCTGGTTGCTAATTGCCGGCTCCTCCCCCCTTTACAAGAAAATACAGAGAATTCTAACCTATGCAGGGCTAACAATCTTGCTCGCCATTGTACAAAAGTTGGGGCTTCCACGGACAGCCACTGAAATGTAATACATAGACGTGCCTGGGACATGGCAATGAAAAGAAAAGCGGATTTATAAAAAGAGTGAGTACTAACCAAGCTATTGCCCACATCAACCCCGAATATTACCAATGCTGGAGTCAATAAGCAATTTATCTTAAGTACGGAGTTGATAAAATGCTCGATGTCAACAAAAAACCCTGCCAATACTGGACAAGCATAGAGCATATGTATTATCTCCGCGGTTGTTGAATTACAACGAGCACAAGTATTACCCTTCCTAGCACCCCATTTTGCAATTTTCATTGGCGTGTAGTAAAGATCTAACATGGCATATAGCTTTGGGTCTTCAATGAGCCTGATACAATGACCTTACTAGCAAATTCCATTACCGGCACTAAGTCAATACCTGTCCGTCCTAATTTAGTTTCCCACTTGGCATTTTGTACTGCCAAATCATCGGGGAAAGTTGATACTATATATTGATAAAGTACCCCTATTCTACTCCTTTTCCCAATTATCTCAATAATTAATAACTTGGTAAATATAACTGGTAAGGTCTTCGATTGTTTATAAACATAGTTTTGTATTTGCAAATATTTAAAAAACTCGTGCTGAGGTAGTTTATATTTATTCCTGATATCACTGTATGTTAAAAGTTGCCCATCCTCCACTAGGTCAGCCAGCATATAGGCACCCTTCCTTTGCCAACCAAGCATTACTTGGTCTTGAAAAATGCTAGGAAACACTCTACTGCTTTTAAATGGTGTATAAAGATTCAAATTTGGGATATCCAAATGTTTCCTGATTTTCCGCCAAATAGAGCATGCAGTAATCAGAACTTTGAAGCGTGTCCTTTTATAATAGCTAGGCTCCAAAACTTCCAACAGTATACCCTTGGCCGCTTCACCCAGTCCTAACTCATATATAGTAGGTTGATTGGCCATCGGAACAATCGCCCTATCTCCACATATCAGCACTCCCATAGTTTGGAGCATTGCTGCCCAATAAAACATAACCAGACAGGGAACCGCCCAGCCCCCCCTATCTCGGGGAAGATCCATCCACTTAGCCGCTCTTCGCGATCGCCTATAACCCCACAAAAACCTGCTACACACCCTCTCTGCCTTTATCAAACTATCTTGAGAAAATAACAACGGAATAGTTCTAAACAAATATAAAATTTTCGGGAGGACCATCATTTTGAGAACACTACAGCGTCCATACAAAGATAAATGTAGATTGTCGAGTCTCTCGAGTTTAGTGTTGACTGCTTCTATCATTGGGAGGATATTTAGATCCGGGATCCTATCGACTATGGAACTTATCCATACCCCTAAATACGTAGCTTCAGATACAACTGGGGCATCAGATATAGGCATATCGGGAGTCTGAACCACCTGCGTTTTTGAAACATTCAGCTTATAACCCGACACCGCTCCAAACTGATTGGATCATTCCTTCAATGCCAAAAACGCAGATGGAACATCGGATGTTATCACAACTATATCATCTGCGTATGCTAGCAGATTGTAGCAGATGCCACCAGCCCTAATAGGAACTATAGCCTGATTGGCCATAATTTTAGAGAGAAACGGATCTATATATAGGGCAAACAGCAGGGGTGAGCAGGGACACCCCTGCCGTGTGCCCCTAGTAATAGAGAAGAAATCAGTCTGCTGCCCTGAGATACGCAGTTGGGCCCTTGGGGAATAATACATAGCAGAAACCGCATGTATAAATCCATCTGGAAAGCCCTTCCATCTAAGTACTGCCCACATAAACCCCCAGGAGACCCTGTCGAACGCCTTCTCGGCGTCCAACAGGATCAACCCGAGTGGAGATTTCGTGACATGTGCCCAGTCTAACAATGCAATGGAGCGTCTTACATGGTCCGCTGTGTCCCTGCCTGGAATAAATCCATGCTGATATATGGAGACCAGCGGGGTGATCACTTGCGCGAGTCGACAAGCCAAGATTTTAGAATAGACTTTCGAATCTCCATTGATTAATGATATCGGCCTGAATGATGACGGCAGCAACTCTGGTTTCCCTTTTTTCTTGAACAAAACTATAGTTGCATTTTGCCATGATTCCGGCACTATGCCCTTCTGTGCTGCCCTTAGGACCTCAAGAAAAAAAACTTTAATCTTGTCCAGAAAATTTTTATAAAATTCCAGGGGAACCGCGTCTGGGCCACAGGCCTTGCCGTTAGCTAAAGATTTAACGGCCAATTCCAACTCCTCCATTTGGATGGGAGAACCTAAAAATTCAGCCTGTTCTTGAGAGATTTTGATTGTCTCCATATCAATAAGATACTCCTCCACGGCCCTCTCAATATCTGATCTAGGGGTATCCTCCCTATCTTCCGTATACAAAGAGGAGTAAAAATCCAAAAAGACTCTAATAATTGCCTCCTGGGTATCATGTATTATTCCATATTGATCTTGGATTTTCACTACCTGATTCTGTATACTGCGCTGGCGAAGTCTCTTAGCTAAAACCCTGCCAGAATTCTCCCCAAACTCAAACATCTCTGTACGATATTGTAGGTACTTCGATGCAAGATCCTTTCCAAGTGGCTCCAGTAATTGAGCTTTCAGAATTGCTACTTTTTGTTGGCTCGACTGAGTGTCATAGCCATTCTTAATGTTCAGAGTCAATTCAATTTCTGCCTCTCTTAGCTCCTCAATGCACCTACGCATCTGTTCTTGCTCACACTTCCATCTGAACGAGGTGAAGCTTTTGCTTTCCCCCCGTAGTCCAGCTTTCAATGTATCCCATACCACTTGTTCAGATGATGCTGACCCAATATTTATGTTTAGAAACTGAGCTATCCACTTTTTAATATGGGCCCGATACTCATCTTCGCAAAGCAGCTTCCTTTCAAACGTCCACTCCCTAGGGGGTTTCCTAATTCGAGGCCATTCACACTCTGCTATTATTGGATTATGGTCTGACATAAGTCGAGGAAAACAAGAAATAGAAGAAACAATTGCCACCTGTACTGTGAAGAAAACATAATCTAACCTAACATTTTTATTATGGGGAATAGAGTGATGGGTGAACCCATCTTCCATTTTATTATGTAGGAACCAAAGATCAACCAAACCATGCTCCTGAAGGAGAGTCCGAAGCGCTTTAAATACTTTTGGCTTTCTACCCACATATTTAGAGTCACTAACTAAATCAAAATTACTTAAAGTATTAATATTCATATCACCACATAATAAAAGTGGGGTAGGCCAAGCTGCCAATTCCACATTTAGCTGTTGCACCACCTCAGGGTCGTCTAAATTCGACCCGTATACATTACAGATCGTTAATTGTTTGCCCCCTATAGAAACTTCAGCTATGGCCCACCTACCCATTTTATCCCCCAATGTCCTTTTACAGGAGCCTAAACCCCGCTTCATAAATATAGCGACCCCTCTAGTCATAGAAGTCTGTTTAGAACAAATAAGAAGCTCATATCCAACCAACCTAAGGAGATCGCGCTACCCCCATGGTACATGAGTTTCCTGTATGCAAAGGATGTCTGCTCGCATTAAATGAACAGTTTTAGCAAAGAGAGCCCGCTTTTTAACATCATTAAGACCGCATACATTCCATGTACATAGAGTCAATTTATCCTGCCCCATCAGAAAAAAGAAAAAAACTCAGAAACCAAAACAAGATGTGCTTATACTCAAACTGTAATACCATTACTGCAATGCGAACAAATACTCTTTTTGTTTTTTTCACCCCGTCCCCACCCCCCCTTACGCCCTCCCACCCACACCCATTCCCTCCCCTCCCACACCCCGCACCCCCACCACCCATAGTAGGGCTTAAGGACCAAGTCCTCAGTGATGTTGCGATGCTATAACCGTGTCCCCCCCCCATCGACTTCCCTACCAACGCCTGTGCCACCTCCCTTCGACTCTTCTCCTTGCACCATATTTCCATACCTGAATCATCCAGATATTTAAAGGTACCAAATAGAAAAAAGAAAAAGAAAAACTTTTTCAGGTCCATAAAGGAGAGAAAGAAAAACTTTTTTTTTTTTTTTTTTTCTTTTTTTAAAAGACCCTCACACAATTACACGCTATTAAGTTTCATAGCCTAATCATAACGATCATCCTCTATGTCGCAGCTAATATCGTAGTCATGAAGAAAGAGATTTGAGGGTACTCAATTATAACAAAGATAAGCATTTGAAAGGACAAATCTTAGGAGTTGAGTTCCGTGGGAAAAGAAGTAGGCACTTATTAACATAAACAACCAATGCATTAAGCTGGTGATCCACAGCTAAGTGCAAACTATGATCTACGAACAAATTGAGCCAGTCAACAATAGAGAGAAAAAAAAAATAAGAATTTTCACATCCAAACAGCACAAACGCTATATATTGTGCAATTTATCTTTTGGTGTGCTCAGCCACCTCCTTTAAATAGTCCTGTGCTAAATTGCAAGATGTGAAGAACCGTGTTTTCCCATTCACAATTACTTTTAGCTTTGAAGGATTGAGCAGGAACACCTGGGCCCCTGCTTCTTGGAACGGAGCCATTAATTTTCGCATTTGTCATCGTTCTTTGACAGTCGTTGGGCAAAAATCTGGGCGAACGAAGAACTCACATCCCAAAGCGGCTCTTTTCTTCTCCGGCCTTGCTAAATCATACAGGGCCTCACGTAACAGGTAATTATTCAGACAGATTAGAATCGCCCTTGGATAAAGATTCTGACCGCTTTGACCTTCCTTGCCCCGATTTCTCAACACAAAAGGGAATCTATAAGCACGAATTACTTCAACTTCCCAATTCCAAGTACTTAATTCAGGAAAAGCTTGCTTGAACAACTGTACAATAAATTTGCGAGGGTCTGCACCCTCCTTCGATTCAGCTATTCCTAGCACGCGTAAATTATTACGGCGTGCCCTGTTCTCTAAATCCGTGAGCTTCCACTCGACGTCAGACTCCGATCTTTGCAGAGACTCCACAACCCTCTGTTGATTCACTAAAGTATCTTCAACTGAGGAGACTCTCTCCTCAACTTCAACCACCCTCGTAGTTACTTCAGCACAGGTTTTGACCAGCCGTCTCACGGTGTTCTGTAATTTCCTTACTGCTCCTTGCGTGCGTAAGCCCTCCGCTTTCGTCTCGGTTCAATGAGCCATGATAGTCTTGTAGATTAAGCCAAGGGTTATTGAACCCTCTTCCAGCTCCTCTTCCAACTCCTCCTCTAGGATTAACTGCGTAACCTGCTGAGTTTGATCCAGATGCGCACCGTCCGAAAGATCAGTCGTTTTCCTCACAGTAGACAGTGAGACAGATTGGTCAAACTCATCTCCTTCCAAATCATCTGGTAGGTCCGCCCAGTCACCCAGGTTGCTGGAGCTATCTAACTCATGCTCCTTATCTGACAAAGTTGTTAGATCCGACATAGAATAAAACTTCCCGTCGGCTTCCAATTCAGCAGTTTTATCAACTGATTCCAACACCGTTCCTGAGCCTGACTGTGCAGATTCATTAACTTCACTTGATGCCACTGTTGCAGCCAAAGTAGGCTCTTTGGCCTTCACAGTTCGTTTTTTGTCGAATATCGCTGCAACAGTTTTCTGCTTCACAGGTGTTTCTTGTACCTGAGGCTGGTGAGCCGCCGAGTCACGGTACTGGCTTTGTATATCTCCTAGTGCACCCTGCGCACCCTGCGCCGACAGTGCTCGGTTAGGTGAGGCTAGCGGAATATCTTCAGACACCACACTCTGAACTTGCTTACTGCTTGCTCCTCCAGGCTTAGTCTTAGTAACCTCCCCCTTAACCTTAAAGTCACTAGCATTTGTGCTTACAGCACCCGGATTTTGCTCTCCAGTAGCTGAAGCCCCCACTGATATTTCAACTACTGCACCGCCCTTGTTCCTAGCAGTGCCCCTGCCTTTCGGTGCCATCCTTTAAGCTAGGGGTTAAATCAAGGCGCAGTACCCCCTCCTTGATATACAGTTATATTGCCGAGTCTCTGTTGTGTTATATTGTTATGCCGCTCACTCACTAACAGTGGTCCAAAAAGAAGCTTTTTGAGAGAAGAAATTAAATCTCGAGACACTTTGGAGTTCTACCTTTAAATAATTCAAAAGGTTTTTTTTTGTTGACATCTGAGGTGAAAATCTGTGTGCCAAAATACATTTCTGCAACTCTTCCTTCCAATCTAGTGTATTTACCGTTGAAAGTTGAATATTTTCCTTTACATTTTATTTACATTTTACATTTTATTTTCCTCTGTTAAACCTTTCCACTGTTCCATTTGTTTCTGGATGATACACAGAAGACTTTTTATGCTTGATCCCACAAGATACCAAAAAATCAGACATCATACTAGAACAGAATTAAGGACCATTATCTGATAAAAGACTTTTTGGAAACCCTTCTCTTCTGAAAATTTCCTTCAAAAAAGAAACAACACATGAAGACGTAACTTCCGATACCGATAAAATTTCAACCCATCTTGAGTACAAGTCAATTAACACAATAAGATAGGGAGTGCGATGTTCACCAGCAAGTGGACCAACAACATCAATCGCAACATCTTCCCAAGGACCACTCGGTACATTGCGACACACCATAGGAGCAGTCCGAGAAATAAGGATCTTATCACTTACTCTATATTGCAAACACTCTCTTACTTCTCTTTCAATTTCCAGACCGATACCTGGCCACAAAAAAGAACAATGCATTCTTTCTTTCGTTTTTACAATGCCCAAATGACCTTGATGAGCCTCTTCAATTATTCTCTTTCTTAAAGAGATAGGAGAAATTAATTTTGTTCCCTTTAAAAGAATACCATTTTCCACAGATAGTTCGTTTACTACCAAATGCCAAACCTTAGACAAATTTTGAATTATTTAAAATCAAATTAATCCCCTTAGAAATTTCACTATCCTTTCCATTTTCTTCCAACCACTCCTCCTCAAGTATAACACCAGAAGTGACTTCACAAACATTTACCTCATTTTCATACATTTCTTCCGCTACATCACCTTCAGAAACATCACCAACTAAAGGTGAAAGACAGTCTGCAGTCACATTTTCTACACCTGGTATATAATCCACACTAAAATTGAGGGGCATATTACCAACAACTAGCGATAATTTTTGTCTCTAACTTGTTTAGAGACAAAAATTATCGACGCACATCGGCGATTTTTATCGCAGATAAACCTTGCTATTAGCAAGGTTTATCGCAAATGCGATAAAAAACGGCCGCAATGCATGAATATCGCTGAAAAGTCAGCGATATTCATGCATTATCGAGCAAATGCTCTTAGCCATGTTATCCACCTCCCATTGGTTAACATGGCTAAGAACTGCTCAGAGCAGGTGTTAGCTTTTGGAGATATTCGCGCTTAGCGCGAATATCTCCAAAAGTTGGTAATAGGAGATAGCGATGTTAGCGACTGTTTCCAGTCGCTAACATCTTGGCACGCCCACTTTGCATGTCATTAGTGATAAATATCACTGACATGCAAAGCGGGGCCCAAGATGGTCGCTATCTCCTATTAGCTGTCGCTAACTGGTGTTAGCGACAGCTTGGTAATAGGGAGATAATTTTATCTCCGCTTTCTTGGCTTTTAAAGCCAAAAAAGTGGAGATAAGCCTCCTTGATATGCCCCTAAATTCTTGTAATACAACCATTGTCGGCACTGTTGAGAATGATGCGCACATGCCAATTTGTATCATTACTATTCTTCTCATATAATGTCAGCATTTCTGCCAATTGTATGTAAATGTTTTGGAATGCTAATAAAAAGATTAATAAAAAAAATAAAGAAAAATTCTTGTAAAACAATAACCCACTTTCTTATCCGTGAAGAAACACTATCCAAACCTTTTATCGTGAAAATTTCCTTCAATGGTTTATGATCCGAACAAACTTAAAATTTTAAACCCCAAAGAACATTTTTAAATTTCCCGAGAGCCCAAAAGATTGCCAATGCTTCTTTTTCTATCACAGAATAATTTATTTCTTCACCCCTTACGCTCCTAGAAGCACAAGCAATACTATTTTCCTTTCCACCTCTATTCTGTTTTAGTATGGCATAAACCCTTTGAACATGCATCAGTTATCACAAAAGTCTCTTCAAAAGGAACAAATGCTTGTAACTCTAGAGCATCTACCAAATCTTTTTTTTATATCTTCAAATTCCTTTTGACATATGTCTGACCATACAAATTCTTTATTCTTTTCTAGTAAATTTCTTAAATTGATAGGTTTACTTGCTAAATCCTTTATAAATGTTCCATAATATTCTACCATACCTAAAAAAGAAACAACTTCTTCTTTATTCTTTGGAGTCACCAAATTTTGTATGGCATCTACCAACTCTTTCTTAGGTGAAATTCCCATAGATGATATACTGTGTCCTAGATAATTAACTTCACTTACTGAAAATTTTCATTTTTCATATTTCAACGTCAGTCCAGCAGTTTCCCACCTCCTCAAAACCAATCTCAAAGTCTTGTCATGATCTTCTTGATTGCTTCCATAAATCAGTAAATCGTATTGATAACACCGATTTTATTCCTTTCAAAATAGAGGCCATCACTCGCTGGAAAACCGACACAGCGGACACAAGACCAAACGGCATCCTTTTATACTTAAAGGCACCCATAGGAGTAATAAAAGCCGTTAAGTCCTGTGAATCCTGCGTCAACTCAATCCGATGGTGAGCCTGAGTAAGATCTAATGTCGTAAACAATTTTGAATCACCCAAAGAAGTTAATAACTCATCTATATTTGGCAATGGAAAGGTATCCACTATAACCTCTTTATTGAGTGATCTCAAATCACAGCATAATCTTATTTCGCCATTGGGTTTATTCGCGACAACAACTGGCGCCAACCATTCTGTTGCCTCTACAGGAGATATAATATCTTGGTCTTGTAATTTTTTTAATTCTGCCTCAACTTTATCTTGTACAGCTATCGTAATTCTCCTTACTTTAGCAATGACATGTACAGCATCTTTCTTCAACTTAATACTATGCTTGTAACCTTTAAGACAACCTAACTCTGAACGGAAAAGTCTTGGAAACTCCTTTATAAAAGAGTTACCATCAGATTCTACTTCTTGAATTTGAACCTGAGGATTTGAATTAGGATTCAACATCACACCCAAGAAACCTTGATGTGACCACCCAATCAAACAATCTCCAATTTTTGAAACATATTTTTCCAACAATTATCTTCTTTTCCATTTCAATAGAGGCATTGAAGTAACCCAACATACTTATGGAAGTATCACCTTACCCCCCTGGACTTACATCCATTTTGAAAAGCCTGTTTTTCATCTGAAAATATTTTTCATAAATTTCTTTTGAAATAATTGAGATATGAGAACAAGAGTCAAATTTCATTCCTAACTCTATACCATCAATTTTAACTTTTCCACTTGGATGTTCATTACTTCTCTTCTCTTTTACCTGACATATAACCTCCTTTATCTCTTTATTAATTACTTTCCTATCTTTAGATTTACAAAACTTTACAAAATGTCCCTTTTTCCCACACCCATGACACACAAAACTCAAAGCTGGACATAACTTTGAGTTGGCTTTGTGCCCAGTTTTTCCACATCTGAAACATGTTATAGTATTAGACGATGTTTCTTCTTTACTCACATCTTTTACATAGTTTTTGACTTCTTTTACTTGAGAAACACTTTCTTTCACCTTCTCAACTACTGCCTCAGATTTTCCTTTGTCATTTTTTAATTCACTTACACATTTTAACATATGCTTCACCCTTTTTGCCCTACCTATAACCTCTTCTAATGGTGGTTCATCCTTGATCCACAATTCTTCTCTAATTTTATCCTCTCTACATTTTAAAACAAACTGATCTCTTATACGCTCCTCATTAGTTGCACTAAATTTACAAGTAGAGGATAGTTTTCTTAATGCAGATAAATGTTCCTCAACTGATTCATCTTTACCTTGCTCCCTTCTTCCAAAATGGTATCTTTCCATTATTGTGCTCACACGAGGCAAATAATTTTTATCTAACTGTAATAAACATACTTCATACTCATCCAAACCTCGTTGTTCCTGAGGAGATAAGGCTGGTACATTTTTTAATACCTCCTGTCCTTCTCCCCCTAAACAATGTAACAATAAAGAACATTTCCTTTCCGCACTTACATTTGTGCCACATACCCTTGCATAATGTGCAACTTTATTTTCCATTTACTCCATTTCACCTTTGTTTCTCCTGGATCACTTAGAAAAAATGATGGAGTAGTGACATTCTGCATTTTTAAATCTTAAACACCAATAGATTTTACTTATATTCCCCTTCTCTAAAACATCCAATAAATAGAACAATATATAAACAAATCCAGTTACTACTACAATAACCTTAATGAATATATTTCAGAGATGCACAAATATATCCTTATTTCACAACTTTGTTTCGTTTTTTTCTTATGAATCACAGAGCATTTTAAATTGTACTCATTGTTTTCCTTAAATGCTACCTACTGTATATTTCTTCAATTAACACACCTTACTACTGCTTCTTACTTAAATAAACCTAGTTTATCACTCATTTCACATTTTTTAATACCAAAGTCTTAAAACTAAGGGGCATATTACCAAGCAATAGCGATAATTATCGCTATTGCTTGGTTAGCGTGAAAAAAATATCGCCGAGCACCGAGGATTTTTACCGCTGAGATACCTTGATATTATCAAGGTTTATCTCAAAAGCGGTAAAAATCCTGCGAAATGCATGAATATCGCTGAAAAATCAGCGATATTCATGCATTATCGTGACAATGCTCTCTAGCCATGTTATCCACCTTCCATTGGATAACATGGCTAAGAACTGCTTTTAGCAGGCGTTAGCTTTTGGAGATATTCGCGCTTAGCGCGAATATTTCCAAAAGTTGCTAATAGGAGTTAGAGATGTTAGCGACTGTTTGCAGTCGCTAACATCTTGGCACGCCCACTTTGCATGTCATTAGCAATAATTATCGCTGACATGCAAAGTGGGCCCCTAAATGCCCGCTATCACCTACAAGCTTGGTAATAGGGCGATAAAATTATCGCCGCATTAGCGGGAAAAAGTTCCGCTAATGCGGCGATAATGCCCTTGGTAATATGCCCCTAATTTCCTTGTTATTTCCTTTCTTCTACTTCACATGTTGTGGCACTCGGTTGAGCAGACTAACACCGCATAGTCCTGAAGTCTTTAAAACTCCTTTTTCACGTGTTATTACTTCCCTTCAGATCCGATATTACCTGTTATTACTTCACTTCTGATCCAACGTTTTCATACATCAGAAACACGAACAGATAAACACTATGGGGCATATTATCAAGGGGGTTTATCTCCGCTTTTTTTGGCTTTAAAAGCCAAGAAAGCGGAGATAAAATGATCTCCCTATTACCTAGCTGTCGCTAACACCAGTTAGCGACAGCTAGTAGGAGATAGCGACCATCTTGGGCCCCACTTTGCATGTCAGTGATATTTATCACTAATGACATGCAAAGTGGGCGTGCCAAGATGTTAGCGACTGGAAACAGTCGCTAAGATCGCTATCTCCTATAACCAACTTTTGGAGATATTCACGCTAAGCGCGAATATCTCCAAAAACAAACACCTGCCCTGAGCAGTTCTTAGCCATGTTATCCAATGGGAGGTGGATAACATGGCTAAGAGCATTAGCTCGGTAATGCATGAATATCGCTGACTTTTCAGCGATATTCATGCATTGCGGCCGTTTTTTATTGCATTTGCGATAAACCTTGTTAATAGCAAGGTTTATCTGCGATAATTTCTGACGATGCTTAGAGTTAAAAAATTCGTTGCTAAGCATCGTTAGCGATAAATATCGCTTAACGTTGGTAATATGCCCCTATGATCCTTCCACGCTTTAATGTCACGTGATCTCTTCACGCAGTATGCTCTGCGCTGAATCCTCATGCACGTTCTAATGCGTCATCAAATGTCTTTTACATTCGTGCAAAAATGAGCTCCGCTTCCATACCAACTGCCACAAGCCGCAAGACACTTCCTTATTCACCCGCTCAGAGGAGCTTCGCTTCCACGCTAACTGTCAACTAGCCACGAGACACTTCTTTATTAATCCGCACCAATCCACAAATGATTTACGAGGTATCTTTTCAAATTATTTCCTTCCCTAATTTATTTTAAAATCTGCTGCTGGGGAAGGTTCTACTTCCCGCTTGTATTTCAGCCGCAGGAGAAGGATAAACAACACGCTGTTTACTCTTTGCCCAAATAAATATCCACACTCGTTTCCGTTTTTACTTCGACTATCTTCCCAACTTTAACATTTAATCTGCCGCTGGAGAAGTTTTTAAACCTCCCAACTTATATTTCAGCCACAGGGGAAGAACAAATAATACGCTCCAATTCAATAACACAGTCCTCTTTTACACTTCCTTCTTCATATATATATATACTAGCAGCCCGTCCCGACGTTGTCCGGGTATGAATTGCTGCCAATAGTATATTGTTTCATAGGATTTCGTTTTGATAGCATTTCTTATCTGTGACAGGCCTGTGAACGCTCCGGGCTAGGTTTGGGTTTTGGGGTATAGGGGTATTTTTAGGGTTCAGGGGTAGGTTTGGGTTTTGGGGTACAGGGGTATTTTAAGGATTATGGGCTAGGTTTGGGTTTTGGGGTACAGGGGTATTTTTAGGGTTCAGGGCTAGGTTTGGGTTTTGGGATACAGGGGTATTTTAGGGTTCTGGGCTAGATTTGGGTTTTGGGGTACAGGGGTATTTTTAGGGTTCAGGGGTAGGTTTGGGTTTTGGGGTACAGGGGTATTTTAAGGGTTATGGGCTAGGTTTGCGTTTTGGGGTACAGAGGTATTTTAGGGTTCTGGGCTAGGTTTGGGTTTTGGGGTACAGGGGTATTGTGAGGGTTCAGGGGTAGGTTTGGGTTTTGGGGTACAGGGGTATTTTAAGGGTTATGGGCTAGGTTTGGGTTTTGGGGTACAGGGGTATTTTAGGGTTCAGGGGTAGGTTTGGGTTTTGGGGTACAGGGGTATTTTTAGGGTTCAGGGGTAGGTTTGGGTTTTGAGGTACAGGGGTATTTATAGGGTTCAGGGCTAGGTTTGGGTTTTGGGGTACAGGGGTATTTTTAGGGTATAGGGATATGTATGGGTTTTGGGGTACAGGATATATTTATAGGGTTAAGATGGGTTAGTGTTTAAGGGTGTTGGGGTACTTTATAGAGTAAGGGTGGGTTATGATTTTGGGGTGCAGGGGTATTTAAAGTAGGGGTGGGCGGAATTGGCGCGAACTTGGTACAATAAATCCGCAATATTTCGTTCCGTCAGATTTCCAATTATTAAAACAGAAACCTCATATATTCAAGGTAAATTAACAAGTATTTCTACATGCTAAAATGCATATAGTCATTTCACAAAAGTGAAATTAGCTGCCAGCAAGCAGTGAGAGAGGTGATGATTTTGAGATCAAGCCCCTACAAAGCATTATGCGGAGAGATTACCAGTGGGAAGTGAATATTATAGTATCCAAATAATTCTACAAAAGAGCTGCAGTTCACCTCGTTGTCCCCAGTTGTCCCCGATGAGGCAAATGCAATAGCATTTAAAATAGTATACATCAAGCTGCAGTCCACCTCGTGGTCCCTAGATGTCCCTGATGAGCAAATGCAATAGCATTTAAAATATTATACATCAAGCTGCAGTTCACCTCGTCGTCCCTAGATGTCCCTGATGAGGCAAATGCAATAGCATTTAAAATATTATACATCAAGCTGCAGTTCACCTCGCCGTCCCTAGATGTCCCTGATGAGGCAAATGCAATAGCATTTAAAATATTATACATCAAGCTGCAGTTCACCTCGTCATCCCAAGATGTCCCTGAGGAGTAAAATTCAAAAACATTGAAACCCTTTCATGGATGCTAATATGATGCTAATCTTATCCCATAATGCTTTGCAGGGCCTTTTAGTTGTATTTTTGCCCATAACTGTGCTTGGGGTGGTTCTAAGAGAATGGGACCACCACTGAATTACTATTTAAAAGGAGCAGGAATGTATAGAACCTGGGAAGAAAAAACAACACTCGTGACGGAATGCCCCCAGCGATTGTCACGCCCCCAGCACACGCCCACAGCACAACGCAGACACACCCACAAGGGACTACATTGCTGGCACGGTTCTTTTACCTTTTAAATGTATATGGTGGGCGTCTGCATAGCCTATGTCCTTCTGCTGCAACTGCCCTTTCCAACGCTGTATTGGGTGTTGTGATTGGTGCTGTGGTTCCTGAGATTACCCGCCTTAAAGGTTTGGGCTCTCTCTTTATTATATTAGTATAGATATATATGTCTTTCCTATTTTATTTCTCTCTCCTCTTCATCTTTAATATTAAATCCTTTCATTTCCACACACTCTTCGTGTTACTTAGGTTGATGGTGAGGTGTCCTTTTCTTCTTTTCCTTGGACCCTCGTCGCCAATGAAAAGTTCTCAATAAACATACAAAGATGAGAGAAGTTGTTCAGAGGTTTATTCATTGACACCCCATCCATCAGCTACCTCAGGATTAACTGACTCTTGAAGAACATCCATAACCACAGCATTCTAGGTTCAACAGAACCTTCACAAATGTAGAAGATAGAGAGAGGACACTACACACAGTGCACCAACACAAGGAGAGAGCAGAAATGCTCCAAATATTTGCAAATGTGGAACATTTCTGCTCTCTCCCTCTGCTTTGCTTGCTGCGTTGGTTTGTGTGAAAGATTAGCAAATCTGCCTATTGTGAAGGAAAACAGGAGAAGTTCTGGTTTTCTTTCTGTCCATTTATTTTGTAGTCCAAAGCACCCACGACCGGAGCCACCCAGCCATCGAGGATCCAACCACCGTCCGGCGTTGCTAGGATTCTCGGCAACCTGGTGGCAACGCTTGAGAATGTAAGAAGGAACATAAGGAACAATAGCAATGACTACGGGTCCGATTCACAGAACTAATTTAAGACAAAATCCTAACTTCTGTGAATACCAAAAGTAGTACGTTTAGGATTTTGTCTTAAGTTAGTTCTGTGAATCGGGCCCCATGAGTCTCGTGGAAGCACGTAACTCATGGTGAAACATAAGGTAATAGCACTGAAAAGTAAGGTAAAAACATTACAGATATATGATGGTGTTGTGGGTAAATGATGATATAAAGTAGATAGTAGCCAGGTAAATAATCAAAGTACGATGTTTATTAGTTGGTTTCAATAAGATAAGTATTAGGTCCCACCAGGAGCTTGATGGATGTTGCTCAGCCCTCACTCACCAACTGACATTCTCCACACACACCAGGCACACACACATTCCATTCACTCTGACATCACTCACACCAACATTCCACGCAGACATCTCACTCATTCTGGCTGAGCAACCTAAAGGAGATAAATCTAGTTACAACAATGGCATTACAACACTGCCCATAAGCGTATTGCTGCTAGGCTTTTAGGGGCAGATTTACAAGACCCGTGTGCCACTTTTGCGTCGTTTTCCCCATGTTAAAAATGACGCAAAAGTGGCGCAGTGGTCTTGTAAATCTGCCCCTTAGTACTTTCTCTCTATGTGAGTGATTTTCAGTGATTACATGGTTGAAGATGCATGGCCTGGTTAGGCCAGGGCTCACTGGGGGGGTTTAATTTGAGGCACTGGTTGCTGGTGGGGTACACTGGCGCTCTTTATAGGGACTGGCATGTATCATCAAAATTTCATCCAGAGCAATATAGAGAAAACTAGAGCAATATACTAAAGAGCTGATCTTGGTGAAGATGAAAGGTGACAAATTATTTTACACTAAACGAAAGCGAAGACAGTCATATATTCTTTATAATCCCCCACTTGGTGCACATATTCTAACACCAATTTTCCAGAGTCCATTTGATTCTATTGTTCAATCTTACATTGTACAGAGAATATGGATTGCTTGCGAAGAGGTACAAACAATCCTCCAAAAATTCCCAACGGTTCGCAGGCTCCTCACTGCCACCCGCGGTGCGAGTGATTACGCCATATGCGCGCCGGCCATCTTGTTTTTCAACGAAATGATATTTTTCGTAAGTTAAGAGAAAAATATATACCCTGGAAAGATAAGACGACTAACAAAACAAGCGTATTGAGCAGATAGACTTATTATAAAACACATGCGTTTATATGAAAATTAAAGTCTACAGAAAATAAATGGTGAAAATCTAGTAAATGCATCCTAGGTATGCAGACATATCCCAAAGGATTGTGGGTATGACGATTAAAAGGCTATGAGACCCACGCATGCTGAATGGAGACAGCGTGATCTCGTAGCCCCTCCCCCACCTCGAAGCATAAACATTGGACTCGGATGTGGCCTCTGGTCCCGCCCCTTTGATCTGAGCTCAGGCGTGCGCGCGGCTGCTGAGGCCAAGCTTCCGGTCCAGGATCCTGCACCTCTGTGGATGTGGACGGTAAGCCACGTGCACAGGCTGCAGTCCCACCGGCAGCCGACAGAGGGCCTGCTGCTATTTGCGCGGAAACAGATCCCACATGTAGTGTCCTGCTGGACACGTTCCAGTCTTTTTGCAAATGCAGCCCACACTGTACACCCACCCACCGCCGCCATTAACCAGCCCACTATCAGTGTCTGTGTCCAATTCCTTCCAGCATGCGGGCCTAGCACCCAGCATTACACCACACATGAATATTACTGCAATGGAACTAATACTGCAGAGACACACACGCAATCATTTGCTATATTCAATATAATTGAAGCCCCATAGCTGCCAAGGTTTCAGATTGCCATGTGTGACATTTTAAAAATTTGAGTGAAATTATGAGTGACATTTCAACGACCATGAGTGACACTTTCTCGCGAGCAAAAAACATGCAATTAAGGCGAGGGAAACTTATAAATATCAGAAATTACAGCCATCTTAGTGCCAATATCGGCGCCACTCACCAGCCCGCTCACTGTAACATACATTTTGGCAGAAATAAGCAGACAAGACAACTTTTTTTTTTGTTGGAGAAAAGTAGCTGCAGGTTTATTAGCATATACACAATGCCAACACGGTGGGTTATCTTACAGGCGATCCAAAAGGCAAGCCGCCCCTCGCGACCTACCACCTGATGGGCCAATTTGCAACGTGGCCTTAGCCAATCGTTGCTTAGCGGTTATGGGAGGAGATAGCCCCTCTCACTTCCGGTGAACCATTGGTCCACCCTCCTGCTCACGCCCCCCCCCCTACGAGGGGCGGAGCGTTCAAGCAACCCCCGGTTGTACAGGTTTCCAACCGCCCGTAGGATAGCGGGGCGCCGTCGTACCCCCAGGGTCCACCGCACAGACTTCCTGGGGATATTAGGCCTCAGCATCCTTTGTGCTCCTGAAGAGGGTACTCCCGGGTACCTTTCCGCCTCTGGATCGCCCTGTAACTCCTCCTGCAACAAAAATGAGACAAGATTAGAAAACATTACCCCCCCACCCTGAGAATGCCGGGTATGCGGTAGGGAGGGAAACGGCGTCAGGGTGAGGGGACAGCAGACAAAGAGGCCGCTCGGTGGGCGGGGGAGGAATATATACTCTCCCCCCGCCCACCACTGGAAGGACGTGACGCGCGGGACCCCCCGGGTCCTAAAGAGCTGGGCTGCCCCGTGTGCCTTCCTGTGGCACTACGGTGGCCGCCCTCTTATCTGTGTCCCCTGCGGGGACGTGTCGGTCGGCCTGCAGAGCAACAAGAAACTCCAAGAACTTCTTGAAACTGTGGCAGAGCACCAGCAATGGAAGAAGACTAATCCTATTGCTCCCTCCTGTAACCGCCGTGGATGATCATGAGGCGAAGGCTGAACCGAAAGCAACCGGGCTGGCCACCCGTTGTTGTGCTGGTAGGGGCTGGTGACATCACTGGGGCTCAGCTCTGCCTCTCCTCAGCTTGCGTTGTAATGATCACGAGGCAGCCGGGCCATTGCTTAGCAAAAAGATGGGGACCCCTGGCCTGGGCCTCGAGTCTGAGTCTCATGTTGTGGCAGGTCTCTCGGACCGTCCAGACCCCAACTCAACAGGATGTGTGAGCAGAGAGGAGCCACACTGAAGTCAACAACACCGGTCTCTGTCTGTGTGACTCAGTGTGTTTCGGGCAGGCCACTTCACAAATCAGAAAAAAAAGATACTGTGAAGAACACAGAGTGTAAATGTCCATGCACTGACTTGATAATAATGCCCACTATTCACAGCCCTAGATGACACTCAGAGCAGCTGCTGTGATAACACGTGCTGCAGAGGTATTGTATCATACTGACACCCATGAACAGCTTTGCCAATCTACCTCTGTCCTGATCTGAAGCCTCCTGCAGTGCTGCACCGTACTGACACCCACGCACAGCTCTACCGATCTACCTTTAGCCTGTTCTGAAGCCTCCTCCTTTATCCTGTACTGACACCCATTTTCAACTCTAACAATCTGCCTCTGTCATAACCGGAAACCTCCTGCAGTTCTGTACCGTACTAAAACCGAAGTACAGCTCTGCCAATCTACCTCTGTCCTAACCTAAAACCTCCAGCAGTGTTGTACTGACACCCATGTACAGCTCTGCCAATGTAAACTGCGTCCTGGCCTGACTGACACCCATGTACAGCTCCGACATCTACCTCTGCACTAACCTGAAGCCCCCTGCGGTTTTGTACTGTACTGACACTCATGCACAGCTCTGCCAGTCTACCCTTATCCTGAAGCCTCCTGCATTTCTGTACTGAACTGACACCCGTGTACAGTCTGCCTCTGTACTCCAAGCCCAACTCAATGTTCATCCATTCCGTTCGAACATACCGCCAGTGCCCCTAATTTAGGTCAGACTAAACCAGGGGCAGCAGGCTCTCTGACTCCGGAAGGATGATCAGACAGAGCAGCCCTGCAGATCGATGCTTTTTATTATGCGAAATTATTGTTTCACTGCATCATGTCATGTTAGTAAAGGTCACGGTGGTGCTACGGCTGGGCAAGTAGAATACCTGACGCAGTGCTCTTCGTAGAAGGTGCAAGGGGATGGGCTGTAATAATGCTGAAGGCTCAGTGGTTACCTCTGTGCGTAGGTGCTGCTGTGTGACAGAGTGTCTCACCTTCTGGCTGGCCTACCGGTACCCAATTTCTTTGAAAACTACTCTTCCTACTACATTCGCAGCCTAGGCTTTCTGTTTTTTTTTTTTAAATAAACGCATGTCACGGGAGGTAAGCGGCTACATAGAAGTTAACAAACAGCTCTGAGCTCTTGCTGCCGAGTGTCACTTTTGTCTTAACATGGTTGCTACCTCCTACATTTTGTTTGCTGTCACACTTGCACCAGACAGTTCCACCATTGCCTACGACGTAACGTTACGTTTGTTCTTGTGTTTGAGTGTCTGCCACTTATTGCACTATTATAGGCTCTAGTCTACTTGTTACTAACTTTGCACGCTTTTAAAACTTACTTGCACACGTCGCATCATCATGCCACTTTCCTGTAATGCAGGGTTTGTGCGATCTCGTTTGCTCACAATTGTCACTTATGCCTCATGTAACACGTTTGCTTAAGCTTTTTGTGTAATTAACTTGCCTCATAACTAGTGTCTCCTCAGTACTACAGAGTTGTTGTCTCTGTTGTTGAAGTGCTCTCTGACACCCGGGGTAAGTTGTCCGCGTGACGCGGCGCTGCAAAGTGCATAACATAAAAAATAAATAAAACCGTGACAGTCAGTGACTGACACTCTTACTAAGTGACTTGCTCAGCTGCTGCCGTGCCCACCCAGCCACGATGTGGTTCAACACTGGCCACTCTTGACGAGTCTGTGTGCCAGCTGTGCCTGCTGCTTCATCCCGACGGACACTGTCACTCCTCGGCCGCCGCCGGGCCGCGGCCGCCGTCACCCCCGACGGATCACCGCACTGAAATGCGTGAGTGTCACGCCTGTTGCGTGACGCTTGGCAGGACTGAAGCCCCGTTACCGTGACATGAGTGAGGCTACAAACCCATTCACTTTTATTAATGCACTGGTAGTGCAATCGGCTGTACCAGATATAAAAAGCCATGTAAAGTCACACTGCATGACTTTTCATTACCTTGTAAATATGTTTCCCTTTCAAAGGGGTTCAATGTGTGTTGCTGTGGGTGTTTCCCGCAAAATCCATGGGACTTGACACTACAGGAGAAATGTCACAAAGAAGAGAAATATTTATTTTTCTTCTTTTTTTCCCATGCACAGGAAGAAGAAAATACCATTAATTATTAGTTTTGTGCAGGAGGGTGTCAATCATCCCAGCAACGCAGGAACCGTGGCAAAATGATGCAAGGGGAAAGCACACTCATGTGTCTTTTGCTACTAATACGACGCATGTGGAGAAGTGTGGCTCACCGATTAGAGCGGCAGACCCTGAGGCAGAGGTCTGGTCCGGACCAGGGTTCAATCCCTGCCTCGGCGGGTCTTGGGCTCAATGTCCTTGGACCCGATAATTCTCGCCTCGGTGCCTACTCTAATCATGGGTTCAACGCTGGCAATAGCTTGCTTAAAGCTAGGATGCCTGGCTTCACCAGGAGTGGACACCTCACAGGAACAGGCCTGGAAGGGTTCCACAGCAGTATTCGTACAGCGCTTAGAGACCCCTGGGTGATAGGCGCTATACAAATCCAAATTACATTTACATTTACATCTCTGTGCTTGAAAATGACGCAACACTGCAGCCAGGCTTTCGGCGGTGCGCTGCATCATTTTCTTGTAGATGAGGCCCCTGGTGCTTAAAGCCAACAATTGCTTTAATTTAGTTGTCTCCCGCCTGAAATTGCCTCCCTGTTGTGTTCTTATTCTTGTTATTATTTAATACTGTGGAATTTAGAATGTATATGTATTCTGTTCTATGCTTTGTCTTGCTTCAACCAGTATCTCACTGCTGCTGATGCGGACGGACCTGTTTCCTGTGCCTTGAATATTCTACTTACATTTTCTCCAGGAATCTATACAACAATTTATGGTGGCGGGCTGGCGGATGAACTACTTTCTCAATAGGAACATTATTCAAGGAAAAGAAAAGTGATAATTAAACTCGGTTGGTGCTAAAGGGTATAACGGAAAACAGACAATACCGAGAAGAACCAGACTAAACGTCACTGAGGTACTCTCAACCTCTATTGTTAGTTATTTTCGTAAAACGGCGTGGGACAATCTGTCCGCTATTTTACTCATGTCAGTTACGGTATATGCGTTCTTTAACACCTTAGGAGCTTCGTAAATATACCTCCCCAGTGCTGTGCTGTCCATTATCCAGTGCTGAACTGGACGTCCAACAGTCGCACGCAGCACTGGGGAGGTAGTGCCCGTGACGACCGTTGGCCGACGGCAGCACTTAAAGGGTTAATAAGCAGCGCGTCATTTGAAAAGTCACTGCGCGCTCCTTACCTGCTGCCTCCAAGCAACGGAAAGACGCATTACGTAACGTGACGGGGTCACGCAACGTGACCCGACAGAGGAACCGTTTAAAAAAAAAACAATTTCCAGTCATTTCATCATCATACGTATCTTCCCTTAGCAACCGAAAACCGAGCAACTGCTTTAAGAGATTCTTATCGGATTACACAGGAAACAGGTGGGAGTCCTTAATTACGTTCTTATTCTTACTAAGAATTATTAAATTTTTGTTCATTTAACACGTGATTACTTAAGACATTATAGTGAATACTGATACTTTATATATTCTAACATGGCTCAACAAAACTTTACGATAAATCCTCCTCACAAAATTTTGGGTGTCAGGCAACGAATCAACTATGATTTGGACAGAGTGGAAAGATTTATTTTCTACATTGCTGCCATAGATGAAAACAAAAAAAGTCTGTTGTTCAAAAGAAAATAATTATTTTGTTATTACTTGGTCCAAAATGATTAAAAACATATACCAGAATGCCAAATCTGCAGTTAGTGGTGATACAGATGTATTTCTATTTGGACAAATATTTTACACCTAAAGTTTGCATAGGAGTAAAAAGGTATAAATTCTTCCAACGCAAAAAACTTAAAGGTGAAGCTGTTGATGACTATGTTGAGGAACTTAAGAAATTAGCCATTGATTGTAAATTTGGAGCTAACCACAATGACTTTATAAGAGATCAAATTGTGATACACACTAACAATAGTACTATTCAAGATCGCTTATGGATCAATGGTGACTCTTCACTACTTAAGGTGGTTAATTTGGTGCGCAAAGCAGAAATGTCAGGCAGGTGTGCAACAGAATTACAACTTCCAGACAAAGAACGGTCAGACGTGTGTAATGTGAGCCATAAGAATACATTTGAAAACAGTAAGGAATACGAACAACAATGGAGATCAAATAATTCAGAAGGGAGATCAAATAACTCTGAATGGAAATGCTATCGATGTGGCAGCAAAGATCACTTAGCACACAGTAAGTCATGTCCCGCACTTAAGCAAAAGTGCATGAACTGCGGTCTGGTTGGGAATTTCACAAAAAGTTGTTGAAGGAATAAAGTCAAAGTGAAATGCGTCCACGATGTGGGAAGTTCTAGCAGTAGTGAGAATGAAAATGAAGAAGGAAGTGATAAAACGTCATCTGTCTTAAATCTTCAAGAAAGGAGATTTGTGAGATGAGAAAAACAGATGAGAAAAATACAAAAGGGAAACCTGAATGCAACATGTCCATTGGTGGATTGAACATTAGAATTTACGCAGATTCAAGATCACCGTTTACAATAATCAATGAGGAGATATGGAAGGATAAGTTTAAGGAACGAATAGGGGAATATTTGTCTCCGCCGGATATCAAACCAGAAAGCTTTACAGGTGAAAGTATAGATATAATTGGGTACAGATGGTTATTATTTGAATTTAAAAACAGAAGTGCTAGAGGAAAGTTGTATATAGCAAAGAGTGGTCCGTCAGTACTTAGTTGGCAAGACCAAGGGAACTTACACATCATATTAGACCCAAATAGCAAGGAAAAAGTCTTGGTTGTTGACGAGTCAACGTCCATTGGAAAGGAAATGGAATGTAAATTTCCTGGAGTATTTAAAAAAGAATTGGGTACCCTTGAAGGATTTGAACATCAGATCATTCTGAAACAAGATGCAATTCCTAAAATTCACAAAATGAGAATGTGGACTATAGAGAAGCACTAGATGAAATAATTCAAATAAAGCACACTACGCGGTTGGCATGGTTGGTGCACATTGAAAACAGTTTTTTAAAGTTGGGCCTTTATAGGTTTTGGACAGATCCTGACTCCCTAACTCATTCTTCTAAAAACACTTCTCAAGGCAAGGGACTGGGAATATACCCACAGTTGTTTAATTCAAAATTCTAAAGTAGGAACATTGCCTCTTAATTTTTTGGATGCTAAAATTGAAAGTAAATGTGAATGCTTTATGGACGAAATCTAGCCCCCTGTGGCCCAATCATTGTATTTAAAGTACCGTTATGGCATTCTACAAATTAAATCCAGAACATCAGTGTAATAATGGACTCTGTGGCAGTACCAAATTGGACCTATGTGAATTGTGTGATATGAGTATTAGGGAGGATGAGGCCCATGTTTTATTTGTATGCCCCGCATATTTGAAGGCAAGAAAAAAGTGGATTAAACCCATTTGCCTCCTCTTAGGCTTTCGGCTTATTAAAGATGGGGAGCGAGTGTTTAAGGGCGACACATCACAGACTATAGTATTTAGTCTGAGCCGTTTTCTCCTTGCTGTGGCGATAGTTAGGAAAAGAAACGGGTTAAAAATGTGACAGTACTACTAGGACAAGTACTGATTTGACATGTGTTGACCTTGACCACAATCCATTGAATGAAATTATGCTGAATTTTGTCTACATATGTTAACCTTAATTGCACATGTGTAGTGTCTTATAGACTGCCATGATCCAAATACCCAATATCTCTAACATTTTTTAATACCTGGTATTCTTTTAAGCTTTCTTACTTTAAAAAAAAAGCTATTTATTATATTTATTTTTTATATTGTATTACCTCGCCCACGGATGTTTGGACTTGTCGCAAAGGATTGATGAATTCAAACTGTGTCTGGAAGAATTCTTAATGCTCGGCCTTACTCTGGCGAAACAAGACATTGCCAAAGCTTGAAAGAAGACGAGGGCCCCCTTGGTGGCGGTTTGAAAAAATGGTCTGGACTTCTGCATGGGTCTGGAGCAACCCATATTTGTAGCCAGGGGGTGTCTGCATAAACATTATAGAATTTGGAACCGATGGGAGGAGTATCGAGGTCTCTGGCTGGAACCTCTGGCGATAGAGGAGTCTATGCAGCCGGTTTGAGCCGGGGATTCTGTATAAGGGGAAGAGGGGGAAGGAGCAAAGGGGGTGGTGGGCCTGGTCTGGGACCTTCTGAACAATTTCCTTTTAATACTGTAGAAGTGGTAGAATGGATTTGTGCGATCTTTGGGGGGGTGGGAGGCCGGAGTTGGGGATGTGTTTTTATTTAATTCTCCTATGTTTTGTATTGTTGCTTATGGGGGGGAGTACAAGGGGGAGGAG
This sequence comes from Lissotriton helveticus, assembly GCF_964261635.1. Classification (NCBI taxonomy): domain Eukaryota; kingdom Metazoa; phylum Chordata; class Amphibia; order Caudata; family Salamandridae; genus Lissotriton; species Lissotriton helveticus. The sequence goes on along the minus strand of NC_136058.1, from coordinate 400,900,964 downwards.
AAACTACAGTTGGTTACTGTAATGAATGTATTGAGATTGCTTTGGCAGATGACTCTGGTGTGCAGAGCCCTGCATGATATATGTGAATCGACAAATAAAAAGTTTAAAAAACACAAAAAACAATCCCTACAGGCAGTTTCCTCTTTCAATGTGTACTATAGAATGCAGCACGCACTGAAAGAGGAAAAAAGAGGAGAATAAAAACATTTCAACTCGTTGCCCCTCCCTACACCTCCCAAGGGTAGGCGTATTATTCACACGCATTTCCAGATTTACGATTCCTCGTACATCTGGAAATGTGTCTGGTTCCACGGGTGTTGCAAGGGAACACCCACTGCAACACCCATGGAACACCCCTTCCACGCAAAATGCTGCGTGTAAAGGGGCCATATTTACAATGACAGGAACTTTTCCTGTACTTGTAAATATGGAGCATTCAAATCAAATACCCCACCAGTGTGTTACAAAAAGTGACATACTGGTGGCGCAAGGGGGCTTGTAAATCTGCCCGTTGTGTTTATTGGTGGACTCGGGAGCCAACGCCCCATGTGCTCCCCTGTGTGTTTCTCCCCACACATCACTACGTGACACTCGCCCCTTCGGACTGCGGGTTTGGTGGCTTTGTGAGGTTTTATTGTTGTCCTCCTCTCTTCAATTAATGTACCAAAGTCTGCCTGCATTTGGTGTTTGTTGGCTGTTCACCTCCTGCCCCCCGCTGCTTTCAGCACTGCATTTATAAACTGAACTTCCAGGACAGGTCATGTGTCTTTTAACGTGTTTAGGGGTATATTATCAAGACCAGTGTTAAAATTATTGACGCTTTAACAGCAGGAAACTGCCGCTAAAGAGGCGATAATGGGCTTGATAACATGGTGAAAAGAAGTATTTCTTAGTGGTACAAATTGCAACAGCGCACCAAACAGTACACTTTTATGTCAGGGTATTAATTTACATGGAGCCTGTGATGGTTCTTCAACCAACTTATCCTGCCACCTGCAAGGTTCAGCAGTTGCGCTGATAGATCCAATTTTTAGGCAGCTTTCTAATGGAAGCTACATTATGTTGAATGATCACAGCTGCTGTGACATGTTGCCAGGTATAACCTATCTCGTAACTGTGTCAGCCAGGGTCACTTGTTGTATGCAAGTATTGTTTCCTAAAGCTAAGACAGAAGGGGAGTCGCCATTATGGCCTTCACTGAACATCTCTTCTATTCTAATTGATACTTTAAGCAGAATGAAAGCAATTATTTTACAAAAAACTGTGCCACTGACCTCGTCCAAAGAGACATATGATCTGCAAGTTGCAAGGTCCTCTGCGGAGATACATGCCCTTTTATCCACAAACTGCCCTATACATTTCGTAGAAATGTTAGGTCGTATCTTAAACATGTCTGATACGAGTGGTATTGTACATGTATTTAAGACAGTTTATTCAGAACTGTTAGCACGTTTTGAAGCAGTCCTCATCATATTTCCAAACTTTGTGCACTTGGTGTTTGGCTGCCTCTCGTTTTGGGGCTCGCAGCAGAAATATTATTTTTGCTATTTCTGCTTCGATATGGCAAGCCAATCACCCAACGACGCTCGGATCACCGTGGAAGAAGCTGATGTTGGGAGGCTCTCTCGCATCACTAGAAGTCAGGCTCCTACAGGCACACAAGTAGCGGCTCCGCTGGCTCCTAGTGTCATCTTTAGTACATATGTTATGTTAAAATGAATTTGTAGCGCGCACTAATACTCTAGAGTGTCCTGGCGCGACGTACAACAGTGACCTGATGGAATGGAGCCGGTTAACAAAACTGCTTGAAGAGGAAGGTCTTCTGTTGCTTTTTAAAAAGTGTGAGGCTTTGGAGATGCTGCAATGACAGAGGCAAAGAATTCCAAAGGGTAGCTGCCTTAACAGACAAAGACAGGCCCCCCAGCCGCATTCTGTGAAAGCGTGGGATCGCCATCTGTCTCAGGGAGGCAGAGCGCAGCGGTCTGTTAGTCATATAAAAGGAGAAACGCTTCCTAATGTACAATGGTCCAAGATCGTGCCAAGCTCTGTGAGCCATAGTGAGAGCCTCTCTGGGCCACAGGCAGCCAATGCAGCTCACGTAGCTGCTGCTTTATGCTAGACCTTCCAGAGATGTTAAACAGTAGTTTAGCCTTGGCATTCTGTGTGATCTGAAGCTTATTAAGTAGGTACCGAGGGATACCCGCATACTGAGCATTGGCATAGTCTATGCGGGAGAGAATAAGAGCCCGCCTCACCATCTCCTTGGCCATCCTTGGAAGCACAGGAAAGAACCTTCTCAGTGCTTTAAGGGTGCTAAAACAGACTCCAGTGAGTTTCTTGATTTGCTCCTCGAACCGCAGATCCTCCTCAAACCAGACCCCAAGATTTTTTGCTGGGGCGCCCACAGAGTTAGGGCGGGATAATCAGAAAGCCATAAGGACTCCCTGAAGGCAGGCAGAAACTGGCCAAATAGAAGGATCTCGGACTTGTCCTAATGGCACTTAAGTTGTGCTTGCGCCAACCAGCTGAATACAGCAGAGAGACAATTGCGAGTGAGGTCCGTGGACAGGTCAGAATCCTCCCACTTGAATAAAAGCTTGGTATCATCTGCGTATGCAATTATGTTTGCACCTAATTCCTCCGCCAGAGCAATCAAAGGGGTCATGTAGATATTAAAGAGCAAAGGGCTCAAGGTAGAGCCCTGCAGGACCCCCATGAGCCTTTTTCGGGCCGAAGAGGAACAGGGGGTCATCCATACCTGTTGGGAACGATCTTCCAGAAAAGACTTAACCCAGTCCCAGGCGGCGCCACCAATGCCTATATTAGAAAGGCAAGCAAGGAGTAGTTGGTGGGGCACCGTATCAAAGGCAGCAGAGAGGTCAAGTAGAATCAAGGCCGCTCTGCCACCTGCATCCAGGCACTCCCTATTGCCTCAGTTACCTACACTAGCACAGCCTCAGTACTATAAGTAGCCCGGAAGCCAGACTGCGCCAGATGGAGGAGGCCAGAAGACTCCACATAGGTGTCTAGCTGACGAAAGATCACCTTCTCACAAACCTTTGCCAGAGCCGGCAGAAGAGATGTGGGGCGATAACTGACAAGTTTGGATGGGTCGAGAGAAGGTTTCTTCAGAAGAGGTAGAAGCTTGGCCTGCTTCCATCTCCCTGGAACCACAGCAGTCTGAATAGATAGATTAATAATCGTTTTGACCTCTGGATATACCACTTCCGTGACCCCAGCCAGGGCTCTGGCAGGGCATAGGTCAGTTGGAGACGCTGATTTGAGGGATTTAAGGATGGCTAAGATATCAGATCCAGCTATAGGCTCAACGTTCCTAAGCATAGGAGCCAATGGCAAGGGTGCAGGGAGGGAAGGGGGTTGATAAACCCACGCTGCCACATCCACCGCAATCCCCCCCTCTCCCCGATGAACGATCTAGCCGTGCAATTTTAAATCCCACAGGAATAGCCAGCTCGACCACCGGGGCACAAGATTCCTGAAGCCAAGTTTCAGTAATGAATAACAGATCTAAGTGACCATCTGAAAGGACTTCACATATATCTGAAGCATGTTTAACCATAGAGCGAGCGTTAATAAGGGCTGCCCGAATTCTATTCTCCTTCTCACTGCATAGGGCGATGGCAGGCATCCTGGCATGAAAGCGAAACTGACATATGGGACAGGTCCTATGTAAATATTGGAGTACTCCCCATTTCTCCCCACCACTGCACCTTGCCTTATTGAAAGCCAACAGTTCCCTTCTACTAATAAACCTTCTGGCTCCTATCTCCCTCGGCGAGAAACCGGCATCATGGCTGGCGCTGGTCGCCTCCGGGGCGCGGGTGGGCGAAGACGGGCTAGTCTTTGGCGCGCTGCGCCAGCCTGCTGCGCGGACGCAGCATCCAGTTTAAAAAGGCGTCATGCCTGGTAGACTTGATAAGGGTCCCCTGGTGGTGACCTGAGGAACGGCACCCGTTCAAATTTCTTTTTAAGTCGAACCTAGGCAGCGCATGCGCTGTCTAGTGACATGGTGTATCTACTGTATGACGTAGCAGCACGCCCATGGCTTGTGATTGGTTCCTTCATGTGCCTTTCGAAATTACTTTGGTTTGGTTGGTGATTAGGTTACATTTGTCCCTCCTTCTGCTGTTCTGTTCACGCCCTGGAGACTGGTCCTGTTTCATGGATCATCTCACGATCGGCCTTATACGTTTCTTTCGGCGCACTACTTTTACGATTGCCTCAGAAGACTTCCTTGTAGTCCTGTTACTGTTTAGAAATTGCGAAGAAGTGGGTGTGTGATCATGGCCCGGGATGGTGGCATTGGTGCCCCGCCCCCCTTGCAGCAGCCCCTCGACCAAGCCCCCAACTCTGGCTTCTGTGCTCGGACTGTGGGTTCCTGCTCATCTGACCCAGTCAGACCGAGTATGGGACCGATACTACTCCCCCTCCCTGCAAGGGCTCTTCAGCTGAGCCTGGCTGGGATTTGTATTGCATTGTAATTCTTTTTGTATAGCGCTTAATACACCCAAAGAGGCGCTGATGCGCTTATTTTGTAAATGAAGTAAACACCACCGCCCCCATTAAAATCAGTATTTCCTGATTCAGCCGGGAATATTGTAATCATTCCCGAGCCCCCCTCCCCTTTCCCCCTCGCCCCCCCAAGAATTATTAAGCACTATGACATCTAAAATTACAAACCAATGGCTTTGCCGCTGATTTTTAGAGTGAGAGAGAGTGTGTGTAAGTGAGTGTGTGAAAGAGAGAGTGTGTGTGTGTGAGAGAGAGTGAGTGAGGAGGGAAACATAGAAGGTGTCCACTAAGCAGCAGCTGCAGTGTCATCAGCTGTTACTAGAGGGCAGTCTGCCTGACAACAACCAGCTGTTTTGGGGAAATGTACATACCCAGAAGCCACCGCAAAGCCACAAACACTAGGGGCAGATTTACAAGCCCCTTGAGTCACTTTTAACATGGGAAAAGTGACGCAAAAGTGGCACTAGGGGCTTGTAAATCTGCCCCTACCATTTCATTGTCAATGGCAAAATAGGGGCATATTTATGAGTTCTGGCGCATCTCTGCAAATTAGCAGGGATGCGCCAGAACATATGCGTCACGCAAAACTACCCTTGCGTCACGGCGGATGCGCCACATTTACAATGTGGCGCGCCGAGGCGCAAGGGTAGGCAGATGCGTGACGCATGTCGTGATGTATGGGCATCGCATCGCTGGAGTTGCGTTGCAAGCGCGACGCGACTCCAGAAATGCTCGGGTGTGCCCTATACTTAACGTGCTGCGCCAGTCCTTACGCCTGCTTTAAGCAGGCGTAAGGAATTGACATAGCAGCGTCGCACAAGTGCCTGCGTGAAATCTTGTAGATTTCACGCAGGCACGTTTGCGAGGCGCACCTGCCCCGGAACGCCCACCCTGCGCTGGAACGCCCACATGTGGCGCAGGGCTTTACAACGTGACGCATCTGCCTAGATGCGTCACATTGTAAATGGGTCACAGGGATGCGCCACGTTTACGCCACCGTTGCGTGACGCAACGGCGGCGTAAACGTGGCGCAAGGGCCTTGTAAATCTGCCTCATAGTTTTTGTAACATTGAGAATCAAGATGTACTCTATATGCGCATGTGTTGGCGTTATATTCTTGTTGCTTTTAGTTACGTTTGTACGCAACGACGGCGTAAACGTGGCGCAAGTGCCTTGTAAATCTGCCTCATAGTTTTTTGTAACATTGAGAATCAAGATCTCCTCTATATGCGCATGTGTTGGCGTTATATTTGTGTTGCTTTTAGTTACATTTGTAAAGTTACCATCATTTTCCTAAGTATTTTTTTGTAAAAGGTTGACGGACAAATTCCCAAACTTAGGGCCATTTTAGTCGCTTGTCGAGGTTCATCTGCACTTTGTGTGGCGATTGCTTCGCAGCCATTTGGCTCCGATCAAGTGCAGTTCACTTTATTGTCCCTCGAGGGAGAACCGTCAGCTGGGAAGTAATCATTGCACTTTGTGTGGCGATGAAACTCTCGAGCAGTGACGCAAGAGACGGCGGTAACGTCACACGTTTATAGTAGCTGAGCGGCTGAGCGGCTCACTGTGCAGTGTGGCAGACCGGCTGGATGGTGATTTTTTACATGGGTCACTGGGCCTGGCTGGTCTTGTGTGCAGGTCAAGCATGACTCACGGCCGGGCTGACGTCCTCGGTAGAACGGCATGGCTGGCATGGCTTGTAACACAAGTTCAAGTTCAGAAATTTGTATAGCGCACTACTCACCCATATGGTTTCAAGGCGCTTTTGGGAGGGGGATCGTTATTTATCGAATAGCCAGGTTTTAAGTTCCTTTCTGAAGGAAATGTGGTTCTGTGTAAGGCGGAGGTGAGTGGGGAGTGAGTTCCAGGTACTGGCCGCCAGGAAGGAGAAGGATCTGCCACCCATGGTGGATCTTCGGATGCGCGGGACTGCGGCGAGGACTTGGTTGGAGGATCTTAGTTGGCGGGTGGGTGTGTAGAAGGACAGTCGTGTGTTGAGGCATTCGGGTCCTAGTTTGTAAAGTGCCTTGTGTGCGTGGGTGAGGAGACGGAACGTTATTCTCTTGTTGACGGGAAGCCAGTGAGGTCTTTCAGGTGGCCGGTAATGTGGGCTTGGCGAGGGATGTCCAATATGAGTCTGGCTGATGTATTTTGGATGCGTTGGAGTTTTTTCTGTAATTTGACTGTTTGCTACCTCTCACATTTTGTTTGCTTTTGATACTTGCACAAGTGCCACCATTGCCTACGTAACGTTTGTTCTTGTGCCTCAGTTTCTACCATATATTGCAGTATATTACCTCTAAATGTACTTTGTTTTCTCCTGTAACCTGCACACTTGTCACTCTCTCCTCCTGCATTGCACTGTTTGCTACCTCATGTATTTTGTTTGCTCACAATTGTCACTTCTACCTCTGTAACTTATCGTCTGCTTTGTAATTTGTTCATTTCTAATTTTATGTTCCTATTGTCAAGCGCTCTGACGCCTTCGGGTAAAGTCCGCGCTATATAAAAACGCATAAATAAAATAAAATAAAATAAAATTAGTTGACCTCCCTGTGGTGAAACCCTCCTGGGCCCGACCAGCGCAAGGCTGACCGGCTAATGCTGACTGCGAATTGGTTCCCCGCAGGCTGACCGGCTAATGACTGACTGCGAATTGGTTCCCCGCAGGCTGACCAGCTAATGGCTGACTGCGGAGTGGGTCCCCGCTTTCGGCTGGGCTGGTTGGCTGCTGGAGGAAGGGCAGAGCTGACAGACCAGGGCGGCTGAAAAGATAAGCCATGCCTAGTACCCCCTGGGCTAGTACGACGAGTGAGTTGGCCGGGACGGAGGTCGAGGCTGGCAGGTGTGGCAAAGCTGGCTTGACCGGTTGACTGAGGGCTTGACAGGTAGATCCAAATAAAAATTCAATAAATGATAGCTCGAGGACATTTTTTGAGGATCTTGTGAAAGTCTAGGTCCAAATCATTGTCTAAAAATATTAAAAATGAACCATTATGCTGCTCAATTCAGGGAGACACAATTTCTGCCCTAGATTGATTGTGGAAAGCATCTTGTGGAAGAAGCTAATATTGGAAAGTTTTCTCGTATCGCTAGAAGTCAGGCTCCTACAGGCCTCACAAGCAGCTTTACCAGCGATTTATAATCATTACAAACAAATATAAATGGGTCGTAAGACCAGAGCGCTCTGTACATGACTCCGCTGGCTCCTAGTGTCATCCTTGGTATATATACAGCGTCATGGATGGAACCCCTGGTGATGACCCGTGGAACGGCGCCCGTTCAAATTTCATTTTAGGCGGAGCCTAGGCAGCGCATGCGCTGTCTCTTGACATGGTGATTCTACTGTATGGGGTAGCAGCACGCCCACGGCTTGTGATTGGTTTCTTCATGTGCCTTTCTAAATTACCTTGGTTTGGTTGGTGATTAGGTTACATTTGTCCCTCCTTTTGCTGTTTTGTTCACGCCCTGGAGACTGGGCCTATTTCATGGATCATCTCACGATCGGCCTTATACGTTACTTTCAGCGCACTACTTTTACGATTGCCTCAGCTTCTGCTTTAGAAATGTTGGGGCAAATTCACAAGAAAGTGACTATGTGCATTCCGCAAGCCATTGACTGTGCCGCACTGAGTCACTTTCAAAGCACAGGAATGCAACATATTTACAAGAATATGTTGCATCTCTGTGCTTCCCCCTGCGCTGGGGCACAATCTGCTGCCATGCACCGGTGCAGGCACCCTTGCGCCATGGTACAAGGCATTTTCCTCTTTAAATGCATGCTGTAGAATGCAGCTCGGATTGAAAGAGGAAATAAAAACAAGGAGAAATGAAAACATTTCTCCTCGTTGCGCCTCGCTACGCCTCCCCTGGGGAGGTGTAGGATTCACACGCCTTTCCAGATTTACGATTCCTCCTAAATCTGGGAATGTGTCTGGTTCCATGGGTGTTGCATGGGAACACCCACAGCAACACCCAAGGAATGCCCCTTCCACACAAAATGCTGCGTGTAAAGGGGCCATTTTTACAAGGACAGGAAAAGCCAGAAAGGGTGGCTTTACCTGTACTTGTAAATATGAAACATTCAAATACGCCACCAGTACGTCACAAAAAGTGACATACTGGTGGCGCAGGGGGCTTGTAAATCTGCGCCAATGTGTTTATTGGTGGCCTCGGGAGCCAACGCCCCATTGTTATTGTGCTCCCCCTGTGTGTTTCTCCCTGCACATCACTACGTGACACTCGCCCCTTCTGGACTGCGGGTTTGGTGGCTTTGTGAGTTTTTATTTTTGTCCTCCTCTCTTTAATTAATCTACCAAAGGCTGCCTGCATTTGGTGTTTGTTGGCTGTTCACCTCCTGCCCCCTCGCTGCTTTCAGCGCTGCATTTATAAACTGAACTTCCAGGACAGGTCTTTTAACGCATTGGGGGGCATAATAGCAAGAACCCTGCGTAAAATTATTGCAGTTTTATCGGCAGGAAACTGCCGCTAAAACGGCGATAATGGGCTTGCTAATATGCGTTATAGAATTCCAATAGAAGCCCAGGTTAGATGTGCAGGGCTTCTATTGGAATTCTATAACGCTTATTAGCAAGCCCATTATCACCGTTTTAGCGGCTGTTTCCTGCCGATAAAACGCCGATAATTGTACGCAGGGTTCTTGCTGGTATGCCCCTTAATTTTAAAGCAGCACCGCTTGTCTCTGCTTTTATAACATTAACTTGCAGAACAGGTCTTAGGTGTTTTAACGCATTTAATTTAAAAGCAACATTTTTGTTTTGCAAGTGCCCCATGCGTGTTTTCAAGCCGTCTACCATAGCCAGTCCATTTTGCTTCTTTTCCCTCCCGCCCCTGTCTGTGTTAATCTCCCTCTTAGCGCCCAAATTTCTGTTTCTTATGTTTGTGCCCTTCATGAAGTCATGGGTTTCAGCAGTGAACAAGGATTTCTTCCATTTAATCCTGTTACTGTTTATAAAGTGCAAAGAAGTGGGTTTGTGATCCTGGCCAGGGATGGTGGCATTGTTGCCCCACCCCCTTGCAGCAGCCCCTCGACCGAGCCCCCAAATCTGGGGCCTTATTTATGAAAAGTGACGCATCGCTGCGTGAAAACAGCGCTGCGTCACTTTTGACTGCGCTCTCCCCGCGACATGATTGATGCGTCATATTTATAATATGACGCATCATGTCGCAAGGAGTTACAGATGCGTCAGTATTTCTGACGTATCTGTAAGCACAAAAGTCACGCATTTCTGGGGTGTGTCACAAAAGTGACGCAACTCCAGCAATGCGTCCTTTCACATGGGGAAAGCCCCATGTGAAAGGGCTTGCTTCAGTCTTACGCCTGCTGTGAGGCAGGCGCAAGATTTTGACGCACCAGTGTCCTAAAAGTGACGCTGTGAAATCTCATAGATTTCACTGCGTCACTATTACGAGGCTTTTTGCGTGTGAACGCCCCCTTTGCATACATTATACCTGACGCAGGTAAAATGTAGCGCAGGGGTTTACAAAGTGACGCATCTGCTTAGATGCGTCACTTTGTAAATAGTGCGCAACACGACGCATGTTTTACGCCGCCGATGCGTCACAAAAAGTGACGCATCAGAAGCGCAAAACTCACGCACGGCCTCATAAATGAGGCCACTGGGGCCTTATTTATGAAAGCCTTGCGCCACCGGTGCGTCACTTTTTCCCATGTTAAAAGTGACGCACCGGCGGCGCAAGTCCTTCATATATAAGGCCCTCTCTGGTTTCTCTGCTCGGACTGTGGGTTCCTGCTCATCTGACCCAGTCAGACCGAGTATGGGACCGATACTACCCCCCTCCCTGCAAGGGCTCCTCAGCTGAGCCTGGCTGGGATTTGTATTGCATTGTAATTCTTTTTGTATAGCGCTTGATACACCCAACGAGGCGCTGATGCGCTTATGTTGTAAATGAAGTAAACACCACTGCCCCATTACAATCGGTGTTTCCTGATTCAGCCAAAGATATTGTAATCATTCCCGAGCCCCCTCCAAAGAATTAATAAGCACAAAAATGACAAACCAATGTCTTTGCCGCTGTTTCTTTTTTAGGGTGATTGATTGATTGATTGGGAGTAAGAAGGGAAAGATTGAAGGCGTCCACTAAGCAGCAGCTGCAGTGTCATCCGCTGTCCCTAGAGGGCAGGCTGCCCGACAACAACCAGCTGCTTCGGGGAAATTTGCATACCCAGAAGCCACTGCAACGCCACAAACACCTCCATTTCATTGTCATGGGCAAAATCGTTTTTTGTAAGATTGAGAAGGTGTATCTATTCTATATGCGCGCGTGCCAGCCTTATATTGTTGCTGCTTTTAGTTACATTTGTAAAGTTACCATAATGTTCCTAGGATTTCTTGTGATGGATAGAGGGACAATAGCCAGACGAGGACTGCCATTTTAGGGACAAGCCCCCACATGCATCATTGTGTCATTTTGCACTTCACTATTTGCGAAAAATAAGGAATCGCAAATTGAGAAGTGCAAAATGCTATGCATCATTTTTTTCGGTATTTCTTTGTGATTAATCCCAAAGAAATACCGAATTCTTAAGGTAATTTTTGCAATTCCCATTGATTCCTATGGGCCAAAAGGCCCATAGGAGTCAATGCAAATTGTGAGTGGCACTTAGAAAATTTCATGGGTGCAGGGGGGGGTCCAAAGGACCCCCCCCATGCACCCCTGAAATGTATTTTTCGCATCATGTTGCACACACACTCCGTAACATGAATGTTGAAAAAAAAGCATTTTCAACATTTTAAACACTTTTTCCAAATTTACCGAGTGGTTCAACCACTCGGTAAATTTGGCACCCTATTTGCGAATTTTCACTTTTTAAAATAATGATGCATTGCTTTTAAGAAATCACACATCTGCGACTTCTTAAAAGCACCCGCAATTTTAGAATTCGCAAATATGTTACGAATTCTAAAATTGCTTCATGCATCCCAAAAAGCACTTTTGCATTCGCAAACGGACGATTTTAAGGAATCGCACCGTTTGCGACTACAAAAATGCTTGATGCATGTGGGGGAAGATGTTGTAGTTCATTCGCACTTCGAGTGGCGATGAGAATCAACAGTTAGTCTAATTTTTGGAGGATCTGTGCTCAGATCCAACATTCTGTATAAAAGAGGCGCGTTCCTTCTCAAGGACCTTCATGCATGTCAATAGCTCCCCGCTCGGTGCTATGGGGGACGGGTTTGGGGGCGGAGGGAGCTTTCCCTTCAGCTGCTGCACTCACAATTCACGGCTTTCAACCAATCAGAGCATGACGTTCACTGAACATTATTCTCGGCCACAATAACCCCTGGGGTGCTGATTGCGTCCTGCACTTACCTTATAGAGAAGAATAAAAGAGTTTACAACTTCTACCATCTAATGCGCTTTCCTATTTAATAAGTGAATGAATAAATATCTGTTTCTTCCAGTCCCCCGCCCCATCCTCCCCGGGTGTCTACCGTCTGTCTAGCTTCTTGGGGTGCTTCTCGCTTGTTCTGTTGGACCTGGGGTCTATCTGGCTGGACCAGTCACCAGGGGTGCGGGAGGGGGATATACTGCATCAGTGTGTACGCAGGGGTGATGACAGCTGATACAGAGGCTGAAATAGACCCCGCCCCTCAGTGCACTGTGCACGCTGCAGGTGCACCAACGGGGTACTGAGTACCATTAGAACTGACCGGCCTCCGGCTGCTTATTGAGTCTGGAATGACTTGTCAGCCAGGAACGCAACACCCATTGGGCTCACCGGGCTTCAGCCCCCCCCCGTTGTGTGTGTCAGCCCCGGCTGAGAGAGCGTCGCGGGCTGGCAACCGTCTAATTGCAGCCGCACCCGAGTACTTCACAGGTCTTTAAAAAACCATTTACTTTTTAATGAGGCCTTTGTTGTGTTTTCACCCCTTCTTGGAGCCACTCTGCCTATGGCAGGAAGACGTATCCACTCGCCCCCCAAAATGTGGCTCTAGTTGCCCGCCTGCTGTCGGCCAAGTTCGGATTGATAAGGCAGGCACTCAGGCAGGGAGGGATGGGCCTGTAACTGAGGGCCAGTTGTGAGCTGGTCTTTCTGCTCCTCTCTCCCACCCAGATGGAGGCTTGCACTGTTCTTGCCTGTACCCTGCTGGGCCGGCTTGCTCCTATACGGGACACTGGTCCCTACAGCCATGACATCATGCCAGGAGAGTCGCATTGTACACTAGTTATCTTTATTTAGACCACACCCCTACTTAGATAGGCCACAACCCTTTGAGGTTTGCCCCGGTCCTTTTAGAGCGCCCCTAGTTTTTTTCCCACTTAAAGCCCTGGTGGAAAGACTCTCATGGAATAAGCTAATGTTGGAAGGCTTTCTCATATCGATAGAAGTCAAGTTCCTACACGGCACACAAGCAGCTTCACCGGCAATTTATAATTAAATACATATGGGTCGTAGTGACCAGAGCACTCTGTACATGACCCTGTTGGCTCCTAGTGTCATCCTTGGTATACATACAGTGTCATGCCTGGTAGACTTGATAAGGGACTCCTAGTGATGACCTGTGGAACAGCACCCGCTCAAATTACTTTTTAAGTGGAGCCTAGTCTTTCGACGTTGTATACTCTATGGAGTAGCAGCACGCCAATGGCTAGTGATTGGTTCCTTCATGTGCCTTTCAAAATTACCTTTTTTTTTTTTAGTGTAGTAGTTGTTTATTGATTGATTAATTAAAATCTTTATGAAAAGGTAAATACTCCATTATGTAAATTTGAAATACAATACGTCATTAAAATTCCATTTTACATAGCAGTAAATCTTTAAAATTATATACACTCATTATTAAAACTGTTTAAATAAAACAAATTCATATGTTTAAGAGTTAATGGAGAATATGATCATTATAATGATCAATGTTATATTGTTCTAATTTTTACGATACAATTGTTAAAAATTTTGTCAAAGCAGAATTAATGGGTACATCATCTGGGAAAAGACATCGAATCAATGCTTGTCTGCAAGTCCTTATCCCTCTTTTATTAAATAACTTTTTAATAATGTTAGTCTTTCATTTTTTAGTTCTGGACAGAGGCACAGCAGATATATAATATTTACCTTGGTTTGGTTGGTGATTAGGTTACATTTGTCCCTCTTTTGCTGTTTTGTTCACGCCCTGGAGACTGGCCCTTATTCATGGAACATCTCACAATCAGCCTAATACATTACTTTCGGCGCACTACTTTTACGATTGCCTCAGCTTCTGGTTTAGAATTGTTGGGGCAAATTTAAGAGAAAGAGACTCAGGGGCAGATTTATGATAACTGGCGCATCCCCAGGGATGCGCCAGTTATTTTGCGCTGCTGCTCCGCCACCCATGGTGCGCCGCATTTACAATGCGGCGCACCATGGGGCAAAAACGGCACAGATGCGTGACGCATCTGTGCCGTAAAGGTGGCGCATTGCTGGAGTTGCGTCGCAAGCGCGACGCAGCTCCAGCAAGGCTCGGGGGTGCCCCATCTTTACAATGCTGCGTCAAGACCTACTCCTGCTTCAAGCAGGCGCAGGGTTTTGACGCAGCATTGGCCTGAAAGAGACACTTTTGCGAGGCGCACCTGCCCCGGAACGCCCACCCTGCGCTGGAACGCCCACAAGTGGCGCAGGGCTTTCCAACGTGACGCATCTGCCTAGATGCGTCACGTTGTAAATGGGTTGTAGGGATGCGCCACGTTTACGCTGCAGTTGCGTGACGCAAATGTGGCGCATTCCCGACATAAATCTGCCCCTCAGTGCCTTCCGGCGGCCATTTGGCCGCGCTGCACTGAGTCACTTTCAAAGCACAGGGATGCAACATATTTACAAGAATATGTCGCATCTCTGTGCTTCTCCCAGCGCAGGTGCACGAACTGCTGCCATGCACCGGCGCATTCACCCTTGTGCCATGGTGCACGGATGCCTGCGTCATGGGGAGATTGTTTTTGTGCAGGAAGGGGCACCTTCCTGCACAAAAACAATCACTGCAGGAATGTTCCTCTTTCAATGCGCGCTGTAGAATGCAGCACGCATTGAAAGAGGAAAAAACGAGGAGAAATGAAAACATTTCTCCTCGTTGCGCTGCTTCACAAGCATTTCCAGATGAACGATTCCTCGTAAACCTGGACCTGTGTCTGGTTCCTTGGGTGTTGCGTGGGAACTCCCACAGCAACACCCATGGAACGCCCTTTCTGCGTAAAATGCTGCGTGTAAAGAGCCATATTTAGAAGGACAGGAAAAGCGACGGAGGGTGGCTTTTCCTGTACAAGTACATGTAAATATGGAGCATTTAAATACGCCACCAGTACGTCACAAAAAGTGACGTACTGGTGGCGCCGGGGGCTTGTAAATCTGCCCCGTTGTGTTTATTGGTGGACTCTGGAGCCCACCCCCCTGTTAATGTGCTCCCCCTGTGTGTTTCTCCCTGCACATCACTAAGTGACACTCACCCCTTCGGGACTGCGGGTTTGGTGGCTCTGTGAGGTTTTATTGTTGTCCTCCTCTCTTCAATTAATCTACCAAAGGCTGCCTGCATTCGGTCTTTGTTGGCTGTTCACCTCCTGCCCCCTCGCTGCTTTCAGCGCTGCATTTATAAACGTAAGTCCCAGGACAGATCTTGTGTCTTTTAACGCTTTTAGGGGCTTATTATCAAGGGCATTATCGCCGTTTTAGCTGTACTTTTCACCGTTAAAGCGGCAATAATTTTGACGCCCTATCAACAAGGTAGCGCTAACATTCATTAGCGCATGTAAGCTGCCGAATTCCCAATGCCTGGCATCTCAGCGATAAACATCACAAATGAGATGCAAAGTAGGGGTGGCTGGGAAACTGCATGGGAAATTATCGCTAAGGCAGCTTTGTGATATCGGCAAAGAGCCTTAGCGATAATAATCATCATGTTAACTATGCCTTAACGCAGGAATTTAACGTCTGTTAAATTTGTAACTAAGGCATACCTAACATGGGAGGTGGATTATGCTGATATGACCGCAGGGTCGTATCATCAAGGTTATTGCCATTTTGAACGCAACATTGCTGGTTTTCCAGTGATGTTGGCCTTTTCCCTGGATATTGCTGTAATATTATTGCACTGGAGTAATGCATTGTTGATAACGCGCTAACCAGGCGATAAATTCCAGTGATAAATATAAAAGCACTTTGGGATATTTGTTGCTGATATGCCCCTTAATTTTAAAGCAGTTCCGCTTGTCACTGCTTTAATAACATTAACTTACAGAACAGATTTTGGGTGTGTCTACGCATTTAATTTAATAGTAACATTTTTGTTTTGCAATCACTCCATGCGTGTTTTCAGGCCGTCTACCATATCCTGTCCATTTTGCTTCTTTTCCCTCCCGCTTCTGTCTGTGTTAATCTCCCTCTTCCCGCCCAAATTTCAGTTTTTCTTCGCGATACGCCGTCTGTTGCTGATATGCACCTTCATTTTAAAGCAGTACTGCTTTTATAACATTAACTTACAGAACAGGTCTTGGGTGTTTAACGCATTTTTTTTAATAGTAACATTTTTGTTTTGCAAGCACTCCATGCATGTTTTCAGGCTGTCTATTCAGGGGCGTAACACAGATCCCCGCAGTGCGGGCGGCCCCTGCTCCAGGGGCACCCCCACTCAACGGAGCAAGCAAGCAATTCTCTTCAAGACTTCATGATTTAAATGGTGCGCGCATGCCACGGCCTCTTCATTTATTAGATGGTTGGTGTGCATGCGCACGCTGGGGCCCGGCCGGGCCTCTGAGGCTTCCGCTTTTCAAAATTAGATAGCGTGCAGTTGTCTCCGCGGACACAGGTCTGTGAAAGAAAGTGAGGCATCTGATGGCCCCTGCCTGCATCCAGTGATGTGCACAGCCTCTGCCAGCCCCGCAGGTCAGTACTAGAGGAGACTCAGATTTGGGACAGTGTGTGGCTCTCTCTTGAGCGTGCCCAGCCTCCTCACACCCCGTGGCCTTGCCCGGAGCCGTGCACACACCCCTCACACTTCCCAGAGAGTAAGTAGAAGGCGGGCACCTCGGCGCCGTAGGTCATGTAGTTGCTGTAGCCATGCGCAGAGGAGTAGGGGCTATGAATGTTTTACTCTCTTTGCGGCTGCCCTCCAGTGGGGTGCCGGTGCTATTTGTCAAGGGTCACATGGTTTCGTGGCTTGATATAGCTGAGATGAGAACTTTGGTGTGCTGGTTCCACAGGTGACACCTAATCACGAGACACAGTGCCCTCTCTGCATTGGAAAAATGGCACGGGTGCCCCTTCTGAATAGTCTCCAGGTCTCCACATCCCTCTGCTCCCCATCCCCTGTGAGGATGTTTATGACCTGGGCCATGTGATGTCTTTTCTAGTTTGGGTAGGTATAGGTGGGCATTGCGAAGGCCTCTTGGCTACCCCGCCTCCGCGCAGCAGCATTGGAGCAGGCAAATGAAGCTACGTTGATGGTCAGGAGGGTGGGCACTGGGCAGAAGACTGGGGGTGCACTTTGGAGGGGCAACAGGGAGGGGCGTAGCACTTCCATGCACAGGGATCGTGTTTGTGCCTGCTTTCATGTTCCAGGGTACAGGGCTCCATCGATTAACATATAAACACACTAGTCCGTTCAGAGGCGAGTCCTGCGCTTGCTTGGTCTGGGGGGCAGTGGGCTCTGGAGATAGGCTGCAGAACAAACTATGGTCTTCAAGGCACAGGCAGCTCAAACCCTCTGCATGCACCTCCTTGGCAGGTCACTCGAGTGTGGCCCAGATCAGGGTTTGGTGGCAGCTGATAGACCGTGCAGGTTCACCTGCTCGTTTTACCATACTCACCTGGGCCCATAAAACAACATTAACACTTTGAACAGGTGACCCTTTCCCTGCGCCTACCAAGTTTAATTTACCTACTAGGACCTATACCATTGACTTACCAATCTTTGTCGCTGGTACCTAAAGTCCTAAGGGTTCCATGGAGTTAGCACAAATAGGTATTATAATAACTTTTGCATTTACCTTTAAAATAACCACAAACTCGGGAAAGGTTTAAACACTTTAAGAAAATTCGTAAATGTCAATGTCCACAAAAATTCAATTAAAGCTTGTCCAATTAGAAGAAAAACAATGAAAGCGAAATGTGCGAAGATTTGATAAGAACTGTCATTAAGCATTTGAACATAGGCAAGGTAGAGATAGGGAGACAATACAAGGACAAACCCACATGGATTTTATAATTACCTAGAATGGTATGACGACCAACCCTGGCCATGGGCTGGGACAAGAAAACAGGACTCCCGAAGGTTCAGGTGTCATGTGTGTTTCATGTTTATGTTGTTTCATGTTTATTTATTTGTTTGATTAATTAATTAAAATCTTACAAACGGATAAAAATGTATACAATAATTAAATACTGATGCATTGCATATATTCAAATACTTCTCATAAAACAATAAAAAGAAGTCTGACCCATAAAAATTGTTCCATTAATCAACTTGACAGTAATTGCACAAAAATTCAAACACCAGCATCCAACTTTTTCTTGGCCAATATAAGAAATTTCACAAATGCTGAATTAATTGCTAAATCTTCGGGATCTAAGCTTGCCATAAGAGCCTGTCTACAGGTCCTTATACCATGTTCATTAAATAGTTTCTTAAGAACAGCTTTTCTTTCGACTTCCAGGTTCGGGCAAAGGCACATTAAGTGTATGATGTTTTCTTGACCAGATTTACAAAGCATACACGCCCCAAATTCTTCAGGTCTTTTCCATGGTGCCAAATGACATGAACCTGGAAAGATACCAAACCTAGCATTCATAAAGATTTTTTTTTTTTCCGTCCATGATGTTTGCAAATAGGTTTGGATCTTCTTTTTCTTAAAACTATTTACTATTGGCCACGCATGGTGTCTTTTAGTAAAATTATCTTTGTCCTTTATCAAAGAAAGATAGTCCGTGATTTTGTTTATTGTCTTCTTGAAACTCTCCTGTTTGATCGTGTTGTTCCAAATAGGAGCTAAACCATAGTCCTTGATTGCCGATTTTAGATAGGCGAAAATAGTTAGGGAACGGTTGGTGCTTGCTTCTTGCCAAAGAAGGCGGGACATTTCGTTGTCATAATCATTTTTAATTCTGTTCCACACCTTCATTATGTTTCCCTTTCATGCACAAGATTGGTCGTTCAGACCAAATTCCAACCTTACTTGTGATTGTGAGGCATTCTTACGGAGTGAAAATAAGTGACGATAGGTTTTTGCTGCCGAAGTATTGATAATCTCTGCATCGCTCCCATTGAGCACCTCACTCCCATATGTTAGGGAAGGCAATAGTTTAGCAGATATTGATTTTAATAGAGGGCGGCAGGACAAATCTCCAATGGATTTCTGGACAGATCTAAATGCGGCGGTAATGGAATTCGCTTTCCTTGTAATTTCACTTTTCTAATGAACAAACTTACCATTATCGCTGTAAGTTACTCCCAAGTATTTGTAATCATTTACTTGTTCCAATTTTTTACCTTCCAAAAACCAGGTATGCACATACTTTAAACGTACATTTTTGGTGATTACCATGATTTTAGTCTTTGCATCATTAATGTGCATACCGTTTTCCTTGGAGTATTTAGATATGCCGTCGATCAGTCGTTGCATCCCCACCTTTGTATAGCTCATTAGAACAACATCATCCGCATATAGCAGGTTTTATATCGGAGTTTGAGCCAGCCTTGGCGGGTGGGTATTAATAACATTAAGGTCAGAGGTGAGATCGGATAAAAATAAGTTAAAAAGTAGGGGAGCTAACACACAGCTCTGTTTAAGCCCATTCGATGTTGAAATAGTTTTAGTCACTCTAACCCAAGTATCAGAATGCAAAAGTTTAATCATTTTTAACAGCTTGGCTTGAATTCCTTGTTTTGCAAGCTTGGTCCAGAGAAGCTCACGATCAACACAGTCGAAGGCAGATTTAAAATCTACAAAACACAAATATAAAGGTAGATTTGCAATTATTGCCCTTTTCAATTAATATTGCTAAGATTAAAAGATTTGTTGTTGTGCCAAGACCTTTGACAAAGCCTGTTTGGTTTGGGGGTATTACCTGCACTTCTTTTGCCCACTCAGTTAGGTTCGTTAAAAGAATATTGGCAAACAACTTTGCATTTGAATCCTGCAAGGTAATTAAACGGTAATTTTCTGACTGTTGCCAGTTGCCTTTTTTAAATATTGGGATTATAAGCGAGCCTTTCCACGAGGTTGGTATTTCCCCTCTCTCGACCACATCATTAAAAACAGCTGTAAGATGATCTGACCAGAAGTCGGGCGATTCTTTAAATAATGCAAAGGGAATGCCATTCGGCCCAGGGGCGCCATCTTTTTGTTTTTTTATCAATCTTGCCACTTGACCGGGAGTTATACTCACGTCTGTCACTCCTTCTTTGCAATTCTTTGTTAGAGAACTTTCCACATTAGGTTGTATTAAAGTTCCTTGGTTTGGATTGAGATGAGTTTGTAGAAAAGTTACCCATTTTTCTTCGGATAAACTTGATCCAATTCCCAGATTCTTTGGTCTAGATAAGCAATTAATAAGTCTCCAGAACTCCCTTGAATTTGCTATTGAGCTTGCATGGAATATTTTTGTCCATAGGTCCTGTCTTGCTTTATTCTTTTCATTCCATATCAGTTTCCTTAGTTTACAATTGATATTCGCCAATGAGGCTCCTATATCTTTGTTAGACGGAGTCCTCTTTAGGTGTCTTCTCAGTCTGTTTCGTTGCCTTCTAAGTTTCCTTTTAGCATGAGGTAAAAAGATCGTATTTACTGCATCTTCCCCTTTTTTGCAATATGAGCTTTTCCTTTCTTGGGTGATTGTCGATGGTAAATTATCAGTGACTACTTTGTGTGTAAAGTTTTCCCATTGTTCAATGGGATTTAAACTTTTTTCGACCATGGAATCCATCAACAACTTTTTTGCCCTTACAGTGATCTTGTCCATGTCTGCCGGTTTCCATGTTAGTTTCATATAATTAGCAGAACAGATTTCTCCAGTAATTGTCAGGAAAGATTTAGATTTTGTACATATTATGTTGATGTCGTGATTTGCTTGCTGTGGTCGCTTTCCATCATCTTGATTAAGGAGTAGGATATCACCTTATAAAATATAGATAAAGACGTCAGGGTGTAATCAATTCGGGAAGAGCAATTTTTTGAATGAAATGAGCAGGCCGGCAGAGAATCAGTAGGAAATCTGCTGTTCAATGTTCTTAGACCTAACGCTTCCATATCCCTCACCAAATTTACCCCGATTTTATTAGATCGACTAATGTGATTAGGGTCCATTATTGGGTCAGGGATTGCCCATTGTTGATTTTGAGATTGCACAAATTCGCTTCGTGCTAGGGGTGTTAGCAAATTGACGTTGAAATCCCCTGTAACAATATAGTCAGCTAGAGGCTCATCTAATATTTGTTCTAGTAATAGATTATTTAAGGCACTGATCAGCGTATTCTTTAAAGACCTGTTCGGAGGTAAATATACATTTACTAGAGTGAAAACTTTATTCGAAATATTTATTCCAGGTTTAGATTGGATTTTTAAAGCCTGAAGGTTAGGATTGAACGTGAAAATTAACTCATGTTTCGCATTAAGTTCATTTGATACAAAAATTGCTAATCCTCCACAGGGCCGACCAAATTTCTGATGTTTTACAGCTGGTTCAAAGTAACCCGTGTGATGTTTTAACGTAAAGGGGTCTATTGCCCATGTTTCCTGCAGTAATATTATATGGATTTCCGTTGAAATACTTTGGATTTTAGCTTCCATCCGCTGACCGGAGATGCCATTAATAGTCCTTTAAAAAAAAAATTTTTTTTATTGACAGCACAAGCAAGCATTCATTACAAAAATAAAGCATTTTCGAAGAATAAAAAATTATAGTACATACAATTCCTTAAAGACTTACGGCCTGATTCATGTACATGCCGTTTTGCGTGTCCCTAATAGCGAATCATAGCGATTCGCTATTGAGGACACGCAAAAAGGCATTCATGTAGGAATTGCTACTTAAATAGCGATTCCTACATGTTCTTTATTTGCGAGTAGCAATTTGCTACTCGCAAATACTCCCCAATTATTCCTATGGGCCAAGAGGCCCATAGGAATGAATGGGGATTTGCGAGTAGCAATTTGCTACTCGCAACTAAGATAGCGAATTTAAGGGTGCCAGGGGTGTCCAAAGGACGCCCTGTAGCACCCCTAAAATGCACTTTTGGACAGGTGTTGCGCACACACATGTCCAAAGGACATGTGTGTGTGCTACATGCAACTTTGAAAAATGCTTTTAAAAGCATTTTTCTGAGTTTTTGCTATTTACCGACAGGTCTGACCTGTCGGTAAATAGCGGCCCCAAAAGTCCAAAATCGCTATTTTGTTTTGTGTCATGAATAGCATTTGAGGAATCTCTATTAGAGATTCCTTAAATGCCATTCCACGCAAATATGCGAATTCTTACATAGCGATTTTTGCATTTGGTATCATGAATACCAAATGCAAAAATCGCACTCGCAAAGGGCCAGATTCTCAGAATCTGGCCCTTTGCGAGTGCAATTTACCTACATGAATCAGGCTGTTAATCAAATAGCGAATAGGCAAAGAATTTACAGTGTATCAAAGAAAAATGCATCAGTTTCGTCTTAAGGCTCATCGTGTAGGCTTACAGCCAGCTTTTAAACCAAAAGTTAATCAATTAAATATGAATTCCCAAATGTTAATGGCCGGGTTCATTGATAGTCATAGTCAGAGTAGAGCTAAACAGTAAAAATCCTACTCGGAAAAGCAATAAATCCAGGTCCCAAAATAGTAAAGTGAAGGAGATTGGAGCTATTCACAGATCTAATACAGCAAAAACAAAAGGGGTTGTTCATTCGAGAGTAGGGAACAAAATACCCCATAATTTATCCAATTTCTTCAAAGAGCAATTCCCTCGAATTTTTGCGGATGAGAATTCCACATCATATATCTCATTTATCAAAACCACCATTCAGTTACCAATGGTGGTTTGTCTGAGATCCAAGCCCTAGCAATTATCAATCTGGCACAGGAAGTTAAAATAAACATTAAGTCCCTATAAATAGCAGTATTTGGTTGTATTCCCAAAAGTATCATCTCGGCAGAGAGTTTACCACAGAATATTTTTTTCAGTTTCAGCACTTTTTCTATTTCGTCCCAGAGTGTTTGTAAAGCCGGGCATGAGAAGATTATATGTACCAGATCAGCTGCTAGTAGGTCACATTTTGGGCATTTTGTACGTTCGGATAATGCATTGTTCCCTGACCACTTAGAAAAGTGAAGCGGCATGTAGTATAGCTGGCATACAGTCTTGTAAGATTGAAGTTTTAAGCTAGAAGAGTGAGTTAAAGAGTTGTTGTTATGGAAGAAAGTGGAGATATTGAGCGCGGAGATGGGCATTCCTAAATTAGTAGTCCATTTCTGTGCGAGTATAATGCAATCATCAGGTTTATATTGGCAGAGACATTTGTACCCTAAGCTGATTATATCATTATTTGTTTCCCCGTAAATACCAGTCCATATTTCTGAGTCTGAAATTTCCTTAAATTTCATTTTATTCACGAATAAATCACGTATCTGTGTGTACTTGAATAGCGCATTTTCCGGTAGTTTATAAAGTATTCTTAAGGTATCAAATGTTAGAAAACCTGATGATCCATATAAATCAGAAAGTTGGTTTATACCATGATTAGCCCATATTCTAACTATTGGATCGCTAAAAATCTCAGGTAAACTCGGGTTATTCCACATGCTTAGCTTAGAGTGTTGTAGAGCTTGTAGTTTTATTGGTAGCCATGATGGTATTCCATATATGAACCGCATCTTTAGCGGTCTTAAACTTCACGCGTTTGAAATAGTTCGGGTCGAATTTACTCCAAGCATAAATTGGTGAAAAAAATAAGGGTAACTAGAGGAAAAAAGACTACGTATCCGACCCAGAAAAGAAGCGTAAAAATAAAATGTAAAATCGGGGAATTCAAGGCCGCCCTTGATGGCTGTTAGTTTGAGGAGAGAAAGAGCTCTGCGATTTTTCTTGTAGCCCCAGATATAGCTGCCTAGAATACCATCCAGTTTTTAAAAGAATAAGTTGTTAACAAAGAGAGGGATAGACCTAAACAAATACAAAAACTTAGGCAGGATATTCATTTTTATAAGGTTGATTCGTCCAAGTAAATTTAAGGGAACCTTATGCCATTTTTTGAGAAGCCCTGTTGTCTCCGTCAATAAGGTATCATAGTTTAGAGCCATAATTCTTTTAAGTTAGATGTTATTTTAATACCCAGGTAATTCGCGGTATGACAAACTCCCAAGACTGGGGCCGGCAGCTTATAGTTAACAACGATTTGAGTTTTGTTCAAATTTAGTTTGTATCCCAAACCGTCAGCTTCCTTAATAATCCCAGCTATAGCTTTCAGCACGTCAGATGTATAAATTGCCAGATCGTCTGCGTAAGCAGTAATTTTGAGGGAGTTATTACCATGAGTAAATGGTATAATACATTCTTGAGTCATTATCTATACTAATATAATAAAGAGAGAGCCCAAACCTTTGAGGCGGGTAATCTCAGGAACCACAGCACCAATCAAACACCCAATACAGCATTGGAAAGGGCAGTTGCAGCAGAAGGACGTAGGCTATGCAGACGCCCACCATATACTTTTAAAAGGTAAAAGAACTGTGCCAGCAAAGTAGTCCCTTGTGGGCGTGTCTGCATTGTGCTGTGGGTGTGTGCTGGGGGCGTGACAATTGCTGGGGCCATTCCGTCACGAGTGTTGTTTTTTCTTCCCAGGTTCTATACATTCCTGCTCCTTTTAAATAGTAATTCAGTGGAAGTCCCTTTCTCTTAGAACCACCCCAAGCACAGTTATGGGCAAAAATACAACTAAAAGGCCCTGCAAAGCATTATGGGATAAGATTAGCATCATTTTTAGCATTCATGAAAGGGTTTCAATGTTTTTGAATTTTACTCATCAGGGACATCTTGGGACGACGAGGTGAACTGCAGCTTGATGTATAATATTTTAAATGCTATTGCATTTGCCTCATCAGGGACATCTAGGGACGACGAGGTGAACTGCAGCTCGATGTATAATATTTTAAATGCTATTGCATTTGCCTCATCAGGGACATCTGGGGACGACGAGGAGAACTGCAGCTTGATGTATAATATTTTAAATGCTATTGCATTTGCCTCATCAGGGACATCTAGGGACGACCGGTGAACTGCAGCTTGATGTATAATATTTTAAATGCTATTGCCTTTGCCTCATCAGGGACATCTTGGGACGACGAGGTGAACTGCAGCTTGATGTGTACTATTTTAAATGCTATTGCATTTGCCTCATCAGGGACATCTAGGGACGACGAGGTGAACTGCAGTTTGATGTGTAATATTTTAAATGCTATTGCATTTGCCTCATCAGGAACATCTAGGGACCACGGGCCTTATTTATGAAGGCCTTGCGCCGCCGGTGCGTCACTTTTAACATGGGAAAAAGTGACGCACCGGCGGCGCAAGGCGTTCATAAATAAGGCCCCACGAGTTGAACTGCAGCTTGATGTATAATATTTTAAATGCTATTGCATTTGCCTCATCGGGGACAACTGGGGACGACGAGGTGAACTGCAGCTCTTTGTAGAATTATTTGGATACTATAATATTCACTTCCCACTACTAATCTCGTCCCATAATGCTTTGCAGGGGCTTGATCTCAAAATCATCACCTCTCTCACTGCTTGCTGGAAGCTAATTTCACTTTTCTGAAATGACTATATCCATTTTAGCATGTAGACATACTTGTTATTTTACCTTGAATATATGAGGTTTCTGTTTTAATAATTGGAAATCTGACGGAACAAAATATTGTGGATTTATTGTACTAAGTTCGCGCCAATTCCGCCCACCCCTAATTTAAATACCCCTGCACCCCATAATTATAACCCACCCTTACTCTATAAAATACCCCAACACCCTTAAACACTAACCCATCTTAACCCTATAAATATACCCTGTACCCCAAAACCCAAACCTATCCCTAAACCCTAAAAATACCCCTGTATCCCAAAACCCAAACCTAGCCCTGAACCCTATAAATACCCCTGTACCTCAAAACCCAAACCTACCCCTGAACCCTAAAAATACCCCTGTACCCCAAAACCCAAACCTACCCCATAACCCTAAAATACCCCTGTGCCCCAAAACCCAAACCTAGCCCATAACCCTTAAAATACCCCTGTACCCCAAAACCCAAATCTACCCCTGACCCCTAAAAATAACCCTGTGACCCAAAACCCAAACCTAGCCCAGAACCCTAAAATACCCCTGTGCCCCAAAACCCAAATCTAGCCCAGAACCCTTAAAATACCCCTGTACCCCAAAACCCAAACCTACCCCTGAATCCTAAAAATACCCCCGTACCCCAAAACCCAAACCTAGCCCAGAACCCTTAAAATACCCCTGTACCCCAAAACCAAACCTAGCCCTGAACCCTTAAAATACCCCTGTACCCCAAAACCCAAACCTACTCCTGAACCCTAAAAATACCCCTATACCCCAAAACCCAAACCTAGCCCTGAACCCTAAAAATACCCCTGTACCCCATAACCCAAAACTACATCTGAACCCTTAAAATACCCAAACACCCCAAAACATATACCTCAAACATATACCTCAGTACCCCAAAACATATACCCCTATACCCATACTTGCCTTATCCTAACATTTAAAAAAACACATGCTTTTACCATTCATGCATTTACAACTAATTTCATTGTAAATGTATGCGTGGTAAAAGCATATAAAATGTAATGCCATGCGTTATAATGGCATTGCGGAGTCATGGTACTTTCGTAATGAAAGTATGCGGTGTGATGGTATGTGGAAAGAAAGTTGCGGAATAATGGGTGTTTACCCTCCCCCGAAAGTACATTGGTGGCACGGCGGCCCACATCTCCAGCAACATACTCATATTTTTTCACCACCGATTGGAAAAATGCACAGGTCTCTCTCATTGATGCCCAGCACCGACATACACTTTTAGACACACCTCCCACCACAAGTTCTAGAATTGCGAACTTTAGAGATGGGGAGCTACGTTCGAATCTCGGCATCAGCTCAACATCCTGTGATTCCAGGCAAATCGCTTTGTCTCCCCGTGCCCACCACAAATGAATGTGTTCTTCTGTAATGTAAATTGTGCTCATGCCATGTTGTCGAGTTCGTGCTATATAATATTGCAAGGAAAATAAAGTAGGGAAACTCGAGTTCACACACTACTGAACGCGCACTCTTAAGTGCATCAGCAGTGCACTGTGAATCGGAGCGTTTCACAGGCCTGTCACAGATAAGAAATGCTATCAAAACGAAATCCTACGAAACAATATACTACTGGCCGGCAGCAATTCATAGCCGGACAACGTCGGGACGGGCTGCTAGTCGGATTAATAAAAGGCTCCATTGAAAGAGCAAACAAAAGGGGAGACATGGGGCACCCTTGACGTGTGCCTCTTAGAACCGGGAAACTATTAGAGATTAAATTGGCATATCCTATTTTAGCATCGGGTGAGTCATACAGTACTTGAATCCTGGTTAGAAACTGTTTCCCAAAGCCCATCCTCCTTAATACAGCCCAGAGGTAATCCCACCCCACTCGGTCGAATGCTTTTTCTGCATCTAATAACACCATACCGAGTGGGGAGGAGTTAGTATTGGCAATGTCAAATGCAGTAATAGCAGTGTTGACATGTGCTGTCGTGTCTCTGCCCATGACAAAACCGTGTTGGTGTTGACTAACTATTTTAGGCATTATAGGGGCTAATCTCATAGCTAGTAACTTGGAATAAACCTTAGCGTCGGCGTTTATCAAGGAGATGGGCCTGTAAGACCCACACTCCACAGGTGATTTGTCCTTTTAAACAAAATAAATTATTTTGGCAGTTTTTCAGGAGTTGGGGGCTTTGCCTGTGTTTCCAATTTGATTAATCACCGAACAGAGTGTAGGTAACAGTTCCTCGCTACAGCATTTATAAATTTCCATTGGAAGTGTATCATCACCAGCGGATTTTCCCTGTGGGAGGGAGGAAATAGGCAATTGTATTTCGGATAGTGAAAAATGACTTTCAAGTGGTTCCATAAGTCAGGTTCCCTATCTAATGTCCAGTTCTTGATTATATATCTTTGCATGTTCTCTTCAGGAGGCGTAGATTCAGGTGTATAAAGATTGCCATAGAAAGTTACAAATTGTTGTAATATCTGTTCTGGTTGGCTATAGCTAATCCCATCTGCCCCTTTAATATTTTTAATCAAAGAATTGGCCCTATCTTCAGCAACCTTATAGGCTAGAGTCTTGCCAACTCTGCCACGGCTTTCATATTGCGACTGTTTGTATTTGTGTAGTTTTGAACTAACTTTCTCTCTTAAAAATGTTTTAGTTTTGGACCGAAGGGTAGTCAGTTTAAGTTCCAGTAGAGATTTATTTTTTGAAGTACGTCCCCCTAAGTTCTCTTGTATAATAGCCTCAATCAAATGCTCTTCCAGTGACCGTATTCTAGAGGTAATTTCCAAGATCTCGTCTTTTCGTTCTTTGTTTTGTCTCATAATGAACTGCTGTGCGAAACCTCTGATGCTCGCTTGCATGCATCCCATACATAAATAAGGTGTGCTGAGTCTAAATTAAATTCCAAGAATTCTTTAATATGTTTCTTCAATTGAGAAACAAAAAAGGTATCTATTAACAAATATCTTGGAAAAGAAAATAGCCTGGCAGCCGGTTTAGTAGATAAAATATTAAACCGTAGTATGATGGGGTTGTGGTCCAAAGTTACTTTTGGACAGATCTCCATTTTACAACCATCTAAAACACGATCAGTCGTCCATGCCATGTCAATGCGGGAGCACATTTGGTGGGGGCAGAGTAGTATGTATATCCTGCAAGTGTTGGATATAAATTCCTCCAAGCGTCTTTTAAATTATGAATGCGCGATAGCTCTAAAATAGCTGCCCTAGTTTTACGCATACGCTGTGATGGGCTCATCTTGATCGTGTCCCTGGTATAGTTCATAACACAGTTGAAGTCCCCCATCATTATTATGTCCCCCTCCCAGTCCAGAAGTTCAATGTTAAGACGATCAAAAACCCCAGCATCGTCAATATTTGATCCGTACAAGGCACATAGTACATATTTTAAATTCGTTAGGTTAAATTTTGCTAATGCCCATCTACCGGCTTTGTCTGCAGCAGTTCTAAGTACATCCACCTTGAAAGTTTTTTTCTTAATTATGGCAACCCCCGTAATCGGTGCATTCAGAGAGGTGCAAGTAATCAGTTCATATCCCCCTTGTTCCATCATTTTACGATCCTGAAAGCGGATATGGGTCTCATTTAAAAGGGCAAAGTGGGGGTTATACATTTTCAGTTCTTTGAAGACTAATTGTCTTTTGATTCTATTGTTGAGACCGGAGACGTTCCATGCTAAACAATTTATTTGATACATTTATTCGATTTTAACCTCTGTAAGCAGTGCCCATTGCATTTATTCTTTAAATCATTATTCAGGTCTGTGCATATGCTTGTGCTGTCGCTTTCCCCCTTATTTCCTGTAGTAAATACGCAGGTAGGCGAGTGTAGAGTAGATGAACAAGTCCTTTAACCACTTGGATGCTAGGGCATGTACAAGGATATAATGTAATTTCCATTGAAATGAATGGGCACTCCATGAGGAGCTGAGCTCGTCATGAGCGTCCAAGGGGTTAATAAGATACGGAGTAAGACAAGAACAGACTGTTCTCAGCAGCAATACCAGTCACCTGCCATGGAACAGAACAGAGAAGCATAAGACAACAAGCATTCCTAACATTACATTCTAGCAAGCAGTTCTAGGAAGACTAGAGCGTTAACAATATACTAACAATGTACTACACATCTTCTTTCCTTCTTTTTTAAAAGCAAAACAATCAAAGCAAAAAAAAAACTCGAGAAAACGGAGCATCCCCAGCACCTGAAAGATTGACATCACTCTGAGGGATACATTGCACCTGAGACTGAGTGGCTAATAAATACACACTTGTAGGAGAAGAAGCATCAACATTATCCCTTGAAAAATCACAGGTTCCAGGAGAAGAAGAAAACTTATTCTCAATAGAAACAGCTTTAGATCTTTTGTAAAGAGCTACCCTTCTAAAGTTCCAACACTCCCCATTGTTGAGAATCACACAATGATCGAGAACTTTCATCACTTTGAAAGGCCCTTTGAACTTCGAAAGTCCTCTTTGAACCCTGCCACTTTTAACTTTAACGAAGTCACCCACAATGAAATGAGGTGTATTGCTGGAAGTAGAAATAGCAGAAAATCTGTCACAACGCTTGTTTTGCAAAGTGACCACTTCCTTCATCTAAGATGGAACTAATTTCAAGCCCGGGTTGCGTCCCCTCATCAACTCAAAAGGAGATTTCTGCCCATGGGCCAACGGCGTTGTGCGATAGGCCCACAACATTTCATTAACCATTTTCCTGACGATACCCCCACTAGAAGATGCCATTTGGATAATTCCCTTAACAACCTTATTGGCTCTCTCACACACAGCATTCCCTTGGGGATTGTACAGGGAGGTGCGGTGATGTGAAATACCACACCCTTTCAAAAACGTTTGCATGTCCTTAGAAACGAGTTGTGTGCCATTGTCAGTGATCATGACAGACGGTAAACCTTCATCTTTAAAAAGATTTCCTAGGAACCTAATTGTGGTTTCCGTGGTGATGTCATTAGTAAAATGAACAACCAACCACTTTGAATAAACATCCACCATCACTATTGCTAACCTGTCTCTTTCATTTAACTCACCTATAGGGCCAATGAAATCAAGAGAAATCGTATGCCATGGCAAACCAGGGTTTTGTATATGTGCTTTGACTGATTTTGGTCCCACTCTCAACCGTTTATCACCTTCTCTGCACATGACACAGTTCTCCACCCATTCCACAACCTGAGCATCCACGCCAGGCCACCAAAATTGATCCTTAATGCGACGCTGTGTAAGGGTCTGGCCTATGTGACCCTCATGAGCCAAAGCCAACAATTTATTCCTAAGACCAAAAGGAGGTATGAACTTCTCACCCTTCATCAAAATATTTTCATTGATAATTGAAAGATCATCTAAGACTTTAATAAAAGGTCTAGCAGAAACAGAAACAGAGCTCTCACGTCTAGAACCCAATTTAATCAGCTTGATGACTTCCTGAAGAGTAAGATCAGCTTTCATTTCCCTCTCCCAGTCTTTTTGCCAAAAACGCACCCTCACCCACAAAAACAGCATCCTCAACAGAAGCAACAGCAATATCATCTAAGCTCAGAGAAGCCTCAGAGTAAAGAGAACGCCAGTCCAAGGACAACCTAGAAAGACAATCGGCCTGTGTATTTTTCCATCCCTGTATATATTCCACAGAACACTGGAATTCCTGAAGTTTTGCAGCTAACTTCATAAGTCTAGCGGAACCCTTACCAGTGCCACCCGGTGAAAGAACTTTAATAAGGGGCTTATGATCCGTCCTTATAATGAATTTCATGCCCCAAAGATAGGTTCTAAAGTATTCCACTGCCCAAGAAGCAGCCAATGCTTCACGTTCAATAACCAAATAATTTTTCTCTGCCTCTGTCAAAGTTCTCGACGTAAAAGCAACAGTAGATTCAGACACACCCTTCCACTGTGAAAGAACAGCTCCAAGACCAGTCGCACTCGCATCAACTGTAACAATTGACTTCAAGTTCACATCAAAAGGTGATAATACACTCGCACCACAAATTTCTTTTTTTATGTTATCAAAACATTCCTTATGCTCACTGTCCCAAATAAAACTAACACCACGCTTCAGTAGAGATCTCAGACACACAGTCTTGTCAGAAAAATTACATACAAACTTCGAGTAATACTCGATAAGTCCCATAAAGGAACGCAGCTGATCCTTGTCTTTGGGTGGGGGAGCGGAATGAATTGCTTGACACAAATCTCTTTTTGGTTTGATGCCTAGAGGTGTGATAGTATACCCAAGGTAATCTACATGATCAACAGAAAACAAACACTTATCTCTGCGAAGAGTAAGGCCAGCAGAAGATAATTTTTCTAGTACAGTCTTGAGAGTGGAATTGTGCTGTTCCTTGGACTGGCCATAGATCAAAATATCGTCCTGGAAGTAAACGACATTCCCAACACCCTCAAACAAACCTGAAACCATCCTTTGAAACACACTAGCTGCAGAGTTGAGCCCAAACGGTAGACGAGTAAATTGAAAGGTACCCCAGAGAGTGATAAAAGCAGTCAGGCTTTTAGAATCTCTATGTAAATCGATCTGGTGATAAGCACTCCTGAGGTCCAATTTAGAGAAAACTCTAGCTCCCTTAAGCGTGGTAACCAACTCTGTGATGTTAGGCAAGGGAAAAGTATTTGCCACTACACATTGATTAAGAGACCTGAGGTCCACACAGAAACGAAGCTTGCCGTCGGATTTCTTCGTGACGACAATCGGAGAAATCCAAGGCGACGCTTCTACAGGCTCAATCACACCCATTTTCAACATGTCATCAATCAACTGCTTGACCTCATCCCTGACTACAATGGGAATACGCCTAACTTTATGCTGAACAGGAATGGAGTCCCTTTTCAAGATAATTTTGTGAGAATAACCCTTGAGGCGACCAAGACTTTCTCCAAACACCTTAGAAGCACCAGACAAAATACCATGCAAATCAGAATCTTCAACAACCATGACCTGCGGGTCAGCTCGGGGATTGACTATGATGCTAAGATCGTACTGGTGGATCCATCCTAAAATAGCCGTACCAGAAACAGAGACATAGACTTTCCCCTCAATCTCCCTGTTACAAAATTTGATATGAGCTTTAAAATATCCTAGAATGTCTAAAGGCTCCCCCTGATAACCCCCAGGCGAAATATCTTTTGGAAGAAGTGGACCCGTGCCCCAGACCTCCACACACAAGTTGTTGGGAATAATTGTGTAGCGCGAGCCAGAATCCACCATTAAGTTCACAATCTTGTCATTGATAGTGAACGGTGCTTTTGGTCTGTTCTTCCTCTTTAGTTCTTCCTCAGAACTACCACCATCCGATCCCACAATCAAAATTTTATCGTTATTACCACACATGTTATCCTCTATGCAAGCTACAGCTGTGCGACTTTTGCTCTTACAAACCCTCGCATAATGTCCTAACTTCCCACATTTAAGGCATTCTTGCTTAGCAGCATAACAAAATTTTGATTCGGAAGAATGACCAGAGCTACCACACCTATTACACAGTTTCAAATTGTAAACTCTAGGGGGGGGGTTTGGATTTGAGGTTTGACAGGGACAAATTTTTTAACGAACCTTTTGTTCCTAACAACAGCAACATCATTCTGAACTTCATAATCCTGAAGTTCATCGACTAGATCATGTGCGCCTATTTCATTTACATCACTATTGACTGATCTCTTCTCCAGTTCCTTCATACAGCCCTCAGACTGTTCAACTATTTTGGCTAAATCAATTGCTGTTTGTAAATTCGGATTTTTTGCAGCCCACAAACGTTCTTGTATTTTGTTGTTATTGCACTGGACAATAATCTGGTCTCTGATAAGGTCATCAGTCATATTTCCAAACTTGCACTTCACTGAGAGTTCACAAAGCCTTGAAACAAAGTCATCTATAGACTCGCCAACCTTTTGATTTTTAGTATAAAATTTGTATCTGTTCATAACTAGGTTTTCTTCTTTTGAATACCTAACCTCAAGGCGTGAAACAGCTTCTTTATACTCATCCAACGGAGCTTGTGACCAAGCTGGTAGAACCTGAGGCAAGAATTTGAAAACTCGTTGCCCCTCCTTCCCTAAAGAACTTAATAAGAGTGCTTTTTTCCGCTTAGATGAGAAATCTTTTGCATCCAATGCATCTAGGTAATTTTCGAACATAGGAAACCAATCTTCCCAAGATATACTGGGTTGTCCTGGGTTGACAAGAAAGCTGGGCGGAGGCACCACTGAACAGTTTTGTGAATTGCTTTGGACTGACATCTCAACTACAATCTGTGAGTGAACACACAATAATCAGTTACCACTTACTAAATGAGAAAGAGCACAAGTAGAATACCCAGGATACATAATGAGTGACTGAATGTAAAGGCTTTAAGTCCCTATATGGCAGTCAAACAGCGTGTGCATCGCTGAAGAAATAAAGCAATCGTTATAAGACACACAAACAGCGTGTGTATCGCTGATGCACAATCCGTAATGAGACACACGAACAGCGTGTGTTTCGCTGATGCAGAAACAGGGTGTGTACGGCTGATAGAAACTTCAAGCGCCAGTTACCAAAACAGCAAAAACATATGCGCTGTTGATAGTGCATAAACCTTACCAAGAGTAGTGTTAGTCCGACACACGTGTAGCGTGTGTGTCGCTGAGGCAGTCTTCAAGGTTGCTTTACTTGAGAAGACAAAAGGCAACTGTAACCAAAATAAACAAAATTAATATAAATGCGCCGTGAGTATCGGTTAAATATTGCTTAGAGAACCGATCGTCGAGGTTAAATTGCTAGAGGCTGATTTTCCATGAGTAAAACGTATCCAAAATGGACTCCCTTGTGACGTGACTACAAATCAGTATGTGGATTGGATAAAGCCAGAGCACTCTTGTGACGTAGGTAGGTAGATGAAGCAGAATGAGTCAAACTGCGTTAACAAACGTTGTACGCCAGCAACTAACGAAGGACATCCTTTGCCGAATCTGATTGGAGGTTTGCAAAACGTCACCAATGCTTCCACCAACTCCCATGAACGTTCTCATACGTCACCAAATGCAGAGCGGAGAGCAGTGAGAGAGGAACGCCTGAGACAAAACGACCGTTGATCACAAAGCAGGTCAGAAGAACCTTCCAAGCAAAGTATGTGAAAGTGCTAAAACAGGCAATCTTTCCTTAATCGCAGTGGATAAGATTATATGGGTAACATTTCCGTTTAGAAATAAGAAAGTCATGCACTATATTCCTTCACTGAACACAAGAGTGCAGTCATCCACAGTAAACTTCCACAGTAAATGTATTTGCGCAGACTAGAAAATGAAAGTCATTGATGCATCTCACCTCCCGAAATTTACTGAAACCTGGAAACGGAGATAGGGATGTCAGCCTCAGTCTTGTCTGTTCTTGTCAACATTTGCCAAAGAAAAGGCACACGTGGGTTTCAGGACACCGTCAACGTCACCAAAAAGTTGTAGTAAATACGCAGGTAGGCGAGTGTAGAGTAGATGAACAAGTCCTTTAATAAGATACGGAGTAAGACAAGAACAGACTGTTCTCAGCAGCAATAACCAGTCAACTGCCATGGAACAGAACATAGAAGCATAAGACAACAAGTATTCCTAACATTACATTCTAGCAAGCAGTTCTAGGAAGACTAGAGCGTTAACAATATACTAACAATGTACTACATTTCCCCTAACCCTTCCCCCCTCAGCCCTCTCCCCTTGAGCTTCTCCCCCTGCTCTAGGGGTCCCACCCCGAGTACCTACCCAGAAGCCTCCCTCTATCTTCTGATGCCGCTGAAGGGGCAGCTAACCATAGAAGTCTCCCCACAATCTCCCCCTCCATATTAAACTCATATACGAGATCGCAACCCAAACCATCCCTCAAAAAATGTGCTTTTATATTTAGTAAAAATAAAAAATAAAATAAAAAGGGTAGTTCATAACTTTTAAATTCTAGGTTTCTGTTGGGCTAAATACTTGAGTTTAAGTATCCATTTTCGCCAAAAGTTGCTCTGCTTCAATAGCATCATTAAAAAAATAAGTATGCCCTGCATTTATAACTTTCAGACGCGCGGGTTCTTGGAGGTATACTGTAGCCCCCCTAGACTTGAAAGAGTCTATCAGTTTCCGGAGCCCCCATCTTTTGTCCATGGTAGCCTTGCTGAGGTCTGATTTAGCAAAGAAAGTTAAATTATCACAAGTCACCGGTGTATTCGGTCGAGCTTTGATTGAAATTGCCTGTCTTAGCAAATAATTGCCAAAGCAGGCCAAAATTGGTCGAGGGTATTTGCTCTCTTTGTTTTTAGACATGATCGGTAGTCTATGTTCGCGTTGGAGCTGGCAATCCCAGTCCCAATCCCCAAGATCCGGGAATGCCTTTTGAAACAATCGGACCAGGTAGGCCCTTGCGTCGGAGCCTTCAGACCCTTCGGGGATTCCATAAATTCTCAAATTCTGGTGCCTCTGTCGGTTTTCAAGATCCTCAACTTTGTTCTTCAAGGTCTCAATATCTTCCTTATGTTCTCCTGTAGAGGCCTTAGTAGTGGCTAGAGTTACCTCGACGTCAACTACCCTCTGCTGTAATTCTTCAATGTCTTTAGTGACTCCACTTAGCTTGTTGGTGACTTCCTGTAAGCAGTTATGTATCTTACAGTTATCCTCCTTTAGTTGGCGGGAGTGTTGTTGAGACTCTTCATGATGGACCATTAGTGTTTTCAAGATTAGATCCAGAGATGAAGAAGAAGTCTCAGTTGGAGTAGGAGTAGGAGAGAAGATGAGAGATGTAACGGGAAAAGCGGCGGGTGTAGTCATTGTAGCTGAAATGATCGGTAATGTTATTGGCTCGTTACATGGGGTAGTAGGTATGAAATAGTTATCTCTCTGATTAGGTGTAGCACATCCAGTTGGTGTGTGAAGCCTTGCAGGTGTGACATCCGTAGAGACCACAGTATTGGGAGCCAAATTGAATGTTGAGTTTGGAGCTAGGTCTAAACTTGATAAGTCCCTTTTGCTAAAAGAGGTCTTAAAAGTAAAGTCTTGTAAGTTGTCAGCTTCTATGCCAGCTTCTATGGAGTAGTTTCCTGGTAGTGTAGTAGACAGCTTTTGAGGCCCCCCCTTAACCTGCATCCACTTAAGTAAGGGGCTTTGATCTCTGATTATGTTCCCTCCTGTAGCTCCAGTAGCTGTTGATAGCAAAGTTGTAAGCAGTGTTGCCGCATCTTTGGTCTTCCCTTTCTTAGCTCTTACTTTTCCTTTCTCCTTTCTTTTAATAGCAGAGGATTTCCCCCTTCTTGTTTGAACTCGGGCATTCTCAGATCTTCTGTCTTCCCCTTCCTCCGCTCCTTCCGCTCCTTCTGGTCCTTCCACAATTTCCTCGTACTCGTCATTAGAGTTGACTTCCTGTACTAAGTTAACCTCAATATTCCCCATGTCGTTATCGATACTGGAATTTTTCTCTTCCAAAGTTGTATTCAGTAGTGGCACCAGTACTTGTACTTGTAGTTGTACTTGTGTGGGTTGAGGAATTAGTGGAGTGGCTATGGGAGCCGTATCAGTATGTAAAAGCACTTTAATATCGGATATATTAGTATCAGTATTCGTCTCTGAGTTAGCCCCCCCATTAGAAGCCTCAGAAGCCTCCGGAGGTCCGGTTATAGTATTATTCAGCGTGGATCGCGCATATGCCCCTTTATTTAGTTTGTTCTCCTCCGGTGTTTTAAAGTCTGGCTCTCCCCCTGATGGTACATCATCATTTAGTTCCCCTTGTTTGCTACTAATGTTTTTGTTATTGGTCTTCTTGGTATTATTAGTAGCCTTATCAACTGAAAGATCATCCTCTTTTGTATTAGTTTTTAATTTAAACAAAGTCGCTTTCTCCTTTACATTCAGATTAGTGGGGTGAGATTAGACTGTGGCTTACCAGCTTGGGACTCCGGCTGATTGAAGCGAGGCATGCGTGTAACCACTGCAGGTGAGATAGGTCTGAGCGGCTGTGTTCTCCCTTCGTCCGTTCTTCTCCTCTGCTCCTCTAATCCTTCCTTCAAGGGAGTACCTTTCAGCAAAGCCTTGTTCTGCCTTGTATTTTTAGGAGCCATGAGAGCAATAAGGGTAATCCTCCGTACCGTATCCGTTCTTCTTGATTGGTCAAGTCCCGGTTATATCAATAGTGGTCAGTAATAGTAATAGTAATCAGCCACCAGTCCAAACCACACTAATAGACTTGTCAGCACGGGGTGGTAGCCCCGGAACCAATAGCCCCCTGGTAACACACTGGAAGGCAGCCTTCAATCGGGAAAAGCAATGCTGTATGAAGAGTTGTGTGGTAAACTTGATAAACTTGATAAACTTGATGAGGAGGCGTGTAAAAACCGTAGAAACAGCACAGGAGCCGCGGCAAAATTATCCCTGGAATGCCTCGGCGGCAGCTGGCAGCTGGAATGCCTCGGCGGCAGCGCCGCTCTCCGTTTTCCTCGCTTACCCCCCCGCCAGGCCTCAGTGCCTCGGCCCCTCAGTTTTGCCCTCGCTGCAACCTGTGATCTGCAGCCGCAGTCCGCTGTCCGCAGTCCGCCCAGCCGAGCCCAGCTGAGTCGAGCGGTGGGTAACAAATGCCAAAACGCCGAGCAATCCCGATCGGCAAACAACCACCATCCGCGAGTCTCCGTCGGTCCGTCACCCGCTAGCCATTAGCCGTTAACTGTTCTCTATTCTTCGGTTCTTCGATCCTTTGCAACGGTCAGTCGGGTTGGCATTTCATATCCTCATAGGATGGAGATCTCTGTGGGGGGGACCTCGCTGCAGCGGCTTAAATCCGCCATCTTGCTTCTGGCCATTAATATTCCATGAGCATAACTTCAAGTTAGACACTACCCCGTAATTTTCTTGTGATTGAGTTTGGGGTAAGTTTTGTCAGTGATCCTTGGAGCCATGAAGGGATACCTTAATCCAAGAGTCATTAACTTCATTTCGATCTGCTTTCTTTGTTATTATTTAAGAAGATTCAACTTCACGGTTTATTGTCCCCTGGGGATTTTTTAATACGGAAAACACCGCTTTAGGTTCATCGGACAGAGATTTTTTTGAATTACTTTCAGTATATAAGAGAGGTGTTGGATAAACCTTTGGAGCGACTTGACTTATTATTATGCCCCAATCACGGAAACAACCATGCTCCTTCATTATGGAATCTGCAATTGGGCCTATGGGTACTGTTATCAGAGTTATTGGCAAAGGGACTTCAGAATTTGATTGAAAGCCTACTGTTTTGATATCTTTTGTTGATATATTACTTAGACTTGGTAAGTACAGGTACAGGTAAGGGCAGGTGAAAGCCAAATTAGGATAGATGCAAACTGAACCAGGGTCTTTTAGCTAAGTGTAACGCCAGTGTTACACCCCTCTATGCAGCTAACAGTTGGACCCTGGTTGGGTTATCGAATCTTCTCCCAAAACCCCGATTGGGTTATCGATTTTCCCAGTATCCCCGATTGGGTTATCGAATTTTCTGACAGAGTGCTCCGCCAGCACCTCTGCTCTCGATCCCCTATTGAGTGCGTTGGGTCAGTGACAGATCTGCTACTCGGACAAGTCGGACAATCTGGCTAGCTAAGCCTACCTTAGATATACCATTTTCCAGGGCAGTGTACCACCTCCCAATGTTGCGAATTCGTGTATTCCCGCAATTTGATTGGACAAAAGGCGAGGAGAGGTCATCACACCATACAAGTTATGAGATCATCTTTTCAATATTCAGATTTATGTTCCCTCCCATTAACTTTAATTTCCCTTGCACTTTTATTCCACCCGGCAGTGAATGTATCAATATCAATAACATTGTATTATTTGTACAGTCCAGCTTCCTCTTGCAGGGTTGAGAGTTCACGCTCTCAGGGGCATCTCAGTCAAGACTTCTCTTTGGCACCCATTCCATGTCATTGCTTGAGGATTCTTGGACTCTTGCACATGCGTGGTGTGTCTTTCAAAATGGAGTTACAACACATCCAGGCCCAAACACGAGCTATTCCGAAATAGAAAAGAAACAGTTTTAGAACAAAGAATAAATGAATGCACTGTATACCACTTATCTCTTCTCTACTCCCATTACTTTATTTTAACTACAGCATTAGGAGCTTAAGCAGAATGAACAATTTAGTAAAAGCGGCGATGCAAGCTGCAGCATGTTAAGACACAGAGTAGCCACCTTAGTTTTAGTGCGCAGAAGCAAAGATTTCCCACCAAGCAGAGTAAATACGTCATGTCACATGAGTATGACTGACGCATGCGCAGTACAGTTCCCGCATTGCGGTGGCCATTTTTAGTGCGATAGAGTTACGGTTAGTAAAAGCACATAGAAAAGCTTCCCCTAGATACTATAAATGTTGTGTGGTGCAATTATTAGTACACAAAACATGTTAATTAATATGTTACAAGTTATTTTGAGAGGGTTGAATCCGAGCAAGTCGCTTTACGTGCACAACCTTGCTCCATCGCAGCCACTGAGGAGAGAGGGGCTGGACTGGCCTGTTTTATTTCCCGAGTTATTAAAGCTACAGTACTCATTTAGCCACAGGCAGTGTCCAAAGTGTGCCTCTTGATGCTCGATACTCTATTCAGTACAAACTCGTAGGGCCAGTGTAGCCCAGAGGCGTATTGTGTATGCAAACTGTGTGCGCTCATGGCAAAGACCGATGCGCTTTACAAGGCAGAGACGCTTTACTGAAGTGGGAGAGGTAATTTAAGGGAAAGACAGAAGGTTTAAGGAAGGAAGGTAATTTATGTGAAAGATACATTTCACGGAAGAAATGAAAAGGGGTGCGCTTTAAATAAGAGAGGCGCTATAGGAAAGGTATTTAATAGAAATGTGATTTCAATATGAGTGGCACTTAAAAAAGAGGTGATGTAAGATAGGTCTCTGCTTGGAAGAGAGGATGTGATATAACGGAAAGATGCTGGGCGAATGGAATAATGAGGTGCTTCAAATAAGGCATGTGCCTTAAAGTAGAACAGTGGCGCTATGCTGGCCAGATAGGCTTTTCATGAGAGGCAACTTGAGGATGGGTGAGGTCATGAACACCAGATTCAGTACACCATACCCTCTGGTCGGAGCCCTCCCACATAGTAAGGCCTGGTGGTGATCCAGGCCTGGGTGGGAGTAGAGTACAACAAACACAAGCAAGGAACGCATCCAACAAGCTAAGAAAATGAATTAAAATAGAGTCAAGAATCATGGCTAGGAACAAAAAAATCTGGTTTTGCTAAAACTTCAATTTTAATTTTAAGGCATTTGTATGAAATTAGATTCCTTGTAATCACTATTCTGGATGCTTTATTGTCTGTACCCAGGCCCGAAAGTCTGTTGAACAAGCATCAACAATCTGCTGCAGGACAAAGCCCTCCCTTGGAGAAGGAGGGGCCTTGTCCTTGATGGAACTGCCCTTTTTTAATGCTCAATGCTCTTTGATTGCATTGAGACGTGTTGAACACTATGCGAATGGGGTGGTCCATTGATAGGTGAATTTCCACCCTCCTATTCGAACACAGGGAAGTGCTGTAGGCATATGGATTGCATAGGGTAATCTGTCCCAGCACAAATAGTTTTCCCTTTATTGATCCTTCAGACATGCACTTTCTCAGGATGTCAGCAATTGAGCATGAAGAAAGGAACTAGCTGTCAGGAGAACCTCACTGATTCCATGCCTTAAGCTCAGAATTTTGATTTTAAATACAGTCACCGGAGAGATATTACTTTCCTGCCTCTGGATTAACACAAGTCGTCTAGTGAGATTTTGTTTGCCATTTGGGGTCTCTTAATTTTCCAAATGGTAAGGCATTAACATTTAGAATATGCGTTGATCTTATCGTGCCCCAGTGCTGCATTAGTTTCTGAAATTGGCATACCCTTGGAATACCCCTCTCCACATATTTGTAGTGAAATTGAGGATTCTTATTTAAAAAATCCATGTACTACAATTCAAATGGACCACGTTTTGCTTCCTGCAAGAGACCCACTTCAACAGGGCTGGACTGGCCGTACCAGACATCTAGCTTTTCCCCGGGAGGCTGTAAGGGTGGGGGTCGATTATTCAGACGAGGGGGCTGGTTTTGTTACCGGGGGCCGGTTTTGCAGCGGTGCTGCAATATCAGCCCCCAGTAACAAAAGCGGTAAGCAAGCGTTTACAGTCTCCTAGAGCCAGGCAGTGCTTCCCCAAGGACTAGTCTAAGAAAATTGCAAGGGCTGATGGTTCCCAGTCCGGACCTGCACTTCAATTTATCAGGGATGTCACGCCCTATAAAAGTATATCAACTTTTACCAAGAGCTGCAATTCACAATAGCACAATTTCCCACATTCCTTATGTAAAACCAAATCACAGATTCTTAAGATCATTTGTTTCCCAGACTTCACCTGCACGCTGGCCATCAGCAAAGGTATGTGTTTGTTGATTTCAGAAATTACATCATTTTGGTCTTTGGCTAGTTGGAATATGCGATTTTATCGACCAACTGTAGAGCTGTGATATAAATGTAAGTTGAAACTTCATGACTGTTGTCCATCTCACAAAAGTGAGTATGTAGTTTGCATATGTGGTGTTTACTAGAGTTCCTGCAGTACCAACTGTGTGTCACTTTTACTTTATCTCACCACACTGAGTTTAAAGCTGGACTTTCTACCTCAAGTCACCCAGCTGACCCCTCTGCAGACCCCTTACATCTGTAGCACTACATCGGTCACCTGCCACCTGTATAATGCTTCTTCTACAACACAATCAATAACCCATTTGTCATCTCTAATGCAGACAATGAAGCCCAACAGAAAAATACTCTTATGATATGTAAGTGGTGGTCCCATTCAAATGGCGATCCTATTTTCCCCCTTTAAATGGAACAAGCGACCTCATTCTCCCATAATGTGACCGGAAAGGGCCCTTCTGTTTTCTCAACTGTGGCTACGACTCCTGTCCAGCA
Organism: Lissotriton helveticus; assembly: GCF_964261635.1. NCBI lineage: Eukaryota > Metazoa > Chordata > Amphibia > Caudata > Salamandridae > Lissotriton > Lissotriton helveticus. The sequence goes on along the minus strand of NC_136058.1, from coordinate 400,858,642 downwards.
CTGCCCCCCTACCGTCCCTTGTCTCCACCCAGACCCTCTATGAAAATATTATACCTCAATGTCCGCTCTCTGGCTAAGCATTACATAGAGATCTATGACTTAATAGAAGATGAATCACCTAATGTGTTCTTTCTAACCGAATCCTGGTTGACTGATGTTATGGAGACTGAACCGGGTCTAGCTCTCCTACCCAGGGTTTCAGTATCCTGACTGTAAACAGGGAGTCTAGAGGTGGGGGCATAGCTGTCATCTTTAAATCCTGTCACCGCTGCTCATTTGTTAAGGAGGATGTGGCATAGTTCCTAGTTGCTATTTCCTTTAGCGCCCACTCTACTATGACAGGTTTGTTAGTCTACCGTCCACCGGGGCTGGTCTAGAAATTCAAATCGGCGATTATTGAGGCCGCGGGTTCCCTGGTGCTGACAGCCACTAATTTTAGTCTCATTGGTAATTTAAATCTACTCTTTGACCGGAGGAACTGCCATCCTGGCATCCTGCTCCCATCTTAGCCACTAATCCAGATCTAGCGTATAAATCATTCTGCGACTGGATCCTACATGCCCTAGACACTCTCATTCTTGCTAAATGTTCCAAGGGTCGCTGCTAGAGTTCCAATCCTTGGCTCAACGATTCTCTGGCCGCCCTGCGCAGTACCTGTAAAAATCTAGAACAAGTCTGGAGAAGGGACTATGACCTTGGGGCTAAGAAGTCGTACCAGGATGCGATCAAGCGCTACCACAAGGCCATACATCTGGCACGAGCGACTTACTTCAATAATGAGATCAAGTCCAGTAAGAACCCTGCTAAAAGCATTTTCAAAATACTTAACGACCTCAAAAACAGGAAAGACCCCTCTATCCCAGTGATTACGCCTGGGTAGCAATGTGAAGACTTGGCCACCTTCTTTGTTAAGAAGGTGGAAGCCATTTACAAATCCTTCCCTATAGCAAGCATGGGTGGTCCCCTTGCTGAAAAAACCCTCACTGGACCCGACTAAGCCGGAAAGATTCCATCCCATATCTCTACTGCTTTGGGCTGCTAAAGTTTCTGAGGCCCACACCAATAACATTCTCTCGGGCTTTCTGAACAACACAGGTGTCTTGGATCGTTCCCAGAATGGTTTCCGCCCTGGTCACAGCACAGAGACTGTGCTCTTAGCGATGAGCGAACACCTGCGGACCATTCGGGATGAGGGGCATACCGCGGCCCTGATATTGCTTGATCTGGGCAGTGCCCCCACCCCTAAGTCAGCGGTGAAAAATCTTGGGGTCAGGCTCGACTCCACTCTTGGGTTTCAGGAGCACTCCGAGAAGGTTGCAGGCACCTGCTTTGGCCTACTACGGGACTGAGACCCATGTTGGGTTTCTTCGATCCACCCACCCGCCAGTTGAAAGTCCAGAAGACTTTTTTGCCCAGACTGGACAAACTCACTAATGTTAGGCACTAACAAGGCAAAAGTGACTCGTCTTCAGCGAGTCCAGAATGCAGCCGCCTGAGTCTTATTGGGGCTCCCTAGAACTTGTTCCGCGATGGGTGCAATGCGCCGTCTACCTTGGTTACCCATGTCCAAAAGAATCGAATTCAAAGCACTATGCCTGACCTTCAAAATACTAAAGCTTTCATCCCTGATATTCTGTCTGATCTGCGGGTCCCCGATGTACTTACCCGCCAGCTACGCTCTGCTGAGCAACTTTTGACTACGGTCCCTCGGGTGAAGTGCCTCAGAGCTGGAGGGCGGTCCTTCCGATATCAAGCCTCTAAACTGTGGAACTCCCTCCCTATCCAGATTTACCACCTGGATTGCTTGTTATCCTTTCGTAAGGCCATCAAAACCTACCTGTTCCCCTCGGTCTAGCCCTAGCTTTCTACTGTCACTGCTAACAGCGCCGGGACGCCTCTTCACTGAGGCAGCTGCGCGCTATACAAGATCACCTAACATAACATAACATAACAAAGGTACTGCAAAGGAGATCAAAATGAAGGGATAATCAATGATGTGAAGTGTTTTAGGTCTTAGTAAATGAAAGACATCTGAGGAATCTGTCAAACTTGCCATTATTTACTTTCAGGAGACCTTGGATAGTGGTTTGGTCAGAACGGTGGGTGCTTGACACCAATCAGGCAGAAGCACCACCCACAAATAGTTGGAACCACTTTAGCTCCACTCTGAGTCTAGGAATGGGTATATAGCTGCTCTTGGAGTAATCCTAAAGTGTATTCTTTGTCCGCAAAAGTTAATTGCAGAGATTGACCATGATTGGATACAAGTATTTCCCAATCATCAGATAATTCACTATATCGAATCCATCTCCTGTCCAGTGACTGGTCTGTATTTCTGGTGATATCGAATATGACATATTCAGCTTTCATATCACATTGAAGGAAGGAAGTCTGAGAAAGTTCAGAATCCATAGAAAATCCACAATTAGCAAAAAACACCAGAGACAACCCCAATGTGGGCAAGACCAGTCCTGGATTGCTTGTATGCCAGTTCAGGGAGGACCGAGCCTGGCAGTTCGGGCTGGACTGTTCCCACTGGAGTAGGGTCAAGACTGATTCGCATATGGCTGGGCCCAAACTGAGGTGGCATGGTGTCCAAAAAATGATGGACGATGGACTGAGATACAACCCCAACATTCTATTCATCAGTGTTTTTTTATACTTCCATGTGATGCCATATGTAGGACAGGTATGCTCAGACAATGGTCCCGTGAAAAATGTGCTTATAGAACTAGCTAAAATGAGTCCTAATAAGGATGAAAATGGTCCTGGGATTCGGCCTCAAGTAATTACCATTGGCTGAGATTAATTCAAGCATTCCACTCATCATTTTTTGTATACATCAGACACAACTGTACCATCAAGAGGCAGTGTAAATGAAAAACGCACTGTGCTGTAAAGTAATGCAGTTTCATTTAGCATGAAATAATCAATCAACAATTAGCCTCACTAAACCGTAAGGGCCTCATTTATGAAAAGTGACTCATCGCTGCGTGAAAACAGCGATGCGTCACTTTTCACTGCACCCTCCTTGCGATACCAATGATGCGTCATATTTACAGTATGACGCATCATGGCGCAGTATTTCTGACGTATCTGTAACCGCAAAAGTGACGCATTGCTGGAGTGTGTCACAAAAGTGACGCGCAATGCGTCCTTTCACATAGGGGCTTCTTCCCCCCCCCCCCTCTTCAGCCAACCACCCATAGTCCTTTCTTTTACTAGGGGCCAAGAAGGAAAGATGCTAGCATTTTAATATGCTCACTGCATAGGGCTGTGAGTATTCATAATAGGGCTTCCCAGTAAGGCGTATGAGTGCAGGAATTCACTGAATAGGCCAGTATCAGGCCAGTCCGTCTAGCCATCAATTAGAAACCTCTGCTATGTTTAACAGACAAGTGGTTGATGGCAGGACCATTCAGAGCAGTCCCTCACTTATACTGCAAACCTGGAAACCATAGAAAATTCACCTGATTCAATATTTCTATAGTGCTGCATCCCTCTGAAATAATGACAGGCTCTACTGTTGGCACAGGTACTGAAAGATTTCCAGCTTCTGAATATAGCTATCCAACGACTCAATCAAATACATTTTATATTGCAAATTCTTCCACAGAATGGAACTGCGTAACTTAATATTTCCTCTCAAAGCTGAATCACTTTTAATTTTAAGATTTCAGTAGCATAGAGCTAGCAGAATGGAAGTTTCGGTGTGAATAGTACTGGGGAACAGTTTTCCATAAGCATCCAGATGAAAGGCCCCTGGGAAAATGTAGGATCGGGATAATTCCAATTTGTTTACATTTTTTAATTGGTGAAAAATCCAACTCAAAACACAAAGTACAGCATTTTGTTACACCCCAGAGACAAAAGGCCATCTCTAGAAATGTAGACAGCTGAAATTAATGTACCTGCCACCCTACGTGCGATGACAGGGGCCATTTCATATAAAATGGCTAATGGACTCAGTGAGCACCAGGCGTTCTTCCGGTGTGTCTGGTGAGGACCAAGAAAATTTACCACATAACAAAAACAAACGTTGGCAAAGCCAATAGGTTTCGCCTATGCAAGAGCTATTGGCTTTGCCAGTGTTTTCAGCCATCTTTTACAACAGTATGAAGTGGAGTAGAGTGGAGTGGCATAAAGTGGAGTGGAATAGATTGGCTTGGAGTGGCATAGAGTGGCTTGGAGTGGCATAGAGTGGCTTGGAGTGACGTAGAGTGAGATGGAGTAGAGTGGTGTGGAGTGGCATAGAGTGCAGTGGCATAGAGTGGCTTGGAGTGACGTAGAGTGGTGTGGAGTGGCATAGAGTGGATTGGCATAAAGTGGAGTGGAATAGATTGGCTTGGAGTGGCATAGAGTGGCTTGGAGTGGCATAGAGTGGCTTGGAGTGACGTAGAGTGAGATGGAGTAGAGTGGTGTGGAGTGGCATAGAGTGCAGTGGCATAGAGTGGCTTGGAGTGACGTAGAGTGGTGTGGAGTGGCGTAGAGTGGATTGGCATAAAGTGGAGTGGAATAGATTGGCTTGGAGTGGCATAGAGTGGCTTGGAGTGACGTAGAGTGGTGTGGAGTGGCATAGAGTGAGATGGAGTAGAGTGGTGCGGAGTGGCATAGAGTGGAGTGGCATAGAGTGAGATGGAGTAGAGTGGTGCGGAGTGGCATAGAGTGGAGTGGCATAGAGTGCAGTGGCATAGAGTGCAGTGGCATAGAGTGCAGTGGCATAGAGTGCGGTGGCATAGAGTGGAGTGGCATAGAGTGCAGTGGCATAGAGTGAGATGGAGTAGAGTGGTGCGGAGTGGCATAGAGTGGAGTGGCATAGAGTGCAGTGGCATAGAGTGCAGTGGCATAGAGTGCAGTGGCATAGAGTGCGGTGGCATAGAGTGGAGTGGCATAGAGTGCAGTGGCATAGAGTGGAGTGGCATAGAGTGAGATGGAGTAGAGTGGTGCGGAGTGGCATAGAGTGGAGTGGCATAGAGTGCAGTGGCATAGAGTGCAGTGGCATAGAGTGCAGTGGCATAGAGTGCGGTGGCATAGAGTGGAGTGGCATAGAGTGCAGTGGCATAGAGTGAGATGGAGTAGAGTGGTGCGGAGTGGCATAGAGTGGAGTGGCATAGAGTGCAGTGGCATAGAGTGCAGTGGCATAGAGTGCAGTGGCATAGAGTGCGGTGGCATAGAGTGGAGTGGCATAGAGTGCAGTGGCATAGAGTGCAGTGGCATAGAGTGCGGTGGCATAGAGTGGAGTGGCATAGAGTGCAGTGGCATAGAGTGAGATGGAGTAGAGTGGTGCGGAGTGGCATAGAGTGGAGTGGCATAGAGTGCAGTGGCATAGAGTGCAGTGGCATAGAGTGCAGTGGCATAGAGTGCGGTGGCATAGAGTGGAGTGGCATAGAGTGCAGTGGCATAGAGTGAGATGGAGTAGAGTGGTGCGGAGTGGCATAGAGTGCAGTGGCATAGAGTGCAGTGGCATAGAGTGCAGTGGCATAGAGTGGAGTGGCATAGAGTGCAGTGGCATAGAGTGCAGTGGCATAGAGTGCAGTGGCATAGAGTGCGGTGGCATAGAGTGGAGTGGCATAGAGTGCAGTGGCATAGAGTGGAGTGGCATAGAGTGAGATGGAGTAGAGTGGTGCGGAGTGGCATAGAGTGGAGTGGCATAGAGTGCAGTGGCATAGAGTGCAGTGGCATAGAGTGCAGTGGCATAGAGTGCGGTGGCATAGAGTGGAGTGGCATAGAGTGCAGTGGCATAGAGTGAGATGGAGTAGAGTGGTGCGGAGTGGCATAGAGTGGAGTGGCATAGAGTGCAGTGGCATAGAGTGCAGTGGCATAGAGTGCAGTGGCATAGAGTGCGGTGGCATAGAGTGCGGTGGCATAGAGTGCAGTGGCATAGAGTGCAGTGGCATAGAGTGGAGTGGCATAGAGTGGAGTGGCATAGAGTGCAGTGGCATAGAGTGAGATGGAGTAGAGTGGTGCGGAGTGGCATAGAGTGGAGTGGCATAGAGTGCAGTGGCATAGAGTGCAGTGGCATAGAGTGCAGTGGCATAGAGTGCGGTGGCATAGAGTGGAGTGGCATAGAGTGCAGTGGCATAGAGTGAGATGGAGTAGAGTGGTGCGGAGTGGCATAGAGTGGAGTGGCATAGAGTGCAGTGGCATAGAGTGCAGTGGCATAGAGTGCAGTGGCATAGAGTGCAGTGGCATAGAGTGGAGTGGCATAGAGTGCAGTGGCATAGAGTGGAGTGGCATAGAGTGAGATGGAGTAGAGTGGTGCGGAGTGGCATAGAGTGGAGTGGCATAGAGTGCAGTGGCATAGAGTGCAGTGGCATAGAGTGCAGTGGCATAGAGTGCGGTGGCATAGAGTGGAGTGGCATAGAGTGCAGTGGCATAGAGTGAGATGGAGTAGAGTGGTGCGGAGTGGCATAGAGTGGAGTGGCATAGAGTGCAGTGGCATAGAGTGCAGTGGCATAGAGTGCAGTGGCATAGAGTGCGGTGGCATAGAGTGCAGTGGCATAGAGTGCAGTGGCATAGAGTGGAGTGGCATAGAGTGCAGTGGCATAGAGTGGAGTGGCATAGAGTGCAGTGGCATAGAGTGGGGTGGCATAGAGTGCAGTGGCATAGAGTGGAGTGGCATAGAGTGGAGTGGCATAGAGTGCAGTGGCATAGAGTGCAGTGGCATAGAGTGCAGTGGCATAGAGTGCGGTGGCATAGAGTGCAGTGGCATAGAGTGCAGTGGCATAGAGTGGAGTGGCATAGAGTGCAGTGGCATAGAGTGGAGTGGCATAGAGTGAGATGGAGTAGAGTGGTGCGGAGTGGCATAGAGTGGAGTGGCATAGAGTGCAGTGGCATAGAGTGCAGTGGCATAGAGTGCAGTGGCATAGAGTGCGGTGGCATAGAGTGGAGTGGCATAGAGTGCAGTGGCATAGAGTGAGATGGAGTAGAGTGGTGCGGAGTGGCATAGAGTGGAGTGGCATAGAGTGCAGTGGCATAGAGTGCAGTGGCATAGAGTGCAGTGGCATAGAGTGCGGTGGCATAGAGTGCAGTGGCATAGAGTGCAGTGGCATAGAGTGGAGTGGCATAGAGTGCAGTGGCATAGAGTGGAGTGGCATAGAGTGGAGTGGCATAGAGTGCAGTGGCATAGAGTGCAGTGGCATAGAGTGGAGTGGCATAGAGTGCAGTGGCATAGAGTGGAGTGGCATAGAGTGCAGTGGCATAGAGTGGAGTGGCATAGAGTGCAGTGGCATAGAGTGGAGTGGCATAGAGTGCAGTGGCATAGAGTGGAGTGGCATAGAGTGCAGTGGCATAGAGTGGAGTGGCATAGAGTGCAGTGGCATAGAGTGGAGTGGCATAGAGTGCAGTGGCATAGAGTGGAGTGGCATAGAGTGCGGTGGCATAGAGTGCGGTGGCATAGAGTGCGGTGGCATAGAGTGGAGTGGCATAGAGTGCAGTGGCATAGAGTGCAGTGGCATAGAGTGGAGTGGCATAGAGTGCAGTGGCATAGAGTGGAGTGGCATAGTGTGCAGTGGCATAGAGTGGAGTGGCATAGAGTGCAGTGGCATAGAGTGGAGTGGCATAGAGTGCAGTGGCATAGAGTGGAGTGGCATAGAGTGCAGTGGCATTGAGTGGAGTGGCATAGAGTGCAGTGGCATAGAGTGGGGTGGCATAAAATGCAGTGGTATAGAGTGGAGTGGCATAGAGTGCAGTGGCATAGAGTGGAGTGGCATAGAGTGCAGTGGCATAGAGTGGAGTGGCATAGAGTGCAGTGGCATAGAGTGCAGTGGCATAGAGTGCAGTGGCATAGAGTGCGGTGGCATAGAGTGCGGTGGCATAGAGTGGAGTGGCATAGAGTGCAGTGGCATAGAGTGCAGTGGCATAGAGTGCGGTGGCATAGAGTGCGGTGGCATAGAGTGGAGTGGCATAGAGTGCAGTGGCATAGAGTGCAGTGGCATAGAGTGGAGTGGCATAGAGTGCAGTGGCATAGAGTGCAGTGGCATAGAGTGGAGTGGCATAGAGTGCAGTGACATAGAGTGGAGTGGCATAGAGTGGAGTGGCATAGAGTGCAGTGGCATAGAGTGGAGTGGCATAGAGTGCAGTGGCATAGAGTGCAGTGGCATAGAGTGGGGTGGCATAGAGTAAAGTGGAATGGAGTGGACAGGAGTAGAGTGGCATACAATGGAGTGGGTAGACTAGAGTGTCGTAGAGTGGAGTAGTGCAGAGCAGAGTGCAGTGGCATGGAGTGGTGCAGAGTACGGTAGAGTGACATAGAGGTCAGCTGCATAGAATAGAGTAGAGAACAGAGCAGTGGTGTAGAGTGCAGTGGCACAGAGTAGACTGCAGTGGCATAGAGGGCAGTTGTTTGGAGTGTAGCGGCGTAGATTTCAGTGGCATAGTCTAGAGTGGTGTAGAGAAGAGTGGCGTAGAATGCACCAGTATATAGTGAAGTGCATAGAGTTGAGTAGTGCTGAGTAGATTGGCAGGCATAGAGTGGAGTCGTGTAAAGTAGAGTGGTGTTGAGTACAGTGGTGTAGAGTGCAGTGGTAAAGAGTAAAGTGCAGTGGTGTAGAGTGCAGTAGGTGTAGAGTGGTGCATAGTGGAATACAGTGATGTAGAGTGCCGTGGCATATAGTGGTGCAGAGTATAGTGCAGTGACATTGAGGGTAGTGGCCTAGAGTGCTCTGGTGCAGAGTAGAGTAGAGTGGCATAAAGTGCTTGGTGTAGAATGCAGTGGCATACAGTGCAGTGATGTATAGTAAAGTGGTGTAGAGTGGCATAGAGTACTTAGAGAAGATTGGTGCAGAGTAGAGTGCCGTGGAGTGTGGTAGCCTAACATGCAGTGGAGTAAAATGCAGCGGCGTGGAGTGGCATAGAGCGCAGTAGAATAAAGTGCAGTGGTGCAGAGTAGATTCACAGAATGAAGTGGTATAAAGTGCAGTGGTGTAGAGTGCAGTGGCACAGAGTAGACTGCAGTGGCATAGAGGGCAGTTGTTTGGAGTGTAGCGGCGTAGATTTCAGTGGCATAGTGTAGAGTGGTGTAGAGAAGAGTGGCGTAGAGTGCACCAGTATATAGTGAAGTGCATAGAGTTGAGTAGTGCTGAGTAGATTGGCAGGCATAGAGTGGAGTAGTGTAAAGTAGAGTGGTGTTGAGTACAGTGGTGTACAGTGCAGTGGTAAAGAGTAAAGTGCAGTGGTTTCGAGTGCAGTAGGAGTAGAGTGGTGCATAGTGGAATACAGTGATGTAGAGTGCCGTGGCATATAGTGGTGCAGAGTATAGTGCAGTGACATTGAGGGTAGTGGCCTAGAGTGCTCTGGTGCAGAGTAGAGTAGAGTGGCATAAAGTGCTTTATGTAGAATGCAGTGGCATACAGTGCAGTGATGTATAGTAAAGTGGTGTAGAGTGGCATAGAGTACTTAGAGAAGATTGGTGCAGAGTAGAGTGCCGTGGAGTGTTGTAGCCTAAAGTGCAGTGGAGTAAAATGCAGTGGCGTGGAGTGGCATAGAGCGCAGTAGACCGCTCCCGCCTCCCAGCTGACCCGCCCTCCCGGCTCCAGATTTATGACGCCCCCAGAGCGACCGCGCAGCGGACGCGCGCAGCGGGAGCGCGCAGCGGGAGCACCGATTGAGCGCCGAAGGTGCGCCAAAGGTAAGCCCGTCTGCGCCCGTCCGCGCCTGGACCGCGCCCAGTGCCAGAACCCCTGGCCCCCGCAGACTCCAGCCCTCCCAACGGACCTACGCCGCCGCCGAACTCTACGCACTCAACGCCGGCCGAACACCGGGTTGCTACCGAGCCACCCCGAGATGCACCCACGGACCCTTCATCTGCCACTCCTGCAAGTTCACCTGCAACCGGACCCACGCTACACCAGAACCCACCAAGCCGAACTCCAGCAGCACCCACCTGAAGTGCATCCTGCTCAACACTCGCTCCGTCCACAGACACGCCGTCGAGCTCTGGAACCTGCTCGACACCACAGCCCCAGACGTCGCCTTCCTCACGGAAACCTGGATGAACGCCTCCTTAGCGCCCGACATCGCCATCACCATTCCGGACGGCTACAAGATCATCCGGAGGGACCGCGTCAACCAGACAGGAGGAGGCATCGCCATCATCCACAGGAACACCATCCGCATCACGACCAACGCCGACGACACCATCGCACCCACCGAACACCTGCACTTCCAGATCCACATCAACCCCAAGACCACCCTCAGAGGCACCCTCATCTACAGACCCCCGGGACCACGCACACAATTCAGCGAGGACATCGCCGACTTCATCAGCCCGCATGCCCTCCCCTCCGCGGACTACATCCTCCTCGGGGACCTCAACTTCCACCTGGAGAACAACAACGACCGCAACACCACCACCCTGCTGCACAACCTCGCCAACCTCGGACTCAAGCAACTGGTGACCTCCCCCACCCACTACGCCGGACACACACTCGACTCCGTCTTCTCATCCAGCAAGGACATCACCTTCAGCCACGCCACCGGACTCCACTGGACGGACCACAGCTGCGTCCACTTCAGCTTCAGAAGGACCACGCTCCACCATCACCAGCAACAGGTTCCCCGCAGAAGCTGGAACAAGATCACTGCAGACCAGCTCGCTACATCCCTGAGCAAGAACCCTCCCACCAGCACAATGAACCCCAGCCAAGCGGCCACCAACCTCACGAAATGGATCAGCGACTGCGCAGACGACCTCGCACCCCTGAAGACCCCGCCGAGCAGACCCGGAAGAAAGAAAGCCCCATGGTTCAACGACGAACTCAAGAGCTCCAAGAAGAACTGCAGAGCACTCGAGAAATACTGGCGCAGAGACCCAACACCGGACAACATGACTACCCTCAAGCTCGCCACCCGAAGACACCACCATCTGATCCGCGCCACCAAGAACACTGCATTCAAGGAACGACTGGACAACAACGCACACAACAGCAAGGAACTCTTCAACATCGTGAAAGAGCTCTCCAACCCCAACGCCGGTAACAACGACATCACCCCTTCGCAAGACCTCTGCAACTCCCTCGCCTCCTACTTCCACAACAAGATCGCGGACATCCACAACAGCTTCAGCACTCAACCGACGTACGCCACGACCGAACCACCGCCCCCCACCACCACCCTCCGCGCCTGGACCCCGATCAGCACCGAAGACATCATCCGCATGATGAACTCCACCCACTCCGGATCTCCGACAGACCCCTGCCCTCACCACGTCTTCAACAAGGCCGACGCTGTCATCGCACCCCACCTGCGGGACATCATCAACACCTCCTTCGACTTCGCCACCTTCCCGGAGAGCTGGAAGCACGCCGAACTCAGCGCTCTTCTCGAAAAACCATCAGCCGACCCCACCGACCTCAAGAACTACCGCCCCATCTCGCTGCTCCCGTTCCTGGCAAAAGTCATCGAGAAGACCGTCAACAAGCAACTGGCCGCCTCCCTCGAGACGAACTGCTCTCTCGACCTCTCGCAGTCTGGCTTCCGGGCCAACCACAGCACCGAGACCGCCCTGATCGCAGCTACCGATGACATCCGAGCCCTGCTCGACAACGGAGAAACAGCGGCCCTCATCCTCCTGGACCTCTCCGCGGCCTTCGACACTGTCTGCCACCGTACCCTAGTACAGCGCCTCAGCAACGTCGGAATCCAGGAGAAGGCACTGGAGTGGATCATCTCCTTCCTCGCCGGAAGGACACAGAGAGTCCGCCTCCCCCCGTTCAGATCAGAGGCCACCGAAGTCACCTGCGGCGTCCCTCAAGGCTCCTCGCTCAGCCCAACACTCTTCAACGTCTACATGAGCCCCCTCGCAGCAATCGCACGCCAGCACAACCTCAACATCATCTCCTACGCCGACGACACCCAGCTGATCCTCTCCCTCACCAACGACCCCACCACCGCCAGAGCCAACCTGCACGAAGGGATGACAGAAGTAGCCAAATGGATGTCGAACAGCCGCCTGAAACTGAACTCGGACAAGACGGAAGTCCTCATCCTAGGATCCTCACCCTCCGCCTGGGACGACTCCTGGTGGCCCCCCGCCCTGGGCAGCGCACCCAAACCAACAGACCACGCACGCAACCTGGGCTTCATCCTGGACTCCTCCCTCTCCATGACCAGACAAGTCAACGCTGTCTCCACGTCGTGCTTCAACATCCTACGCATGCTACGCAAGATCTTCCGATGGATCCCCTCCGAGACCAGGAAGACGGTCACCCAGGCCCTCGGCACCAGCCGTCTGGACTACGGCAACTCCCTCTACGCCGGAACCACCGCAAAACTCCAGAAGAGACTCCAGCGGATCCAGAACACCTCAGCACGACTCATCCTGGACATCCCCCGCCGCAGCCACATCTCCGGACACCTGAGAGACCTTCACTGGCTCCCGGTCAACAAGAGAATCACCTTCCGGCTCCTCACCCACGCACACAAAGCCCTGCACAACCAAGGCCCAGGATACCTCAACAGCCGCCTCAACTTCTACGCTCCCAAACACCAGCTTCGATCGGCCAGCCACGCCCTCGCCATCGTCCCCCGAATCCGAAGAGCCACCACAGGAGGAAGGTCCTTCTCCTACCTGGCCGCCAAGACTTGGAACTCCCTCCCGACCCACCTCCGCCTGACCCAGGACCACCTCGCCTTCAGGAAGCAGCTCAAGACCTGGCTGTTCGAGCAGTAGCGGACCCCCCCCCCCCAGCGCCTTGAGACCCTCCGGGTGAGTAGTGCGCTATATAAATGTGTTGATTGATTGATTGAGTGGTGCAGAGTAGATTCGCAGAATGAAGTGGTATAAAGTGCAGTGGTGTAGAGTGCAGTGGCATAGAGCATTGAAGAGTAGAGTGCTGTGGCATAGATTGCATAGCGTAGAGTATAGTGATGTAGAGTACAGCGGCATAAAGTGAAGTGGCATAGAGTGGTGCAGAGTAGAGTGGCATGGGACGTCAAGTGCAGTGGCGTAGAGTAGAATGGTGCAGAGAAGAGCAAAGTGCATAGAGTGCAGTGGAGTAAAGTACTTGGTAGGGGGTAGGAGGGAAAAGAAGCAACATGGAAGGGGAACTGATGGCAGGGAATAAAAGCTACATGGATGGTGATATGGGAGACGGACTGAAATCACAAGCACTCATACGGAGTGCCTGAGCACCATTTAAAAAGTAGCCCCATAAACGTAAGCAGTGGATGGACACACATACTTGGACTGTGCTCCGGGTAGGCCCCTTCAAATTTTGTTACGTCACTGCGTCTACCATATCCCGTCCGTTTTGCTTCTTTTCCCTCCCGCCCCTGTCTGTGTTAATCTCCCTCCACCCGCCCATGTTTCTGTTTCTTCTTCCCCTCAATCCCCCCATCCGTTTCTTCTCTCCCACCCAGCCCATGCCCCTTATGTTTGTGCACTTCATGAAGTCATGGGCTTCAGCAGTGAACAATGATTTCTTCCATGTAGCCCCGTTACTGTTTAGAAAGCGCAAAGAAGTGGGTGTGTGATCCTGGCCTGGGATGGTGGCATTGGCGCCCCACCCACTTGCAGCAGCCCCTCGACCGATCCCCTAACTCTGGCTTCTGTGCTCGGCCTGCGGGTTCCTGCTCATCTGACCCAAACAGACCGAGTATGGGACCGATACTACCCCCCCTCCCTGCAAGGGCTCCTCAGCTGAGCCTGGTTGGGATTTGTATTGCATTGTAATTCTTTTTGTATAGCGCTTGATACACCCAACGAGGCGCTGAAGCGCTTATGTTGTAAATGAAGTAAACACTGCCCCCATTACAATCGGTGTTTCCTGATTCGGCCAAAGATATTGTAATCATTCCCGATCCCCCTCCCCTGACAGGCCTTTCACCCCCACTTTCTACACACATTGAATCATTGATTGCACACTAAAAACGTCACACCATCAACCAAGCCACTGATGACATCATATATTGTATTGTATTGTAATTACAGCTATATAGCGCTTACTACCCCTGACGAGGCGTTGAAGCGCTTTTTCGGCGAGTAGCACGCTACTCCGGGACCCATAGAGGATTAGTATTGAATTAGTATAGTGAAACATGCAAGTACATTTTAAGTGGTGGATAGGTTAGTCAGTTATTTGGATTTGGAATGATAGCAGAAGGATAGAGGAGGACAAAGGTTTGTATTTATTTAGTGCTTGTTGACGCAGGCTATTCAGGAAGCCTACAAAGGATTAGTGGTGAATTAATATGGTGAAATATGAGGTAATTTCAGTGGTGGATATTAGTCAGTTACTTGGAGTGAGAAGGATAGCGGAGGGATAAAAGGGGAAGAAAGATTTGCATTCATATAGCCCTTGTTACCCCTGATGGGTGTTGAATCACTTTTCTGGCGAGTAGAACGCCACTCCGGAACCCATAAAGGATTACTGTTGAAAATTAGTATAGTAAAAAATATGAAGTAATTTGAGTAGTGGATATGTTATTCGGTTATTTGGGTAGTATATTAGTATAGTTTAATATGGAATTTCAGAAGTGAACATGTTAGTCTGTTAATTTCGATTGAAAAGGATAGTGGATGGATGAAAGAGTGAAAGATTTTTTATTTTAGGTCTTAGCAATCGGAGGAGGCTTTTGGATGAGTAAAAAGGAGTTTTGGAGGGGAGGACTCAGAGGAAAGAGTTTAGAAAGGTTTGTTTTAGGGGATCGGTATAGTAAAAAAGGTGTCAGATGATGCAAGGAGGGGTATAGTAGGAGAGAGTCTAGAAAGAGTTATTTTGGCAATCGTAATGGTATGGGATAAATGAGAGAGTGGATGTAGAGGATATATTGATAGACGTATAGGATGAGAGATAGGGTAGTGCATTGGAAGGAGTAGTAGAAGAAATTTGAGATGGTTGGGCTAGAAGATATATTGAGCGAAGTATAGGGTATAGGCTGAGACATAGGGTAGTGCATTGGAAATGCTAAATTAGAAGAAAGTGATAAATATATAGATCCATAATTATATATTGAAAGTATATAGATACGTAAAGGAGGTAAGTATATGTAGATTAAAGATATTGATAGAGGCACAGGATGAGAAATAGGGTAGTGCATTGGATATGCTTTTTCAGGAGAAAAGTAACAGGCACACAGATCCAAGTACATGGAAGGTACATAGATGCACCAAGGAAATATGTACATGTAGACCAAAGATGTAGTACAACAATTCAATCTTTATTTGGATATAAAATATCCATAAAAGAACACATCAAAAATACCAACAACAATACAGATTATTATAAACGTAAAAACAGTGAATATATAAAAACTTCCAAATTGCATTAGGGGACTTCAATAGCATGCATATGTTAAAAAGGCATGATGTGCAAAACAACAGTGTCAACAATGGCATGAAAACATAGAGAGTTTGTGGCCCTGACAAATAGCAATATTGTGCTAGTAGATACGATCAAGTGCTCAAAAAATAGCAGCAGGTTATGTTAAGTGCAATCAGATGTAAACAGTTTTAGCAGCATAAAATAAAGTGTGATTTAATATAGACTGTTTCTTTAAAAATGCATTGACAGGCCCTTCCGGTTACTGAGTGAAATTACGGTATGCATTGCGTATAAAAATTCTAAGGCCTATATTTAAAGCTGTATTTTCAGGAGTCAGAGCTGCGATAATTGCCTGTCTATGGGTCCGGATTCCCAGCCTATTCCACTCAGTTTTCAGTTTTCATCTGCGCTGTGGCATAAGAGCGGGGCAAAGACATACTACATGCTCCAAAGTTTCAGCCGTCTTGCCACACCCTCTACACAATAAATCCTCTGACGTTCGACGCCAGGAGGGTAAATCTTTTAAAAATTGCCAGTCAGCCAATCTAAAAGCCATAAAGCTAAGTTTTAAATACAAGGGATAAGTGCAGGACAAGTAAGAAGAAGGAGAGGCCAGCCCTAAGAATTCATTATTGCCCATGCGTGTCTACGTTTAGCGAAATGAGCTGTATCAGTGATTAGGGATCTCATTCGAATACGTTTCTTAATACTGATTTTAAAAACTGCCTTGCTGGGGTTGAGATCCCATAGGTCGCCCGCAGACATTTGCTGGACGGAGTCCATAAAAAATCGGCCGTAAGAGCCACCTGGGTTTTTCTGAGAAATGTCTAACCAAAGTAATGACTCCAATGAACCTGGATCTGCTTGCCTAAGTTTGTGGCTCAGATTCAAATACGTGCCAGTGTTTGACATTTCATAGTTTAGTAAGCCCAATTCCAATCTGATCTGTGCGGCAGAAGCGGTTTTAGGCATGTGGGGGACTTTTTTGTAAATTTTGGTCACATGTTGGTTTAAATTGCCGTTTAGTTTTCCCCTAAAAATTTCAATGCCATATGACAGTGTGGGCCCGATTTTTGCTCTCATGACTTCCAATAGTGGTGATAGACTCGCACCAGACAGTTTTTTTGAGAGCTTGGAAAGATTCACCTGAAGGTTCATGGCTTTTAAATTTCACTGCGTTGTTTGGCAAAGGTACCCCTAGCGTCAAAGTTGACCCCTAAATATTTATATGTTTTTCCTATTGTAAGGCTCATATTATTGTATAACCATCCACCACCGAGGTTACGTTTTCTACCGAAGATAACCACTTGGGTTTTCTTTAGATTAACCTCTAAAGTATTCATGGTGGTATAGCTGTGTAGTTTGTTTAGTAGCCTTTGCAGCCCTATCCGGGTGAGACTAAAAAGGTTCAAGTCATCAGCGTATAAAAGGTTACTTATTGAAACACCACCCATCTTGGGTGGGTGGTTGTTTATTTCTTCTAGGGTGGCTGGTAAGTCTCCTATAAACAAATTAAAAAGTAATGGGGCCAGCACACATACCTGTTTAACACCTCTAGTTGTCATGATTTTCCGAGACAAAAGATGTAGTTTTGTTCTACGTAAGATTATACACTTGTTAGTGATAAAAGGTGGTCTTTTGGGTGTAATTACAGCAGGGAACGTGAGTCTGAATGGGATGTAGTTATGTATGGTGTTGATTGGCGTTGTGTTAGTGATGAGTGTATTGGTTAGTGGTATAGGATAGAGTTGTGTACTGTTTGTGGGTGATGGTGGATATGTGTGGTAGTTGGGATAGTGGGTGTGTAGATGTGGTTTGGTTGGGTTTGTAGTGCAGGCTGGTACGTTAATCTGTGCATCGTGTTGTGCGTGGTGTACATTTGGTGTGAGTGTGTTGCTCTGTTTGTGGATGTGGATGGTGTGGGCCCGGTATTGCACAATGAGAAAAAGGCCAGCATTCTGGCCCTAGTCCCGACCAGTCTCGAACAGGCTCAAACAGGAAACTGCCCTTGTCCTCTCCGCTCTTAACAGGCTCAAACAGGCAACTGCCCTTGTCCTCTCTGCCCTCAGCCTCGACGCCCGGGCTGAGAAGCCCTAAGCCTTACCTTTTTATAGCCCTAGTAATCAGGTGACCCCTTCAGCCAATAGGAACCCTAACGCTAACACTATCCAATCACAGCACTAGCCCTAAAATCTAGGCTGAAGACCCCCTAGCCCCTCGTGATCTGCATTCTCCACCCCTTCTCCATTCCCAGCTACCCGTTGCTGGTCCTAATCGGCTGCCCTTTTGTGCCCACAGGTCAGGTCCTGTTACAGTGCAGTGACCGGCCTGTGAACACACATTTCCCCACTGTCCCCCCATTAAATCACCTATTCAGTTGCTAAACTGAAGGTGAGAATTCATGGGGTGGAGGGCGAGTTGGGACTAAGGGAAGCAAAAGATAGCACGATTTCATAGGCAGTCTGAAGAAGGCAATGACACTTCTGATTTCATAGCTGGGACGTGTATGGCCCTGGCATGCATGGCATTTTTTGGCCCTACGCATCTTGTTAAATGTTCTATGAGTGTGCACTGGTTTAAAATTATCATCTAAAAATGTTTTTTTCAATCCAACCACTCCATCTATTGGCCCACTCTTCACACGCCAGACCCCGTTGCTTCTCTCCCGGACTGTGAGCTTGTTGATTCTTTGCTTTGACTCCTTGGCATTGGATTCCGTCCCTGGTGGCCTCCGAGCCACACTTGCTTCTGGCACACCAGGGTGTCAGACGTGGAGGACTCCGCCACCAAAGATCATCAGAAACTGCTGCAAATGGACAAAATACTGGATCTCATCCGGAAGAAGAACGAGGATTTGGAGGCGCGCTCCCGTAGGAGCAACCTCCGCATCACGGGATTGCCTGAATCCACCAACATCTCCCGTATGGAGGACTTTGTGGAATAGTTGGTTTGTGAGCTCTTTGGCGACATCCTTTCACCTGTCTTCATTGTCGAGCGGGCCCCCACTCCCTCAGCCCTAGCCCTGCCCCAGGCCTGCTGGCCTGCCCTATCATTGCCAAAATCTTGAACTTCAGGGACCGCGACGCCATTCTACAGGTGGCCAGCGAGAAAGGGGAAATCCGGCATCAGAGCAACTCCCTGTCGTTCTATCCGACTACACCACTGCGGTCCAGGCGACTCGCTGTGAATTCCTTTTGGCGAAACGACTCTTCCAGAAGCACAAGATCTCCTACTCATTGGCATATCCTGCCAAACTGCGCGTCAAACAGGGCTTCAAGACTCTCATCTTTCCAGACCCCAGAGAAGTTTTGGCAATTGCTATAAAACTGGACAGGTTACATCGCTCTTTGTCTGGCAACTCCCAAGCTGCTACTGACGATAATCTCAGTGATAATGATTGACCTGCTGGCACGTTCTGCCTTCTTTATGCTCTTGGGTTTTTGTTACTCTGATTCTTGGTTCAAATGGGGACTATTGTATTTATGTTGACTCCTAGGCCATCACAGTTCATATCCTTGCCATTGGCACAGTGTCCTCTACTTCTTGATGTTCACTCTTCGCTGTCTGCCACCCCTTATGGCTTGGCCACTAGGTGTGTGCTGAGCACTGCCATGCCCTCACGGGATGATTCCCTTCTTGGACACAGTTCTTTCCCGTCCAAGTTGTGGGTCCATGGGGTGGGAATGGGTGGTACCTCAGCCTGATTGGTGGTTTGTTGTGGGAGCGGGTTGTGGGGTTCTCTGGGGTTTATTTATTTATTGAACTGTGCGATTACTTAAAATCTTTACAGTATAAAACACAAAGAACATCACCGCCCCAATGTGCCCGTCGCCCAGTAAAACCATATGTACAACTTTAAAATAGAATAATGACTAATTTTGCCCCTTTTTGTCCAATCAAAGTTCTATTAGAAGAAGGAAGGTTTTTGTCTATTGCTTAGATTCACACCAAATAGAGTCTTGGGAAAGTGTGGAGGTTTGACATGAACGTTTTCACTGCGCATCACCAAGGATGGGTTCTTGATTGGACCCTTGTCCGACCCTGGTATAGTTTCTGGGTCCAGTTGTTCCAGTTACTTAGCGGGAGCTCCCTAAATTAGCTGTAAACTAACAATTGTTTGTGCTCCAGATGGTGCTCCTTACACAGTGTCGAGACCCTTAGGATCTATGGCCTTTTGATGGAGGTCAAGTGCCATTTTGACTTGATGGGTGAACTTACCGACCCTAGCTAATAGACAGGTCGTAGTTTCTGAGAAGCACCAGTCCGAGGCCTCTCTGCAGGTTCTATGGCCTAGATTCCATAAGGCCGGGCCCAGCAAATGATGACGGTCGCTGGCTAACTTTGTACAGCAACATAGCAGGTGTAACCATGACTCTCTGCGGTGGTTGCATAATCGACAGGCGATGGCACCGTCCGTTCGTGCCCATTTTGGATTAAAGTCCGTGATCATGAGAGCCAGGAGGCGCAGATGCAGGATTTTCTTTCTCGCATGAGTTGTTAGTGAGTCTCGCGGGTATGGTTGGGGTTTCCCGAGAATATAAGACTTATCCAGGGCCAAAGTTAATGGGTTGTGCCGTAGCGATAGAAGATCAAGCTCGAACGAGATGGACTGGACTTGACGCTTTACGGCTTGTGCCCAGGCTGAGTATGGTATTTCATTGAGGGGCAAGCTCTTACCCTCGATTTTCAATAGATCAATGCCTTGTGCCAGCTTAGAGTGCCATGGAGAGCCCACTTCACCAAATAAAGATTTTAAGAAATGCTTTAGGGTGTTTTCGGGCGCTTTCAGTACTCTGATGTAGTATTTTATCAGGTCCCCCAGTAATGCCAACTCCGGTCGATTCAGGCCTATTTCTAGCCTTAGTCTGTTGTTCCTAGCCTGTCTAGGGGACTGTACCACCAACTTATACGCTTTCGCCTGGGCCGCATTGACCACTTTCTCGAATGCACCTGGGTAGGCAATGTGGCCATACGTAATGGAGGGAATCAGTTTTGCCCTGAGTACTGTCAACATCGGTTCTACTGAGGGGCTGGCCAAGTGATAGCTTAGGCGTCTTAAAAACAGAATTGTTTTTATCTATTCTTGGTTTTAGCTCCTTTAGATGTTTAGCTGCAGTGGCCCTCTCTGACAGCCAAACTCCCAGATAGTTATAGGATGGGGCAGTAGCGATTAGGTTCTCCCCCAGGATCCATGTTGCTTCTTTTTTGCGCTGATATTTGCCAAAGATTACTATCTTGGTCTTACTAACGTTTATCCGTAGGTCATTTTTTTTGTTGTACGTCGCCGGGCTATTTAAAGCTCTTTGAAGTCCCACCCTGGTGTGGTCCATGACCACCGTGTCATCAGCGTACTGGAGCGTTCCCAGGACCAGCTTCCCCAGTCTTGGCGGTACTAAGTTTGCATCTTTCAGGGCTTGCCCCATGTCCGCTGTATACAGATTAAAAAGTAGGGGGGCCAGAACGCACCCCTGCTTAAGTCCAGAGTTGGTCTCGATTCTTGCAGATGTAAATGTTGGACTTAATTTCACCTGGACCCATGTCCCCTCATAGAGTGCTTTTATAGCTTTTAGCAGGACTTGTGGAAGCCTCCAGGTCTCAAGTTTTGCCCATAGTTGACTTCTGATCACTCGGTCGAAGGCCGTAGAATAGTCTATAAAACAACAAAACAGAGGCAGCTTGTTCCTCGTGTTGGCCTTCTTCGCCAGGTAGGAGAGAGCTATGATGTTGTCTAGAGTGGAACTGTTGGCCCTGAAGCCAGACTGTGTGCGCGGGAGAATGCCATTCTTGTCCACCCAGGCCTCCAAGTCCCTTAAAAGAAGACGGGCGTATACCTTGGCTTCTATGTCTAAAAGGGCTATAAGTCTGTAGTTGGACGGGTTCGAGTGGTCACCCTTCTTGTAGATGGGAAATAGGACTGAGCCTTTCCAGGAAGTTGGCAGGGTCGCAGTAGCGAATGAATGATTAAATAGAGGAGTAAGGGCCCGATGTAGGTAAAATAGATTTACCGATTTTTAATTACCGAATCATACCGATTCGGTAATTAAAAATCGGTAAATCTAAGGGGTGGAGATGTAGGAACATCCAGATGTTCCTTTTACCGAATCGGTAAATATCTGTATTTACCGATTCGGTAAATACCGACCGGTAATGCCCCATTCATTCCTATGGGCTTTGAAGCCCATAGGAATGAATGGGGCATTACCGGTCGGTATTTACCGAATCGGTAAATACAGATTTTGACAAGGGTGCAGGGGGTGTCACTTTGACACCCTCTAGCACCCCCAAAAAAGAT
Organism: Lissotriton helveticus; assembly: GCF_964261635.1. Classification (NCBI taxonomy): domain Eukaryota; kingdom Metazoa; phylum Chordata; class Amphibia; order Caudata; family Salamandridae; genus Lissotriton; species Lissotriton helveticus. The sequence continues at coordinate 400,837,087 of NC_136058.1, read as the reverse complement.
TCGGGGGCCATGTGGCAGGCATACCTGCCCTAAGGGCAGATCTGCCTGTCATATGGCACAGGTGTGCATGCACACATGTGCATGCACACCTGAATCGGTATTTTACCATCAAATATATTTGATGGTAAAATACCGAATCAGTAAGGGTTGTGGGACTCAGAAGAGTCCCACCTACATATCAAAAATACCGAATAGGTATGAATACCGAATCGATATTTTACAGATTCGGTAAATTTACCGATCGGTAAATTTACCGAATCTGTAAAATTCTGGGCCCTACATACCAATTCTTATTTACCGGTCGGTAACGGCCGAAAATACTGATTTTCGGCCGTCACCGACCGACCTACATCTGGCCCTAAGTGTTGTTGCAAAGAAGGCTAAGGCAGTTTTAAAAACCTGGGCAGGGATTCCATTTGGGCCAGGAGGTCCATCGGTTCTAGTGGCCTTAATGTACTTTAAAATCTCCTCCTCTGTATACTTGGTATGTCGACTCTGTCTTGGGGCTACAGACGGCATGCTTTGAGTTTTGATGGTTGCGGCAGCCGCCTTGGACCACTCTAGACTTCCAGGGTTAGCCCGGTTTGGCTCACAGGTGTAGAGCCGCTTGGCATACTGTTCCCAGACATTCCCTGCGACACTGTTATCCTTGTGCACTCCGCTAGAAATCAGGCTGTTGATGAAGCGCGATAGCTTGCGGTTATCTTTTTCTTTAATTAAAGAGAACACTGTGAGCCAGTTTTGTTCTGCACGCTGCCTTTTCAACTCCCAGACTTTCTTTTCATAGTTGGCTCGAAGGGCGGAGGTGGAAACCCTCCCTTGCAGATATTCGCCCTTCTTTTTTGTTGCAAAAACAATAAAGGAGTATCCACTCAAAAATAGAGAGAACGTAAAAATGTGTTCCTCTGGATAGGGGCTAGGGTGCTCAGTTCAGCACCATGGGCCTCAGCCTGTTTTTGGATAATACATATCCTTTTAGAAGACCCCTCACTCACCAACCTAGTTGGTGACATGCTTCATCATTGGGGTCCCACCCCATAGGCCGAGTGCCTATAGGGTGTGCTGCGACACCTGATTACAGTGGAGCTGGTTCGTTTTTTTCTTTTATATGTACAAGACGATCAAACAAGTGGTTTAAAAAGGGCCAACACTACTCACTGCAAGTAATTTATTCTTGAGTGCTTGAACCCTTAATTAAAAACGTGTTGCACCTATGCCTAATTAGGTAGGCTTCGGTGATATAATTAGTGTTTGATAAAAATAGCTAAGTGTGCTATGTGAAGTGTGGTAAATAATAAAATTTAAAAGGGTCTACATGTTTCAACCATCATATCATTAATTGGTTTTCGTCAGGACCATGTGACTGAACTGGGTGGTCCACACACGCTAAGGTGCGTCCTGCCCTAGTCCAGATTAGAGTGCACAAATTGTGGACTCGTGTAAAATAAGTGCTTATTCTTTTGTTCAAAGAAAAAACCTGTAAAAACAGGGAAGCAAAAGACAAACAGGACGGGGTCACATACTAGGGTAGACAATACATATACATCACATTTAACATATATAGCCATACCAAGTCAATAGTAGATGTTAATCCTGGGTTGGAACAGAGGGATTCATCTATTTTATTTACATTGCTACAGTGCTATAACAGGACTGTGGCTGGTCGCTACTCGGATAATGCCAAAGAAGTGGTGTCGACCTAGTTCTGGCATTTTTGTGAATAGCTCGTGAAAAAATAATAATAATCGGCGTGCTATGAGTGAGTGATCTCTACTTGTGATCACGAAGTGAACGGCTGCTGGAATATGTGGGCAGTCGTGACGTCGCTTTTGGTGAATTGCGACTGGTATTGTTTTTAGCTTACGCTTCTTTGCGGTATTGCCGCTTCATGGGCACCTGCACTTCCAAGACGGCAAGAGTCCGTCTCCTTCAAATCGTTATGTAGAAAGGAGGGAGAAAGGGAAAGGGAAAAATATGCCCGGTTATAGTTGTTGTGATCAATTGAATTTGTAGCCTTGCCCGTCGGCTTACCAAATCAAAAATACGAGGAACCTCTTGTTCCCACATTAAAACGGTTGCGCATCACTTACTTGCTGCTTCTGTTCATCAGGCGGTAAACCTACTTGGTTCCGTGGTTTTTGTTGCCCTGATTGCAATGTTAAGTGAGCGCTTGCTCTGTGTCAAACTCCGCGATTTTAATTGTCTTGGCCTGGTGTTATTTTGGCGGTGTCTTAGTTGGTTGGTATTACCCAAGCACTTCATTAAATCCTTGGTCAGTGTTTCCCAGAGGTGTGTGATGTTCTCTATATCTTGTGACCTGAATTCAGCCTCCCTACTGGCTACATAATCCGTCAGTCTGTGGCTAAGAATGGACGTCCATTTGATTCTTTTGAGAACTAGATGATGTTCTTCACCTGTGGTTACTCCAATTGTTACCTGAGAGTCAAACTGTTCCCGTGCCAGGTTAAATGTGGCTCGGAGGGGCCTGTGGTCGCTTTCATCTCTGTTGTCCACAGTGAAGTCACAAACTTTGTGGGCCACCCCTTCATTCTTGAAGATATAGTCTATAGTGGAAACATTCCTTAAAGTGGGTTTAGCAGTCCATGCGGGATTGCTCATTTTTTGTGTTCCGTGTGTTGATTGCAAATTGAAGTTTGAGAGAAATTCACTCAGGGGGGCTAACTTCTTGCTGGGAGGTGTAATGGTGGTCAGGCCCAGGCCTCTTGGGCCCGATTCACAGAATGAACTTAAGACTCAATCCGAAACGTACTACTATTTTGGTATTCACAGAATGCACTTACTACTTTTGGCATTCACAGAATGAACTAACTACTTTTGGTATTCACAGAAGTTAGGATTTTGTCTTAAGTTTGTCTTAAGACTAACAGGGGGGGCTACAGCGCTGGGTGTTTATATCTTTCTAACGGCACTTCGTCGCCTGTCTCTAGAGGCTGGGGTGGTTGCACAGGCTTTGTGCTTTATGCTCAATATGAACAACCAACTATTCACTTGGCAGAAGAAGTTCGGATGCTTCAGGAGGCTTCAGGGGTCACTTTTAAGGACAGCAGTAACCAGACCTGAAAGGGATGTCTGCAGGGGTGGCAACGGCTCTGTTTGACACTGCTGGTGGGCCACCAGAATAGCAAAGAGTTTCACTGTGGGACTGTGGTTTAATAGTTTTTCTGTGGTTGTTTGCGTGTCTTGCGCGTCTTGGGGTGTGGGGGGTGAGGGGGGCAAGCGGGGTGCACGGGGAACCGCAGGCTGAGAGACATAGTCGGGCAGCCCCTCAGTCCGCAAACCGGGCTCTTACTTCGCAGCCGCCTCTATCAGCGGCCGCGTTCGCCTCCACAGCTTACCTCCACGCGCTGTGCTGCTCCAGGTGCTTCTTGATGAACAATAGGCAGCCGTGCGATTGCAGCTCCGTGGTGCACTCTGCTAGAAGCTATAAATCCAACACCGCACTATAGCTGGTCCGGTCGGTCCGGTCCGATTTCATTTGGCCAGGTGAGCATTCGTTTGTTTCTCCCGCCCGGGTCGGAGAGAGAGCCCCCGCGTGTCCAGATTCACTTCTCTCCTTGGCTTTACCCAGGCTTTAATATAGCCGCCGCAACAAACCACTGCCGGTCTTCCCACCGGACCACCTGACCGGAGGCTACACAGGGAAAGTTCTGGGAGAGTTGTGGTAGCCCGGTAGATCGATAGCCCGAATCCGGTGAACTGATGAGATGGGACTGGCCCTCGCCGCTCCCCCACACGCTGGCCGCCGCCGCTCACCGAACTTCTCGATGCATTTGGATTTGCACTGTGCTCTCTGTGGTCGTGATCCCCCGCCAGGCACCTGTTCTAGCCCATGTGTGTTCACGGCGTGCTTCGGCGGGCTTCGCACTGGTCTACGATCTGCACGACCACCGAGGCTCCCCCAATTCCAGTGAGACACGGGGAGCCGGGGACTCGGTGGCTTGGTTGCCGCCCTGCCCGCTGCCCTTGATCTCACTGCTCACACTGCTCACACAGCTCGGTGCTCTCTGGCGCTCTCTGTGGTGGGTCCTGTTCTGTCTTGTGGGGTTCTCTGGGGTTATTGTTTTGAGGGTGGGCTCGGGTGGTTAGGTGTTGGGGGCTTGGGATTTGCGACCTCCCAATGAGCCACTACTGTTTTCGCCTTCACTGGCTCACATATTGAGCCCTTTCATGTTAAGTCTCCTCTCTTCTGTTGTTGAAACCCCTGTTGGGGGGATTGTATTGTTCGATCGGTTGCCTCCGCATGAAGACCTTATTGTATTTTTGATTGCACTGTCTCACAGAGATTCCACGGCTATTGCACTGTTGCTCTTCCTCGTTATTCACTGCACTGTTCAGCGCATCGGCACAAAGTGTCGGCCTTCTCCATTTCCCCTTTTCGGCACCCCGCCCTTTGATAATGCACTATGTTTGACACTACACTATGGACCTGGAAAGATCGTGGGCTTAACGACCACCGCAAGGCACGACTGGTGCATGTCCACCTCATATGGCATAATGTAGACATTTGTTTTTTACAAGAGACCCATCTGCTACCTCCAGGCTCCTTTCCCTTCAATGCGCAAAGGGCTCCCATGGCAGACCTCCCAAGTGTTCATTGATCCTGGGGGGTGATTTGTGATTTTGCATGACACTCTTCGGGCCCAGCTTCTGACGATTGCTGCCTTGTACGGCCCTAACTGTGATGACCCGGACTTCTTCGCGCCACTCAGGCACCACATCTCATCCTTTGGCCCTGCTGAACTCCTATCTTTTCCAAATTGCTTGCTTCCCGTATCCTTCCTATCATGCCGCTCATTTCCCGCCCAGACCATTCCGGTTTTATCCCCGGACGAGTGACCTCTCACGACTTCTGGACCATTTTCTCTGTCCTCCATCAAATTATCCAGTGCTTCCGGCAGTGGCCGCCCTGCTCGATGCCACCAAGGCCTTCGACACCTTGGAGTGGCCCTTCCTCTTTTATCTCCTTCCCCATGTGGGTTTTAGCCAGGTCTTTTTACATAAAGTGCTTCTCCTTTACCCTCTTCCTACTGGCCGTCTCCGTATAAATGGACAGACTTCTTAGCCTATCCCCATCGGGCACGGTACTCGGCAGGGTTGTCCATTGTCCCCCATGCTATTTGCTGTTCCAATGGAACCCCTCGCGGCTCGCCACCGGCAAATTTATACCCAGAGAGGCACCAGCTTTGTGGCCCGTGCCCTGCTAGTCTCTATGTATGCGGACGATGTCACTCTTTATGCCTGTAATCCCCAAGAGAACCTCAGCCCACTGGTCCGTAAAGTGATACGCTTTGGTGGCTACTCAGGAATTCAGGGCAACTGAAATAAGTCCTTATTTTTCTCCCTTACAGCCGTTTATTCCTGACTATCCCTTCGTGTGGGCATTGGAGCCCACCAGATATCTGGGCATTTGGTTAAGCAGGGATGTGGATGAACTTTGGAGAGTTAACTTTGGCCATGCAGTGGATTTGTTTGAGCCCAAGATCCCTCTCTGGAACCGGCTTCCACTTTCGTTGGCCGGGCGCATTGCCATCGCCAAAATGGTGATACTTCTGAAGTTTTTATACTTATTCGTCAATATCCCCATCCCTCTCACCGCTCACTTTTTCCGTAAGATTCGCTCTTTGCTCATCACCCTCATCTGGGCCAGTCGACAAACCCGGATCCTACAGCACATCCTACAGCACTCTCAGGTTTTCCGATGTCCCATGGCAGGCTAGGTCCCCTGGACTACAAGCTGTATGCCCTTAGTTCTCAAGCTAGTTTTCTTCATGTCTGGCTCCACCCCACTCCGTTCCAACCTCACATTGCGGTAGAGGCTGACCTCGCCACCGCGTGGCCGCTCACGACTGCCCTTTTCGCCCCGGCGAAACTCCTTCGCACTGAAATCGACACGGTGAGACCCTGCGTTGTGCTTGGGAAGGGCTCAGCAAATTCTCTGGCTCTTATATGCTTTCCGCGAACACTATGCCAATCGCTCATCAACCTGCCTTTCCCCCTCTTCAGTCTTCCGGGATGGCCAAGCATGCCACTCGGCTGGGCCTTTCCACAGTGATGGACCTCTACACTGGGGATACATTATTCTCGCCTGCCGCAGATTCTGATCCCATGGACACCCTGTTATACTACCAACTCAGAGCAGTTTGCAAAAAGCTTCACTCCACATTTCCCCAACCCCCTTTTCCATGCCTACCCTTGATCTTCTGTGTGCATTCCCCTCTCCTAAAAAATTGGTCTCCAAAATGTACGCCTACACGCCAGCAGCATCTTCCATCTCCACTGACCGGGTGCGCGTTGCTTGGGGTAAAGATCTGGGAGCTGAAATTTCTCAAGCTGACTGGTTATATTGTTGCAAGCAGATAAAACGCCTCTCCTCAAACTATCGCTTGAGCCTTATTCACTTCAAGTACATACATCGGCTGTAAAGGACTCCTGCCCAACTTCACAAATTGGGACTTGTTACTTGTGAGAGATGTCCGTGCTGCTCTGCTCCTGCGGCGGACTTCTCTCACCTCGCCTGGCTGTGCCCCCGGGTCTCCGCATATTGGCGTGAGGTCTGCGCTGCCATCTCTGCAATCACTTCGTCACTGATCCAACCCGACCCTCTGCTTTGCCTCTTACACTTTGTTAAATTTTGTCCAGAAGCCACCCGCCACTTGACTGCCATGCTACTGGTCCTGTCTGAGTTCTGGGACCTTCAACCAGCCAGATCTCACCCAATTGACATTTGGGGCCCACTCATGACCCACCTCTTAAGTCATAATTCACAACGCCCTGCGACATCTCCTGTGGTCCCTGCCGGCCCCCTGCCCGCGGCGGCCACCGGTGAAGGTCCGTGAGCTGTTTCCCCTCTGCTCCCATCTCCCCCCCTGCTCCCTCTGCCTTTCCACCTCACTTATATCTCTCTATCTCTATCTGATCAATGTTTCACCCCCTCTGTGGTTATACGTGATTGTTTTCTGGCATTGTTTCCAAATGTCACGATGGCTAAGATTGCCTCTGCTGTGCTGTATTGTACTGTTGTGCTCATTTCCTCGAAACTGTGTAATCCTGTAACTGTGCTGTGCATCTTTATCAGAAAAGGATTTTGGAAAAAAAAAAAAAAAAAAAGAAAGAACATTATTTCACATAATAAGGGAGTGTCCCAAAATCCAGTCCTCCTGCACTAACATAATCTGTTGCTTAAGCAGCTTATACAGAGTGGCGGTGCCATTGTCGGCCAAGTTATGTTTACTTAACATATAGGAGGCAACAGACCTGGGGAGGGGAGGAGAGAACTGGAGTGATTTTGGCACTGGTAATAGCTAAAAGAAACATAGCACGCAGTTGGGGAGTAGAAACAACACCAACACTCAGTGACTGGAAAAAAATGATGGACTGGAGCATGTTGACAGAAAAAAAATGGCATATCTGAATAGGGGCTGTCTTCACAAGTGGGAAAGAATCTGGGCAAAGTGGAACGAGTATTGAGGATTTTTGTGTACTGTCCCAATGGCCCAAGCCTGAGAAAGGGGACTAGAAGACGGAAATGATCAAACGCCTATTGTGGGGGGAAATTGAAGGGAATGTTGGGAAAAAGCAATGCAGATCATTAATGTAACATGCTGCTGTTTTCCAAAATGGTGATGTACCAATATGTCATGTGTATGTATTCTTGCTCCAATGCTGAAATAAAAAGAAGTTTAAAAAAACTAACACACAAAATTGTAAAGGCAAAAGATATCACTAAAGCTGACAAAGTCTCTATACAAATTTGTGAGACCCTCGTCACCAGATGCAACCCTACACCATCTCCCTCCTGTAACTTCCTGCTCCTAAAGGCCTCCCCCAAGCAATGCGACATTCTCAGACACACTTATGGACAGAGTTTCAAACCTTTTAACACTACACTCCAACCTATGCATTCTGGGTGACTGTGAGAAGATGACCTGGTTTATGCTGTCCACTAATTAAAGTGGGCACCATTCACCTGTCCAATGACTCTTATGATGTAGAAGGTCAAAGATAACCTTTAGAAAGCTATCCTAGTGGTAGCTGTGGAGAGCAGCCTTCAGGCTTAATCTTGAAGGAATGTAAAGCAGCATGTTTTACCAGAATATCAGCTTTAGCATTAATTAAATGAAAGGAGAACCACACAGTAGTTATAAAAATATCTATTTCTTAGTATAACACTCTCTAGTATCCTTTACACGAAGATACATACTAGTAAGTAGCAATAATACACAGTGGGCCCAGACTGGGACAAACCATGTACTAAAATCGTGGTAAAAGAACCATGACTCGAGTCAAGACAAAGTCTAGCGGGTGTAGACCTGATGGGACCCCAATTTACCGCCCAAGGTGAGTACGTAGCGACCCCTCGAGGACGGGTGCAATGTGACTACACAACTGCGTGCACTGTACAATTCAATGGGAGAGTCACGGTTGCAGTTTTAAGGTTTAAGGACCCTTCCCAAAGGACTAGGAATAAACCCCATGGAAGTTAGGAGGTTGAAGAGACACTCCGCCCATGGATACCCAAGTTCCCGGGTTACCTATCCCAGGGAAGCCGGGTGCGTAGGCCTGTAGTGGCGTCAGAAACCGACGTCAATCTCAATGGGAGTTTTCAAACAATAGTCACTGCAGGGAAGAAGAAAAGTGTCCGGTGGAACTCAGGGACGGATTCTTGATTGTAGGAACCTAAAAGCAGAGGGGACAGAGTCTGGAAGAGAGCAGGGTCTCGGAAGACGGGTGACCACCGATGTTGGGTGCTTCAGGTGAGGAGAGGAAGAATTGACTCTTGAGCCACGAGGACCAGGAGGCATCAACGACAACCAGGAGCCAGGCAAGAGCTGTCCGGAGAAGGATGTCAATTGCTGAGGGGTCAGTTTTTGGCTAGAACACCAACAAGCCTTGGCAACGGTAACCCATGAAGAAGGACGCGTAAGGTCAGAGTTCAGCCCAGCAAGGACAGAGGGACTCACCAATTGCAGGGGAGTTGGAGAAAGCATGGAGCAACCAGGGAAGCCCAGAAAAGCAAACTTGACCCTCACAGGGACTCACAGGCCGGAGGCACAGAAGTTGCAAGGGTACCTCAGGCAGTATCGAAAGAACAGCAGCTTGCAGGGCACAAAGTGCAAGGAGGCCAAAGTCCATTGGTGGGAATGTGCACAAAGGTGAGGGCTATTGACAGCATATTGCATGAAGTTGGGGAGCGCTAACAAGCATATGCACTTGCAAATGGATGTGGTGCACAAGGGTTCGGGTTATGCAGTTCCCACGAGGAACACTGGCCTCAAATGTGTTGATAGGGCAACTCAGCCTCACAGAACATTGGAACTTACCTCCTGTGTTGCTGGAGTCTTCAGAGTCCTCAGGAGCTCAGGAGCAGCAAGCCAGTCAGTTGTGGTTTTGGTGCCTGCAGTTGCAGGGTGAGCGACTCATTCATCCCAAGGGAGATCATTTAGTTGTCTTTAGTACACCACAGGTCCTGCACAGAGCCTGTATGGAGCAAAGGCACGGACAAACGTTTGGACGGAGAGGGAGACAAAGTCGGCCCAGTCAAGGTCCAGCGAAGTCCAAAGTGTCCAGAAGGTCAAAGTGAGTGGTTTCTTCTTGGTAGAATCTTGTCCATGGAAAATCTAAAGACCTACAGCCAGGTAACGCATTTGTTCCCATGGGAGAGGGTTGGACAAATTCAGGGGACCCACCCAGTGGATGTTCTGGACAATGGAGAGGATACTCCTCTGTCTTTTGTCTATTTTCGTGCCAGAGCAGGATCCAATGGCTCCCAGAACTGGTTTGAGCTGGACTATAAACAAGTGTGCCCCTGGTGCAGATTGTCAGGCACTTGGAAGTGCCCCCACCCTGCCCCAATACACTAAATCTTGTCTGGGAGGATGCCTATTGTGCTACCTTCCCCTGCTCAGCAGTAGGAGGGCAGAAATGTGTCTAAGGTCGGCAGCATCTATTTTGTGCTGTCCGGGTTGAGAAGGCTGGCACCAGGTAGACCAGTGACCCCACAAAGCTTGCTTCAGAAGGGTGGAATCATACCTCCCGCACCAGTTACATAGAGGTATGATTCCAAGGTGTTTGATACCAAACACAATATGTTGAGTCACAGACAACCTGGGGTAATGGTCTCCGAATGCTGAAAAGGGGCCCTGCTCATGCATCACCACCCTCTCACGTAAAACCCAGCTCCCTGCCTCCAGGATTGTTAAGGCCTGCTACAGGAGTGACTTTTACATTTTCAGTTTAGTGACATATAGATGTAGTAAACCTATATCTAAGGTAAGTGGTGCAAGCACCATCTTACAAAGGTTGCAGTGGCAAACCTGGAGTTCCATTTTGCATGGCCTCTCATGGGTGCCATATTACAGGCTTTAGCCCATGGAAGGCCTCTGGGGTACCTATGCCCTGGGTACATGTGTACCGTATACTAGGGACTGATAAGTCCCTAGTATATGGCAGTTACCTGCCGATAAAACGACGATAATTTTAATACCGGTCCTTGATAATATGCCCCTTTGATTGGCTACAGGAAGGACTATAAGAGAAAACAGACACCTTGGAGAAAAGCAGAGCTAAAGGAGATAAAACAGCAAATTAGAAAATTTGAAACCTTTAATGTACCTGAATAACAACAACCACCAATCAAGACAAACTTCGCCTACAGAAACTTAGCAGATTTTACAAGTCAGCAATCAAGAAAGCTAAGAAGAATACTATTCAGACAGAATTCAAAAATGCAAAACGTGCAAATAAAGATTTCTATAAAATTCTATAAAATTCTCACAAATTGCCTAGAAAGAGCTAATCTAATTTGTAGGGCGCACTACTTACCTGTGAGGTTCTCGAGGTGCTGGGAGGGTGGGCAGGGGTGCTGCTACTGCTCGAACAACCAGGTCTTGAGAAGTCTCCTGAAGGCCAGCAGGTCATGGGTCTGTTGTAGGCGGATGGGGAAGCTGATAAATCATTACACAACCATAGCAGGTACATTGCACTCCTATTTAAAATAAAGAAAAACTACCAGCACCGACTCTGTTCCAAAAAACACATTTCAAGGGTACGCTAACTCAGCTTCTCCATTCCTTCTGATAAATATCACACAATGAATTTATAGATCTGGTCAAATGAAGCTGGTCTGGTGGTAGCCCTTCTGACCCGTGTCCACAACAAATCGTTGAGAAAATTCTTCTAACTACATCTGCTGCCACACCAAAAGAATCATCAACAATTCCTTTACTACGGAAATATTTCCAGAAGATCTAAAAAGTCATACATACACCTTTTACTAAAGAAAACAAGCCTGGATCCGCTTAACCCAGACAACTACAGACTGCTTAAAAAATTGAACTTTCCTGGGCACACTGATCGAAAGAGCAGCATTCTCCCAGATGTCACAATTAATTGAAAATAATGCCATACTTTCAGACTTCCACACTGGATTCCATCCAGAAAGATTCACACAATCTGCCCTCATTGTCATCTGGGATGACCGTAAGAACATCGTTGATCGGAACGGGGTTGCTGTGCTACTTCTCTTGGCCCTCTCAGCTGCCTTTGACACGGTTGACCATGACACTCTCATACAATGACTCTATGAAGCCGGCATAGAGGGGACTGCTCTCTACTGGATCACATCCTACTTTTAAAACAAAACTAATGTCATCCACACCCTCCCTTTCTTGACCAAACCATACTTCACAAAAGCAGGTGCCCCTCAAGGCTCTATCATCTCACCCATGCTTTTTAGCATTTACATGAAGTCATTACCAGCACTGATCAATCAATTTCACCTCATGTGCTACAACTATGCCGATGACACACTAATGCCCCTTCAACTGGAAAGCTTCAAAGACATTGGAAACTCACACATTTTCAGTTGCCTCAGAGCCGTGGATCAGAGGATGACATGAAGCCATCTCAAATTGAATGCTTATAAAATGGAAATGCTCACATCTGGTGATTGGAAAGATAATGACTCACTTGCAACCTGGCCTGACGATCTGGGACACTCAAAGTATCGAAGAAGGTAAGAAACCTTGGAATGACCATGGACTCCAAGCTCTCAATGAATGTCCAAGTGGACAAACTAGCACAATCAAGCTTCATCACTATAAAAACTCTGGGACGCATCTTGCCCCACCTGGGATATCCACACAAGGTCCAGGCTATTATCTCTCTTGGTCTTTCGAAACCTCATTTATTTATTTATAACATTTATAGGGCGCACTGTTACCTGACCGGTGTCCTGGCGCTAGAAACACCATTAGCCTCTTCCAAAGTTAATTCTTAACAACAGCCGTGAAAAGGCTTCAATGGATTATAAACTCTGCTGCCAGACTACTCTTACATATAAAGTCACAAACCTACATCTCCCCTCCCTTGAAGGCTCTCCATTGTTTACCGGTTACCAGAAGATCCATATTCAAGCTGCTTTGCATCACCCACAAAGCGAAACACAGAACATGACTGCTCTGCATCAAGAATAAAATCACCAAATACATTTAACAAAGGAACCTCCCCACAAGATTGGCACCTTGGATCAAAATCCCACCATTCAAGAAAAAACCAAAGGTGAAGCATACTTCTCTGTACAAGTAGCCAAACTATGGAACTCTTTACCCCCAAACATAAGATCCACGAATAGTACCCTTATCTTCAGAAGACTACTCAAGAGTTGGCTCTTCCCCACATAACCACCATACTCAAACATAAATATACAGCATATCCCTCTAATAAGCATGTTTTAAATATAGAGGGCCTAATTCACGGAACTAACTTAAGACAAACTCCTAAACTTACTACTTTTGGTATTCACAGAAGTTAGGATTTTGTGTTAAGTTTCTCTTAAGACAAACATAAGACAGACTTAAGACCGACTTAAGACAGACTTAAGACAAAATCCTAACTAAAGTCTGTCTTAAGTCTGTCTTAAGTTTGTCTTAAGAGAAACTTAAGACAAAATCCTAACTTCTGTGAATACCAAAAGTAGTAAGTTTATTCTGTGAATACCAAAAGTAGTAAGTTCATTCTGTGAATGCCAAAAGTAGTAAGTGCATTCTGTGAATACCAAAATAGTAGTAAGTTCAGGATTGAGTCTTAAGTTCATTCTGTGAATCGGGCCCAGAGATATTTGCTAGATCTGATTAACAAATGTACACATTACTTATAGTTACATTATTCTAGGTTTAACATGTATATAAGTGACTGCATAAAAAAGTAAATATGTTATCATATCCATTTATCTACAATTGCCGTAGTATTGAATTATAAAAACAAATACCTTAAAGCACAGCAACACTTGAAAGTATGAGTTTATTAAATCTAACTTAAATCCATATATATATGTATATATATATTACCTTCCTCATACTTTTATACCTCTCATGTATTTATGTATTTTTATATGTATTACTTTACTTATAACTCAGCATCTCCAATGCACTATCCTATATCTCATCCTATACATCTCTCAATATATACTCTACCTCTACTCTTTGACTCATCTCAAGCCTCATTCTACTACTGTGATCCCCAACATAACCCCCTCTAGACTCTTCCCTCCTTGCATCATCTCATTTATGTATTTATTTATTTTAGTGTTTTATAGAGCGTAAACTTGACCCATAAGGGTATCAGAGCGCTTTACAAGGTTTACAAAAGTGAACAAAAAAGGCTTAGAAATACAGCAGTTTACAAACGATTGTAGAGGGGCAGGGGTGCTGGGCACATAGGGGATAGAGGGACACGTGTGTATGGCTTACAAATACAGTTAATCAGTACAAGACCCCACAGTTTCTTGGTGGAGTGAGTAGGTAATCTGAGGGAAAGGCAACACTCGTAAAGTCTCCCTGTGGTGATTGAAGGCAGTGATTAGGTGAGGAATTTACCCATGAGGAAAGTTTTGGCCTACTTTTTGAAGCATGCCAGAGAAGGATTCTTCTGATGGCGGGTGGGAGAGAGTTCCAAATTCTTGGTGCGGCCCCGGAAAAAGCCCAATTGTATTTTTTTTCCCCAAAAACAGGCAGGTTGGAGCAAGAGGACTCTGGCGGACCAGTGATTTTTAGGTGAGGCCAGTGGGGGCAGCGCGGAAAGAGGGGGCAGGTCAGGAAGGGGTTGAGAATATGTAGTGGCACTGAGTTCATTTCTTAAGGCTGTGATTTCATCAGCGAAGAAAGAGTAGAATTCCTCAGATTATATTAGAGACTTGGGAGTTTCTTTCGGAGTTTTAGCCAGTTTATTGGATTGGTGTTTGACCAGTTCAAAGAGCTTGCGGGGTCTATTCTTGGCATTCCCAAGTTCCAATCTGAAGAATTCTTTTTTTTAATTGCAGATGTTATTATTGTAGGCATTTCTCGCCTGGTGGAGAAGTTTTAGATGTGCAGCAGATGGGAGTTGTCTCCATATTCTTTCAGATTGCCGGAGGGATCTCCTCTCCATGTTGAGGGATCCAGTGAACCAGGGTTTTCTGTCTTTGATTTGTGTTCTTTTTAGTTTTAGTGGGGCTAGGTCATCTAGAATGTATGATATAGTGGCTGAGTAGTGATCATTGAGGTCACTGACCATTGTTAAGTGCGAGGTGGGGAGGTCAGATTTACAGCGAGCCTCCAGTTTCCTGTGGTCAAGGTTCTTGGTGTCTCTGACTCAGCGTTTAGGAATCACCAGTTGTGGTGCCTTTGTCTTGTGGGTCCCGGGTAAAAGGAAGGCAATGGCATGGTGGTCAGACCAGTCACATTGGTTTACTGTGATAAGCTTGACTGATGATCCCTTAGAGATGAGCCATACCTCTTTTACTATTCAGATCTCCCAAACAAGCCTTTCTAAACCCTATCCTATGACTTATCCCCCTCTACATCCCCTTCACTCTTCCCAAACCTTCTCCTACTGCTATGAGCTAAAAATAAAATCTTCCTAGACCTTCCCTCTTCTATCCCTCAACTATCTTTTTTAATAGAACTAGCAGACTAACATGTCCACCACTAGAATCTATACTAATATAATAAAGAGAGAGCGCAAACCTTTGAGGCGGGTAATCTCAGGAACCACAGCACCAATCACAACACCCAATACAGCGTTGGAAAGGGCAGTTGCAGCAGAAGGACATAGGCTATGCAGACGCCCACCATATACATTTAAAAGGTAAAAGAACTGTGCCAGCAAAGTAGTCCCTTGTGGGCGTGTCTGCATTGTGCTGTGGGTGTGTGCTGGGGGGCGTGACAGTCGCTGGGGGCATTCCGTCATGAGTGTTGTTTTTCTTCCCAGGTTCTATACATTCCTGCTCCCTTTAAATAGTAATTCAGTGGAGGTTCCATTCTCTTAGAACCACCCCAAGCACAGTTATGGGCAAAAATACAACTAAAAGGCCCTGCAAAGCATTATGGGATAAGATTAGCATCATTATTAGCATTCATGAAAGGGTTTCAATGTTTTTGAATTTTACTCATCAGGGACATCTTGGGACGACGAGGTGAACTGCAGCTTGATCTATACTAATATAATAAAGAGAGAGCCCAAACATTTGAGGCGGGTAATCTCAGGAACCAAAGCACCAATCAAAACACCCAATACAGCGTTGGAAAGGGCAGTTGCAGCAGAAGGACATAGGCTATGCAGACGCCCACCATATACATTTAAAAGGTAAAAGAAACGTGCCAGCAAAGTAGTCCCTTGTGGGCATGTCTGCGTTGTGCTGTGGGCGTGTGCTGGGAGCGTGACAAACGCTGGGGGCGTGTGGTACGTTCCGCCCTTCATGCCACGTCTCATATCGTGTGCTGTGGGCGTGTGCTGGGGGGCGTGGGCGTGTTTGGGGGGCGGGATTACGGGGAAAAAAAAGCGAGCGTTGTGCCCAATATTTCATTGTTTTTTCTTCCCAGGTTCTGTACATTCCAGCTCCGGGTGTCCACCCTGCTCCCTTTAAATACCCCTGCACCCCATATTCGTAACCCACCCTTACTCCTTAAAATACCCCAACAACCTGAGGAGGTGTGGCGCCGCGGCCAGGGCGACTGACGCTGGAATCTGGGGACCATGGTTCGATCCCCGGCTCCGGCGGCAGGTTAGCCCAGCACCATGTGACTCTGGGCAATAGCTCGCTTAATCTTCCCGACGGCCCCCAGCGCCTAGAGACCCTTACGGGTGATTGTGCGCTTTACAAATGTGGACTTTTACTTTACTTTACCCTTAAACACTAACCCATCTTAACCCTATAAATATACCCTGTACCCCAAAATCCAAACCTATCCCTAAACCCTAAAAATACCCCTGTACCCCAAAACCCAAACCTAGCCCTGAAACCTATAAATACCCCTGTACCTCAAAAACCAAACCTACCCCTGAACCCTAAAAATGCTCCTGTACCCCAAAACCCAAACCTAGCCCTGAACCCTAAAAATACCCCTGTACCCCAAAACCCAAACCTACCCCTGAACCCTAAAATACCCATGTACCCCAAAACCCAAACCTAGCCCTGAACCCTTAATATACCCCTGTACCCCAAAACCCAAACCTACCCCTGAACCCTAAAAATATCCCTGTACCCCAAAACCCAAACCTAGCCCTGAACCATAAAAATAACCCTGTACCCCAAAACCCAAACCTACCCCTGAACCCTAAAATACCCCTGTACCCCACAACCCAAACCTAGCCCTGAACCCTAAAACCCCCATGTACCCCAAAACCTAAACCTAACCCTGAACCCTTAAAATACCCCTGTACCCCAAAACCCAAACCTACCACTGAACCCTAAAAATACCCCTATACCCCAAAACCAAACCTAGCCCTGAACCCTACAAATACCCCTGTACCCCAAAACCCATACCTATCCCTAAACCCTAAAACTACCCCTGTACCCCATAACCCACAACTATATCTGAACCATTAAAATATCCAAACACCCCAAAACATATACCTCAGTACCCCAAAACATATACCCCTATACCCATACTTACCTTATCCAAACACTAAAAAAAACATGTTTTTACCATTCATGCATTTACAACGAATTTCGTTGTAAGTGTATGCATGGTAAAAGCATATAAAATGTAATGCCATGCGTTATAATGGCATTGCGGAGTCATGGTACTTTCGTAATGAAAGTATGCGGAGTGATGGTATGCGGAAAGAAAGTTGCGGAATAATGGGTGTTTACCCTCCCCCGTAGGTACATTGGTGGCACGGCGGCCCACATCTCCAGCAACATACTCATATTTTTTCAACACCGATTAGAAAAATGCACAGGTCTCTCTCATTGATGGCCAGCACCAACATACACTTTTAGACACACCTCCCGCCACAAGTTCTAGAATTCCGAACTTTAGAGCTGGGGAGCTACGTTCGAATCTCGGCATCAGCTCAACATCCTGTGATTCCAGGCAAATCGCTTTGTCTCCCCGTGCCTACCACAAATGAATGTGTTCTTCTGTAATGTAAATTGTGCTCATGCCATGTTGTCGAGTTCGCGCTATATAAAATTGCCAGGAAAAATAAAGTAGGGAAACTCGAGGTCACACACTACTGAACGCGCACTCTTAAGTGCATCAGCAGTGCATCAGCAGTGCACTGTGAATCGGAGCGTTTCACAGGCCTGTCACAGATAAGAAATGCTATCAAAACGAAATCATACAAAACAATATACTACTGGCCGGCAGCAATTCATACCTGGACAACGTCGGGACGGGCTGCTAGTTAATTTCATATTTTACTATACAAATTCCCCACTAATCCTATTTGGGTTAGCATGCTACCGGCCGAAAAGCACTTCAACACCTCATCAGGGGAAGCAAGCGCTACATAAATGCAAACCCTTCCCTCTTCTATCCCTCTGCTATCCTTTTCAATACAAATTACAAACTCATATGTCCACTGCTCAAATTAATTTCATATCTCTCCATACTAATTCACCAAGAATTGTTTTTGGGTACCAGAGTAGTGTGCTGTTCACCAATAAAGAACTTTGATGCCTCCTCAGGGGTAGTAAGCGCTATAAAAATGCAATTACAATCTTAGCTGGCAAAGGCTGACAAGATATAGGACGATAGTTGCTATGCTGTGCAGAAGAGAGACTGGCCTTTTTTACTGAGAGTAGGATTGAGGCTTTTTTCCAACCCTTGGGAAAATAGCCTGAGTTGAGCATTCCATTAAAGATGTCAACTAGGTGGTCAGATTATGGGCCTGATTCACAGAATGAACTTAAGACTCAATCCTAAACTTACTACTATTTTGGTATTCACAGAATTAATTTACTACTTTTGGTATTCACAGAAGGTAGGATTTTGTCTTAAGTCTGTCTTAAGTCTGTCTTAAGTTTGTCTTAAGACAAACTTAAGACAAAATCCTAACTTCTGTGAATACCAAAAGTAGTAAGGTAATTCGGTGAATGCCAAAAGTAGTAAGTGCATTCTGTGAATACCAAAATAGTAGTAAGTTTAGAATTGAGTCTTAAGTTCATTCTGTGAATCGGGCCCAATGTTTATGGGACCTGCTGAAGGGTTTGTGGAGGACATGGGTCATTCTAGATGTCATGGGGGCATATTAGCAAGAGCGTGCGATAAATATCGCAAATCGCATTTAGCGCATAGTTATTCATCACCGTCTATCGCTGGATCCTATCGCGGAGATAGCACGTTATTACCAACGTCTATCTCCAATGTCAAAATCCACCACAAAAACAAGTAAAACAGCGATAAAACTTGTATCGCTAGCGTAAAGCTTGCTACTAGGCAAGGGAGGATTCAGTCTTAGAATCCACCTCCCATTGAGGATAATGGCTAAGTCAGGATTTTAGCAGGTGTAAAAATTCCTGCGATAACCCCCGTTAGCGCAACTTTTTTCATCGCTAACCTGGGCCGGGGACTCATGGCTAATAGGCGTTAGGTCTATTAGCGGCTGTTTCCGTAGTCTTTTGGTCGGGAATGCCTACTTTGCATGTCATTAGTGATAAATATCGCTGACATGCAATGCAGCCCCCAAAACGCTCGCTTTCGCCAGAAAGCTGTCGCTAACAGCTGTTAGCGACAGTTGCTGATAGGGCGATCAAAATATTGCTGATTTAGCTGCAAAAAGTGACGCATTTGCTAATATGCCCCATAGTGCCTAAATATTCTTTGGTGGTTTTTTGTTCACTGAATAACTCTGCTTATGACTCTACAAGGCAACCCATAATTCAGAGGGGGATTGGAGCTTTGCAACTGTTTTCAGGAAAGTAAAATTTAAACAAGCCTTAGCAAAGCCAACAGGTCTCAGCTTTGCAGGGTCTATTGGCATTGTGAAAGATTTTTTAGTGCTGTGCTGTTTTGTGGTGTGGTATGCAATGGCCTGTCATTGCATAGTGTTGTATTGTATGGCCTGTCATTCTATCGTAAAGTGTGTTATGACTGGTCATTTTGTAGTAGGGTATGGTATGGTCTGTTATTTCATTGTGTGGTATAATATGATATGGCTTGTCATTGTATAGTATGGTATGGCCCATCAGTTTATGGTATGCTATGGGAAAAGCCTGTCATTGTATAGTATGGTATGGCTTGTCATTGAGTAATATGGTATGGAATGATATGGTATGGCCTCTCATTGTATAGTATAGTATGGTATGGCCTATAAATGTATAGTAAGGTATGTCCGTTGTTCTATGGTATGCTATGTTATAGTATGGCCTGTCATTGTGCAATATGATATGGCATATCATTGTATCGTATGCATGGCCTGTCATTGTATATATAGAATATTGAATATATAGTATGGTTTGGTAAGTTTGGTCATTGTATAGTATGGTATAGGCTGTCATTGAATAGTATGGTCTATCATTGCAGAGTTTATTATGGTATGGCCAGTCTTTGGTTGTCTCTAGACATGCTGCGGGCCTTCCTGCCAGTCATCGACTTCAAGCTGGCTGTACAAGCTCTAGTTATCCCTCGTGTGGAATATGGAAGTGCCTCTTTATGAGGCCTTCCAAAAGCAAATACAGCTCCCCTTAGAGCATCAATAAACGCCGCAGCAAGACTCATCAATGGCTAGAAAAGAAGTTCCCACATCTCCCCTGATCTAAAATCCTTGAATTGACTCCCGCTTGAAGCAAGAATTCCTCTAAAAATAGCTTGCATGATTCATATAGGCCTTACACCACAAGACACCCAGTTACCTCGCACAGAAACTAACAATCTCTGGTGGGGCAAGGTCCTCAAGGGGTGCAGACAACCTACTACTGAAACATCAAAGATTCAACAAGAAGAAAACATATAAACAAACCTTCTCTGGGATGGCGCCTAGGATTTGGAATACTCTTACCCCAGAAATCAGATTGAATTCTTCTACTGTCTCTTCCAAAAAGGAAGTAAAAGCGATTCTCATGGCAAAATCCACTTGATTAGACTCTAAGTAAATCTGGAGATCAATAGTACCCTTTCTACTATCTCATTCTTCTCTTAAGGGTCCAACTAATCATCCTAGTCACTTTATCCTGCCCTGGACTTTAATCAATCGAGATGCTCCTATTATGTACTCTTCGACTTTTCCTGTGTATTCGTACTGATATCCCATGCTTTTGTACTTTACAACTTTTCCTGTCTATTCTTACTGTTATCCCATGCTTGTGTTCTCCCTCATATTATTGCCTGTATAATGTGTGCTATTTGTTATGTATAAACAGCTTTGATCATTGGAAAGCGCTCTGATATCCGCAAGGATCTTGTCCGCGCTCTATAAAACCTTCATAATAAATAAATAAATAAATATGGTATAGGTTATCATTGTGTAGTGTAGTTTGATATGGTCTCTCGTTGTAGAGTTTATTATGGTAAGTTATGGCCTGTCATTGTATACTATGGCATAGTATTGTATGGTATGGCTTGGCATTAGTTGGCAGAGTGTGGTCTGTCTTTGTATGGTATAGTATGACCTGTCATTGGATAGTATGGCATGACCTGTCATTATGTATATAGTATTTTATATCCAAAATGAAGGCTGTCCTCGCATGAAAACGCACTCACTGGTAGGTATTCCTCCTTATTGGAGAAAGCAATGAAAACAGCAACCGACTTTGCCTCAAATTCAGGGGAGCCTTCCGCATTTTGGACACACGAGTCCTTGCTCACAGGCCAGTTCAAAGCGAAAACAGCAATTATATTGTAGCACACCTGCTTAAATACTAAAGTTCCACCCCAAGTGGGCATTTGCATTTGAAGGGCATTCTGTACTCCAAATGCAAATTCCCACTGGGGCGGAACTTTAGTAATTAGCTGGTTAAAACGCAATGAAAACCCAGTAAGTGCCGAGCAGATCTACAGATAACACACTATACAAGTTCTAGTATATCCATTATTCGTCTTGTTTAAAGTAACAATTTTAGAAATATCCCTCTGCTCAGTCTGTAGTTTTGGAAATACCATAATGGCCATAGGGACCCCTTTCCAGGCATTCTGACAGAGAGCAGTGGCCGTGGTCTCACAGCGCAGTGGGCTGAGGTAGCAGCGGCCAAACATGGATCCAGCAGCAAACGGAACAACAGTCGGCTTTCTGCCTCCCTAATGTACCCCGGTGCCTCAGACCCTGCAGGAGTCACTGGAAGTCAGAGGTCACAGGATGGGCCTGATACTGCCACTGCTACCGCTCTACGCCTGCATGGGGTGTGTTAAGCAACTCCTTGCCAAATGATTTCCGCAAGATAGATACAGAACCCCTTTTTTGAAAAATGGTTAAGACCTGGTTTTTTAGGGCAGAATAATTTGGGCCGGGAGCGTGGCTGTCCAGTATGCCATCTATGCACTACTCTTTGAGGTAGTTGTCGCCCTCTATAAGTGTCTGCATTATTATTATTATTATTATTATTAATCAAGCGGGCAGTGGTATCCAAGAGGAGAGGCAGAAGGAACTGGCTGGGGCGAGGTGAGCGGTATGGAAAGGCGCACCTCTCGTCGGCTACTTGCGGGCCTTGGTGGTGCAGTTTCTAGCTCTGCTTGACTCAAAAGGGGGGGTCACACCAGGGTAGGACATGGTGCAGCGGAGGTGACTGAGCTGGGCCTTGGTGCGGATTGTGGCCTGTGCCTCCCTGGAACTGTCTCCATATCTACCCTCAGCAAAACCCTGAAAGCCCTGTACTGCCTCACACCAGTTTCACACCAGCATCTAGCAGGTTGCCCCATTTGCTTCTAGCCATTACTCACCGCTACCATCGCCAGCATTCAGCGAGGCCACGGGTGCCATCACCCGTGGAACCCTTGTTTGATCATAGAAGGTGGGCCCACAGGACATTTTATGGCGAGGCTGTGGGGTGGGTGGATTACTCGTCTTAATTTTCCTCATGCAATTTCAGCACCCAACATCCTCCATGTTCAGCTTTTTCAGTCAGTGGGCAGCCCAGTGTACAACTTACCTCAGTCTTAGCCCTCATCAGAGGGGCAGCTCCCACTCTCCAGCATCCGGACTAAGGGATAAGGGCAGCCTGGCACTCACCAAGCCATAAGGCAACAAGACAATAAGGAGACACAGCTATTGGCAGAGCAATTGGCAACCAGCTGGTCAAAGCAATTACCTCTGTCATCACTTAATCACAAGGAACAAAGTGGCAGTAGTAGCAAGGATGAGGTCAGGAAGGAACAGGGCTCTTCTTACAGACATCAAAAGTCAATAGATTCAAAGTGACTCTGACTTGGAATCAATACCGGACACTAATTGATCTACCTCATCGGGCAGTATAACGTTCTGTCCCCCAACAGAATCTGTGAAATCTTAGTTTTCCTATAAACGTAGGCAAATCTACTTTAATTCCTTTGAAACATATGAGGTTTTTGTGTTTCCTTATTCACTCACAGTCTTTGAGTTTTCTTATTGATCAGGGAGAAAATAATTCTGATTATGAAATAGATTAATCACATTTTAATGACGCCCACTCTGGCTCTTGCTCCACCCTCTTTGGGATGGACAATCTCTCGGCTGTAAGGTATAGCAACCATTTCGGGGAACAAAGTTGATACCCACCGCATAGGTAGCCGAAAACCTTTTGGAGTTTTCTCTTCAAAGAAAATATTCCTCCGTTTATCATGATAGTACAAGTTTTACAACGGGTACATCACCAAGAAGCTACTTTATGGGTGACACCTCTCCTGTGGCAGAGCCAACCATGGTTCTCTACTGCCTGGAGTTGTCAGAAAATCTCTGATTTTGTCTCTATCCAGTTTGCTACTAAAGTCTCACGGTGATCATCATACAATGATTCCTAATCACTCCTTTGTATTGGTGGCATGGATAGTTTCATGTCAGTCTGCTGAAACTAATCAATCTTATAGCCCAGGAACCACCAAACTTTAAACATCCGCTTGGATGGTCTGGCACTGCAGATGCTGGGACAGGGGTACATACCTCCTTTCAGCCCATGTGACTCTGGTCATAAATTTCTTAGGATCCTTAACTTCTCAAGGGAAAGCATATATGACTATAAATACATAAATTCTGGCAGAACATGTAGGAGTGGATGATAGACATATCGAAGAACATCCTCTGATCTGCCCTTTGGAATGACTTTTGAAGGAAGTAAAATTTAATAAACCTCCATTACTTAAGTACAACCAAATGTGGGATGTGAATTTGATTTTTAATTTGTACTTGAATTGGTCTGACAATGCTTTTTTATCTCTTAACATTTTGTCTGAAAAATGTATTGCCCTACTGTGGAAATATAAAACGATAACATGAACATTGCCGGTGCCATCTTGCTTAACGTAGGCCCCTGCGCGTAAGCGACAACCATTTTAGATACCGTGGCCATTTCGTACGTTGTTGGCCACCTGCGTGTCACCCTGACCTCGCTATCAACCACCCGCGCGCTGCCTAAACCCGAGCACACATGCCAGGGTCGTAAAATCTCCTCAGCGCGACCATGCCCCGGAGTCACTTCCCGTACCAAACCCACTTGCCCTTTCATCCTTCGCGCACGAACAGGCCCCTTTGATAACCTCCTCCACTGCACCTGGCTACTCAATCCGGTCCCAGGCACTAACCGACCCCTGCGGACATAGTTTATTACCCTCGTACAGCAGAACTCGCTTCACCAACAAAGGGGCCGGAATTAATAAGTGTCACAACCCCTTAGATCTGACCAATCCCGCATATTTCAGATCCTGTCGGAATGCCCAGCTGCGAGATAGCGATCATCTGCTAAATCTGGGCGGAGGTGCGATTGCTGTTGGGTTTGTGTGGGAACTAGCTTGAGGCGGGGATTCCAAGGATGTTTGATCATGCAATAAACTGATGTCAGGAATGTTTGACCATGCAAAAAAGCTTACGAAATTGTGTATATAAGACCAAGCCACGGAGATGCAGTTAGAGCACCTCTTTCTGTGTGTCCGAAGTAACGTGTCCGAAGTAACGTGTTCTCCTCTGGAGCAATAAACCTGTTCCTTGCCTTCCAGTGTCCAACGGCCACCTCTTTATTTGATAAGGTAACAGCGAAGTGAATTAGAGGCGACTTGCGCTGGGCAGCTCTCGTATTTACAAGAGAATTGCTGCTTTTTCACAATTGGCATCCCAACGCGGGGCCCATCAGCGACACGTAGGTTCGTTGGAGAGGTCCCAACAACGGAGTGAACATCTAAATGATTGGAGCATACTTGCCTTGAGAAGACCCTTGTCTGTCTGTCGATCAAAACTGAACTTCACCAGTTCCGAACGGACCTCTCTCGAGTGTCCTGCGGTCCTGACTGGGCCCCACAGGAGTGCCGGAAAAAGTCGGAGTAAGAGGACGATCAGGCGCTGGAAGGGGAAGACGAAGAACTGTCCATACGGTCCGGGTAAGGTCGTGTAAAATGACTGTCATTGATTGATTGTTTGATTGACTTAGAATTGTTTGAATTGAATACTAGTATTCCGCTTTTTGGTTATTGTGAGACATTCCCTGCTTGCAAACAACGAAGAATAGGAATATTCTCTCTCTTTGCAGACAGCAAAGGATAGGTAGTGCAGACTTTTGTCTATACTAGATTAGAGATATTTATTTTGACCGTTAGATACGTCATGCCTGTCTTCTCTAGATTGTTTGGTAATTGGTTCAGCCCGGACCATTTATTGGAGGTCAGTTATCCGGCACCGCCGTAGGGCACCCCTAATAAGAACATGTATGTGAAATACGGATTGATCGCTGTATCTTATAGTGAACTATGGCATAAATGCACTAGGAAGGATCGAGAGAATCAGTGGCCGCTGACGGTATCTTTCGACCCCGCTAAAATGGAAGCGCTAGTGATGGAGCAAGGTGATGAACAAGATTTTGTTCAAACTTGCAAAGTTAATCTTCCATAATAATATTTATTGAATTAATAAGGATGTGGTGAAATTACTAATCAACTTAGTATAAGGACTTTTTCATCAGAACACACGGGGTTAACTAATGTGCTTTATGTTGCAATCGCAGAGAGAAATAATAAACTAACCATGTCTATTGTCTTTGTCAGTATTAAATGTGGCTGTTTAACTAATGGCATGTGCTTATTATGTGTGCTTATGTTATGTCTTTTCTGTGATAAAATGCTCGCAGAGATTCGCCCAGTTCAAAAGAAGAAAGAAGAATGGTAAATATAATGCTGCTTTTGTTTGCTTTGCTAGGTAACATAATTAACGCGTTTAATTAGTATTGGGGGCGGGAAACAGAATGGGGTTCAATTCTTTTAATAATTGATGTCTTGTGTTGTTTAATAATAGTTTCCGAGAGAGAGGCCTAAAGATTGATCAGAAAGATGGCTGACAGAGGTTCAGATGCGAAAAGCTTGTCCAGAGTGGAGCCTTGCACATGCGCAGTTGTGAAGACTTTTACCATGCGGCCATTAAATGTTTGAAAAGCAGTTATTTTCTTTGTGCAGAACGTGCACTCAGAGGAAAGGGCCAAGGACAGGATTCCGACATGTTTGCCAAGGCTAGGAAGTTAGATTGAAACTCGCAGAATGTATCTTTCTTGAGGAAGCCGAATGACATGGAAATTGAGAGACAATAGGGCTTAAGAAAAGCCTGGACTTGGTCCAGAAACGGAGATGACCTAATGCCCTTTATCGTGGACTGACACGGCACAGCCAATGAGAGGCTTGGATTTCTAAGAAAATATATAATTTGTAGAAAGTTTAGTTAGAAGGAAAGGTATAAAACCTGACATCGTGAGTAGAGAAAAACTCTTCTCGCTTTCCGATTCCTGAATGACGTGACGTGCTGTTGGACTCTTTGGCGCACGTAAGGACAGCAGACTTTAATGATTATTCCTTTCTAGGTGGAGCGAGTTTTAGACAGGGAAATAGAATTAGGGAATGGAAACTGTTAAATTGCTTTTTATTCATGCTTACTGATTTTCTTTGAAATGTCAGTCTAATAAGTCATTTCCTTATTAAACGCTGCTTTCTTATTTGCTAATAAAATAATGATTCTTAATAAAATGCTCTTTCTTGAATAATAAAGTTAATAAAAATTAGATTTTGAAACGACAAGCTGGTCTTGTTTATTCATGGTCTAGTTACCATCAGTTGATCCATTTGCTTTAGTGACTTAATTAAAATGTCATATGTTTAAAACCATGGTGAGATTAAATAAACTGCAGTTGTATATAATTATGTAAATAGTTTGTGAATAGTTTGATTAATTAGATCACATGATTCAGTTGCTCATAAATTGTCTCGTTGGTTTATGGGCCTTTATATGAGTTATATGTTTAATGGTAAGTACTGAGGTGATAGATAGCGTTTGTGAGACAGTTTTTCATTAGGAGCGCTGGATCAATAACTTGGTAGCAGAGTCCGGTTACTATGGTAACTGACATGTTACATGGTAAATACATAGGATCCATGAGTAAAACATGTTAAAAGTTTGTTCAGTTGTTATATGTAGTCGAAAGGTTTTTTCCAGAAGTGTGAAAATTCCTGGCTTGCCGGCAAAAAGAGTAGTGGGACAGGTGAAGTTACACAGTGCATTTGTTCTGTTTCAAATAGTGGTATCGCCGTATATCACTAGTGTTGTTGGACGTACAGCACAAGTTTAGGGTTTATTTTAGGTGTGTAAGGTAGAATGTATAGTGAGGATTGTCTATGAAATCGTAGCTTTTGAGTATAGGGACCTATGTACTGTTTTAAAACTCACTGTGAAAAGAGTAGTAGGATTTATCTAAACTTGAGTGAAGGGTAAGGAAGCGTTGTCTATCTTACTGGCGAGTGAGGATTTATATTGGTAGGTTAGAGTCCTAGT
Organism: Lissotriton helveticus; assembly: GCF_964261635.1. NCBI lineage: Eukaryota > Metazoa > Chordata > Amphibia > Caudata > Salamandridae > Lissotriton > Lissotriton helveticus. The sequence continues at coordinate 400,809,880 of NC_136058.1, read as the reverse complement.
AAAGATTCATTTATGCATGGTTAGGGATTATTCCGTTTGGATGTGCATAAATGAATTTGTAATATTCGATCAAGTGAAACTCTGAGTTGTTTCTATATGTGCATTCAGAGGGAAACGAGTTAGTTATTACCTGCTAGAAGGGTAAAGTAGCCTTACTTTATCGACGAATTTAAATATTCTGTGAAAATAGCGTTGTCTATTTCACGCAAAAGAATACTTGAATGTTTGAGAAAGCTATCTCTTTATGTTAGCGAAACAGACAAATGGTTTGTTTTTTGTGGAGTTACTAACTGAATTCAATTGAAAGTTTTGTAAATATGGTGTTGTGAAAATATTTTGTAAAGGAGGTGTTAGTTCAAGGAGCAGAGCGAGAGACAGAGAAGCTGCAGCGGCAGTATACGTCACAAGTGTCGCGCTGTGATTGGCTAACATACGTCACAGTAGCCGCGCACTGATTGGTTCATGTGACAATCACGAGCTTATAGCTGATTGGCTCTTCCAGAAAAGCAGTAATTCTATTGGTTGAGCAAAATAGTGACGAGACTTAACCTGATTGGCTTGTTGGTGAGTTTCGCGCACGGATTGGTTGAACTCGCGGAACAACAAGGAAGTTGTTACGATCTTTTCCGAAGTAAAGGAAATTGTTTAAAAACATGGATTATTATTACATGAAGGAGAAAAATAAACTGTCATGGTTTCAGAAATTGAAAAATAAAATTAAACCTGACAAGAAAATTGAAACAAGAGGTGGAAGATTACTTCATAAGTACAAGACACCTGCAGCTTATATGTTAGGTGAATATAGTTATCATACTTGTCTTTGGATTGAGAATTGGATGAAGTATACCGAGAATGATGGTGCATTAGCATGGCCAGAAGATGGATCTTTTAACATAGGGGTTTTGAAAAATCTGAGAGATAGGATGACAAACCTTGTACCAAAGCCTAGACCTACTCAATTTGAGGCTTTGGCTGAATGGGAGGATGAAATGTTTGAAATAGAACGAGAGAATAGAGGAATAGCAAGAGGTTTTAGAGAAACACATGAGGATAGAATGTGTCGATGGAGATGAGAAAACACATGTGAGGGCTTATACCCAGCGAGAATGATTAATGAGGTGACTGGTCAAAAGAATACCCCAAAAAAATAAAGATAGTGAAGAAAACGAATTAGAAGATGCGGTTTTAGAAGAGATTTATATTACAAAACCGAAACCGCCACCTTATCAACCAGTTTGTTCATGGTCTTCCCCAAGAACTCTACCAAGTTCTTCCCCAAGTGCCCCTCCAAGAGAAATTATTGATGAGACATCTCCTAAATCTAATTCGAATTATAGTGTGGTAAATAAATAAATAATACCCTATTTTTGACTAGACTTATAGCATAACAGATAGCTCAATAAATAAGAGTCAAGATTCGAGGTAGTAGGAGTTTCTGCAGGTTTATTACAGCATAAGGACAGGATCAGGACAACCTGCATAGGAACAGAATGACAGGGCCCAGCAGGACAACTGGGGCCCAGCAGGGGAAAAGAGGCCCAGCAGCTGCTGGGGCTTGGTCTGGGATGAGCGCGCTAACATTTAATAACAAAACATTGACTTATATACATAGCGCAAACACATAGCATTACATTGCAGTAGGCGTAGCAGTGGGTGGAGCAGAAGGCGTGACATGTAACAGTCTCGAGAGATAACAGTAAAAAGAGGTGTAACTGGGAGTTTACTTAGACATGTGATGCAAACGTAACAGAATATGTCATGAATGGGCGGAAACATTGGAGGGGGCTACCTAAGGAGCCGGGACCTCTAACCTAATGGTGCGCGAAAATTGGCAATGACGTGTTACTAGGAGAAGCTGGGGGCTATGAACTCTGTGCTAGGAGCAGAGACTAGAGTCTGGAGGGTCGGAGCGACATGTACCTAAACCCTATCTGGTATCTACTGTTTAGGGAACATGTTGATATAAACTAGAAGTCATGAGGGGAAAAGCTAACCTGATTCTAAGACTGGACCATGCATTATTCTACATGTAGTGCGTGAAGAATATTAAATGACTATTAAATACAGTATTACTCTAACGTGGAGACGAGAAGGCTGGACAATGATGGAAACTATTGATGCAGTTCAGTAGCTCAGGAATGCAGAGGAGGAGGACTGAACTGATAGCAGGAACTATAACATACTTTTGGTAGACTCAGAGGCAGAGCCGGGCTGCACCGGGCACTGCAAGGCAGGAAGTGAGTGAAGGGTCGAGGATACAGGTGGGGGCTGTGTCGCTCCTCAGCGAGGCTTTCAGGAGACAGGAGTTGAATCTGTGGTCCGGGCCCTTTTGAGGCCTGGAAACGGGGACTTTATAATTGAATAACGTGCACACTGAGAAACGTGGCAACATTACTTACATAGGCCTGATATTCGTAGTATTCACGAGGACTGGAAACTAACATACTAGAGGTGGACACAACTGTAATTGCGTCTTTAATCGGGCATAGGGAATAACATATGCATATTGGTCATGCACACATAACACATGATGGATGAGGCGTAGGGACACAGAACATGGCAAAATTTACTTTTCCACATTCCCTCCTTGTCACTACGTTTCCATCAGGAAACATCAATATTCATGATACCGTCTATCATTTCATACAGTACCATTTGCTCGTCTCGAATTGTCTTGGAACGAGATTTAGAACGGGGCTTGGGACTAGGAATACAAGAGGTAGCACACATGCTGCAAATCGCAGGGCCACATTGTATACAGAGGCAGCAGCTAAATATGATCGCTACTGCAATACCTAAGAAGGACAGGACTTTCCATCCCCATGCGGAAATTATATTCCAGAACCAATCGGACCATGTCCAGGTGCCTGGATCTTGGTGTAACAGATGGGCAATTTTATGGAGTCTGGTTATAGCTGAATAAACAGACGGCGCGTTATTTGGAATGAAAATACAACAACTGGATCCGAGAATTCTACAGGCCCCGCCCCTATCGGCCAGTATGACGTCAAGGACGAGACGATTCTGTAAAACGACAATTCTCATAAAGGACTGCTCTTCAGTTAAGTTACCTAGAGCGGAGGCAGTCTCATCTACTACTGCTTCAAGGGTTCTTGTTAACCTACGGATTAGCTTACTATTTACAACTGTACCTAAATAAGGGAAAACACCTTTATCTATATCAATGAATTGCTCTGCGGCGGTTTCAGTATAATCGACAATCGGGAGATTTCTCTTGTGTCTAGTGTGTACTAAGAAAGAATTCCTATGATAGTCAGGTGGGGCTAGAAAAACAGGTGGCAGTAGGAAAGCAATGTAACAGGTTCCCTCCCAATCGAGGGGCAGACGAACATATGCAGTTTGACCACAAAAAAAATAAGAATGACGTGAAGCTTTGAAAATAGATTTCCCACTGTCACTATACTGGATAACAGTAGTACATTCACTATGACCTATATGTACAGAACCATAACTACGGACACATAATTCGCCTTTGACTGGTAGTACTGAAATAGCGGGTGAGTCTGGAGTAGTATCAGACTGAACATTCAGAACCATGAAATTCGACGAATAATTTCCTAAATTATATACTTCATTTTCTAAATCTAAACCTGTTCTGTGGGGGAAACCTTGCTTGTCTGGAAAACATGTACTGTTAAGAAAAGACATATCTGTTGAGGATGACGTTAACGTGGACCATGCTCCACACGAACCATTGTGTGAGAATGGATAAGGAAAGAGTGGCAGAACTCCCTTCGGTGTCTGAAAAGGGGGGAGTCGACCACACACCCAACAATTAGTGGCATTGCTGGTCTGGTGTGAATAATGTAACATACGGATGAATGTGTTATTACGCATGGCGAGGCGGTATGAATATTCGTGAGGAGGCAGATCACTAAACGTGTGCTCTACTGTAGCATGAGCAGACATATTTACATGAGGAACTGGAAAACACAGATAGAAAGCATAACTGGTGCAGGAAATCATTATGCTAAGAAACAATATGAAACTTAGAAAAACGATGCATTTAAGTGAACTTTGACTGACTCTCTCACTATGGGGGTCTATTTTATACATGTCAGAAACAGTCTAACCGTTTCACCTAGGGGAGGACTTATACAATCAAACTGGCTGACTTATTAGACCTGAGCTTTAACTTATACTCCTGTTGCGGAGTTTTCTCTAACAAGGGAGGGGTTGTAATAATGTCCGGTGCGGGACAGTCCTTTAAAACAATATTCTGGCAATCCTTCGAATCCTGGGAAATGTTCTTTAAGGCGGGTTTCAGTCCATTAAAAAGTTTTACATGAGAAAGATGAACCCACCCCTTCCTGCCTTCCAACTTGACGGCAGTTCGGGTGGTCAAGAGGACCTGACGTGGCTCCTTCCAGCGTGGTTCCAGCGGACTTGATCTGTCAAAATTTCTGATCATCACCAAGGATCCTGGAACGATCTCGTGCGGTGCCACCTCGGTATTGTCTGGAAATGCGGCGGCAACCTGTGAACGACATGAGTTGAGGGCAGACATCAAGGAAGCTAGGTAATCTGTCAGCATATTACATGAAACATCGGTAATACTTCGGGGTCTAGGAGTACCCCACATATTAGGGGGGCGGCCGAAAACGACCTCATACGGGGACAGACCTGATCTGGAATGTGCGACCATACGCATGTAGAACAGAGCGACTGGCAAAGCTACTAACCAGTCCACACCTTTGTCTTTACAGACTTTTGCTATACGGATTTTCAGAGTCTGATTATGCCTTTCGACTAGTCCAGCTGCTTCTGGATGGCGTACACAATGGAACTTCCACTGGTACCCTAACAACAGGGAAACGTGCTTCATTAACTCTGAGGAGAATGGCTGACCGTTATCAGAATATACGACTCTAGGGAGTCCATATCTAGGGAAGAATTCACGAACCAACTGCTTGGCAGTGGTCGCGGCTGTGTAATCTGGGACTGGATATGCTTCTGTCCATCTGGACAAGGCGCATACAACTACAAGGACATACTTGAAACCTCGACATCGCTCCATTTGAATATAATCCATCTGGAGGACCTCAAAAGGGTGGTCAGGGGGCTGGAAACCACCTTGTTCCACCGGGACACTTTTACCTGGATTAAACTGACAACATATCATACAGGTACGGACTTTCTGCTTGGCTGCAGCTCGTAAATGCTTATTGAACCAAATGTTCTGGATACTGTCTAACATAGCTTTTTCTCCTAAATGTGCTGGACTATGTGCGGTATTGATAATGACTTGAACCATAGAATCGGGGAGAAACCATGTGGCTCTACCCTTCGTTAACCATCCTTGATCTGTCTGGACCCCTCCTTGTACAGACCATTTCTTGATTTCATCGGGAGTAGCATGTGACTGAATATCTATGACATCTTGAGTAGGGTCCTTAACTGTCATGCATGTAATCGGATCTGGAGTATGTGTCTGTGTCTGAGTAACTGGAATGTCTGGAGTCTGTGCTGTAAGCTTGGCTGTGCGGTCTGCTAAATCATTACCTTGGGAAATAATGTCAGTAACTTTCGTATGTGCTTTGCACTTCATGATAGCAATAGATGTCGGTAAATGTATGGCATCTAACAGGGCTTGAATAAGGAGACCATGCTGAATCTTGGTTCCATGAGAAGTCATGAAACCTCTCTCCTGCCAGAGCACTCCGAAGTCGTGTACAACTCCGAATGCGTAACGTGAATCTGTGTAAACATTAACTTTCAGGTTCTTGGCGTGTATGCAGGCTTGTGTCAGAGCAACTAGCTCTGCTGCTTGAGCGGACAGAGTATCAATACGGTGTGTTTCAATAACTTCAGTGTCAGTAGTCACTGCATACGCGGCGACTAGTTCTCCTGTACTAGTTCTCATACATGAACCATCCACATAAAGTGTCAGGTCAGGATCTGGTAACGGAATGTCTGTCAGGTCTTGTCTTGGCTTTGTCGTAATGTTAACTACTTCCACACAATCATGTGTGTCTGGATTTGAACTAACTGATGGTAACAGTGTAGCAGGATTCAGGACGTTGCAGCGTCTAATTTCTATGTGTGGCTGGAACAGTGTCAATTCATAACCTGTTAAACGTGCAATGGTCAAGTGCTGAGTTTGTGTTCGGTTTAAAAGAACTTCTACTGAATGTGGAACTTGTACTGTCAGGGAATGTCCTAAAACTATGGAATCACTTTGTCTGATAGCCAGTGCTGTGGCTGCAACTGACTTGAGGCACGCAGGCAACGCCTGGGCGACTGGATCTAATGTGCTCGAAAAATAAGCACAGGGCTTGTATTGACCTGCTTGATCTTGTGTGAGGACAGATAATGCTGTACCTTCGCGTTCAGTAACGAAAAGTGTAAAAGGCTTACTGTAGTTCGGTGTAGCTAGAACTGGAGCTTGACATAGGGCTTTCTTTAACTCATTAAAACTAAGTGTATGGTCAGATGTCCAAGGGAGGACAGTCGATACGGCTGCCTCCTGTGTCGTTAACTGTATCAGTGGCTTGGCTAGGAATGCATACTGGGGAATCCATTGTCTACAATAAGAAGTAAGGCCGATAAAAGCACGTACCTCCTTCTGGGTTCTGGGCTGGGGAAGACTCGCTATTAACTGGATACGGTCGGGTGTCAACTGCCTACCCCTCTTGGACAGCAAGTGTCCTAAGTATACCACTTGCTGGACACAGAATTGAAGCTTCGAAGGTGACACCTTGTGCCCCATCTCGGCTAGAAAATACAGAACTGTAAGTGATGCTCGCTCGCAAGCACGTTCAGAACGGGCTGTGATCAGTAGATCATCGACATACTGGAGCAGGGCAGTGTCAGTTGGCATGTGAATGTTGTCTAGTTGTCTCTTGAGTGCTTGACTGTAAATACTAGGGCTTTCTGTGAAACCTTGAGGAGCGCGTGTAAACATATAGCTCCTTCCATTTAAACAAAATCCGAAAAGAAACTGGCTGTCCGGATGAATGGGAACACTAAAAAATGCATTCTTGAGGTCAATAACAGTGAAAAACATGGCTTCGGAATCAATGGCTGTTAACAGGGAAGAAATATCTGGGACAACTGGATACTGAGGAATAATACATTTATTAAGCTCTCGCAAATCAATCACTAATCGATATACTGGGGGTGCATTTGGATCAGTACGTTTCATGACTGGAATGATCGGAGAATTGCATACATTGGAGTCAGTTTCTACAACTACTCCCTGAGCCATGAGCTCGTCAATAATTTTGGATAAGGCTGCTACAGCCTCAGGTGGCAATCTGTACTGCCTGATTCGTGGTAACACTACACCTGGTTTGAGAGTCACACGATAGGGTGTGATTTGCATGTAACCTACATCAGTTGGACCTTGCGCCCATAAATGCTGCGGAACATTAGACAATCTTAAATCAAAATCTCGTAATACATAGTGACCCTTAAAGTCACGTAGGAACAGACGTATTCCCTCTGGGGAACAGCAAATAACTGCACCTAATTCTTTCAGTGTCTTAATACCTAATAGATTTTCTGGACATGACTTAGTAAGTAACAGATCAGTAGTACGGGACAATGGACCTACTTCTAGAGTAACTGGCTTTGAAATCTCATTAACTATGGGTTTTCCTGAAAATCCAAGGGAAACATTTCTTGAGCCTGAGAGCGGAGCCCCTGGAACTTCGGCGTGACTAATTGTGGTCCTACTTGCCCCTGTATCGATCAAAAACTTTCTGTCTTTCCCTAATACTTGACTATGAACATAGGGACCTTCTTGGTCTACAGGTATCTCGATGAGAGGCAAGCCTACCTCCCTCTCTAGGCTGTTTCATGAATATGACTGGTACTCTGGATACTCGGACTGTGCATACTGGTACATCTGTGATGTAACGTGCTGTGTTGCAGCAATAGGCTGCGGTACTGTAACTGTCTGTTGTGCATTCTGTGACTGAGGAGTCTGTGAAACTTGTTCTTGTCTTGGCGGACGTGGTCTTTCTTTGGTCTTACCAGTAGCTATGTTGTGTTTCAGAACTGCACACTCGTTTATAAAATGACCTGGCTGTTTACAATAATTGCAGTTCCCTTTAACGGGAGCCGCAGGATGACTGGCTTGATTCGGACCCCTCTTCTGACTGTCTTGAGGAATAGATTGTGCAACTAGCACTTTCATTTTCGTGTCTTTCATACGTTTTCTTTCGTGTTCTTGCTCTTCTCTGATTCTATTCTGGTGATACTGGAGCATCTGGAGCATCTGGGACGGAGTATTGGCTTGCCAGGTGCTTTCGACTTTCAAAACTCGATTTTTAATTTGTGGACTTGAATTCTCGACTAATTTAGTAACAAAAAGGTGAGGGTATGACTCACTACTTGTCTTGAGACCACTGTTAATACTAAAACATTTCTCAAATCTAGAATAAAAATCACTAATATCCTCATCTTGTTTCTGTTTACAGGCTGAGATTGCATCCCAGTCTTCTTTTCTTGTTGTCAATAATCTGGGTAAAACTTGAATCAATAATTCTGGTAATTCTTTACATTTATCTCCAAGACCGGTACCTGGTACTCGTGCCTTGTCTTCAGCTTCTAGAGCTGCCCAATCGATCTTTTTCTCTCCCACCTCCCATTCTTTTTCCTTTAACTTTTCATACACCCCTGCGGGTAGCAGAACCTTTAACATTTTAATGACATCTGGGTAAGTGTATTCTCCCATACGGAGCATGTCTTTTAATTCTCTATGGAACCCCGCTGGATCTTTGTCATGACAGGGAATTAATTTCTTCATTTCGAGAAGTTCCATCTTTGAAATTGGAGTGTATACAAACACTCGTTGCATTTCGCCACCCGCCCCTTGGACTGGGTGGACTTCTCGTAACGGATGCTGTCTGTCTATGTAGAAGGGTTTACTTTCTGGGGGTGAGACATGAACAAAATGCGGGTTCAAGAACGTTCTATACTTGTGGCGCTGTTCTAGAATGACACTAATTAAATCGGTACCTAGACCTCTCCATCTGTACTGGAGTAACTCGTTCAGGATATCATGTAACGGGCCTGGATCAGAATGTTGACCCTCATACAGAGTAATGAGGTGCTGGATCATATACATACCCACCAGTCGCTGCTCGGCTGGGGGCAGTTTCAGAAACATTTGTGCCACTATTTCGTCTGGAAAAGTGGTAGAATCAGTAATCCATCGGACTGCTGATCGGGCTAGTTCTTGTTCGTGCATGGTACTTAATTCGCTATAACCGACTCGTGATTTCAGAATGTGATCGATAGCTTGAAATACTTGTTCTAGAGAGCAAGGCTCTCGTTCTGGTGCTGGATGATGAAAAATAGACTTAGGTTCTGGACGTAAATGGCGATCTGGAAATCTGGATTTTCCTACATACGCTATTCTGACGGGATTCTCGTCTTCCTCTTCAGGATCAGAGATACTTTCTTTCTCGCTTACTTGTGCTGCTTTACGCTGTTCGTGTAACCTTATTATTTCTTTACGAATTTTCTTGTACATACTCTCCATGGCACCGACGGTCTTGTGCTTACCCTCGGCTATATTATCACTCCACCTTGTTAGGATTCTCATCTCGGCGGGATCTTTAGACGGGTAATCTTGTTCCCTTATTAGACAATTGATCAGGAACTTTAATATCATGAGCTGAATCTCGGCTTTCCTTTGAGACATAATCTCGCCAATACTTTCTGGATCATCCCCTGTACGGATGAAACGATATATTCTGTCTAGATCTTCTTTCATATTCGGTAAGGTGACTAGATACTCGGTCACTCTCCTTACACGTAAGGAATATAAAACCATAGTATATTCGCCTGGAACTGGATCATAGACACATTCGGCAAGGGCTTGTCTGATTTCTGCAACAGACTTATTACTTTTAGGAGTACGCTGTGATGCTTGAGCATGTAATTCGAGTGCTGTTAAACGCTTGTGTGGCGGCGGGGTTTGAGGAGGACCTCCTCCTGCGGCCCCTAGACTAGAATCGTCGACTGACATTCTTCGTGCTTGCAGAGTCGGTAATTGTAACGTGGGCTGAACTTGTACGGCGGGCTGACCCGGGGGTACCGTAACAGGTACTCCGGTGTCAGGAGGAACGGGAAGTGCCTGATTTACAGGGACTGGCGGAGCGCGAACAGGATTTGCATATTCTGGAACTGTGTCGTCCAAATAGGACGAAATAAAAATATCAGCTGCGGTCGGTTTGTGACGTAGCTTGGTCGAAACTAACGGTGGCGGGAAATTACTGGGTGCCTCTGGGGTCGCTTTTGGCAAGCCTTCGGCAAGGAGAGGATACATACCCTTAATAAGGGCATGCCTCTGTCTGTCTGACTGTTCGGCTTTGACTTGTTCACCTATCTCGATTAATTCTCTTTCTTGGGCTCGTTCTTGGGATTCTCTACTTAACTCTGACTTTCTGACTTCCTTTTCCGTTCTTCTATGCGCTTCCTTACGCCATAACTCGATGGCATCTTTCTGTGACTGTCTGGCTTTCTTTTTCCATAATGCTTCTTCTACTCGCATGATACATTCGGCATCCCATGTACCCGATACGGGCCATCTATACTTTTCTTCTAACTGTTTGGTATACTCTACCCATAAATCTAGATACAATATGGCGCTTATGCCATGTTTCTGATACATAAAGTGACCTGGACTGTCCCTAGGCGGAACAGGAACTGCTGCTTCCAGCAGACCCTTTCTAGTTTTTAACTGACGTAACTTGGAAAAGAGCGGCATTCTAAACTTGAATCGGAACACAATACAATACACGAAAAACAATAACAATTGGGAAAACAATTCAGGCATACCACGACATTGGAAATACATTAAACAACATTATAAATAACAGTTCGAACAGAATACTACCTGAAAAAACTGAAAACAGAAACAGAACAGAATTCTCGAGAACGGAACAGACTAGAGTTACTGGATGCACTGCTGTAACAGTACGGAACATACCGGTCCCATAAAGGAACACATCAAGACCCGTATCCACCTAGGTGAACACTTCGTTTGTGGGCTTGGGTACCACCAACCCACGGACCAGGAGTCAATTTAGACTGACCCTGTCTAGACACTACCCCAGCAATGGTACTCACCGGGCAGCACGGAACGGAAGGCCTCGGACGGGACTGGACTACGACGACGAACTTCGGACTTCGGACTTCAATTACGGGTGGACCTCCGGATACCTCGGACCTTGGACTCTCGGCTTGGGCTCTGGTCGGGACTCGCCGCGTTCCTCCACCGTCTCGTTCGGATGCTGGACCGCCTCCTCCGTCTCCTCCGTGGGCCTGAGGGATACTTGAAGCAGAAATATCTGCACTTGGCCAGTATGGTTCCGTCACGACTGCAGAGGGTCAGGGGGTCGGCGTGGCTTCACCGACGCGTGGGGAAAGGGCAAGTCCCTATTCGGGCGCCATTATGTGGTAAATAAATAAATAATACCCTATTTTTGACTAGACTTATAGCATAACAGATAGCTCAATAAATAAGAGTCAAGATTCGAGGTAGTAGGAGTTTCTGCAGGTTTATTACAGCATAAGGACAGGATCAGGACAACCTGCATAGGAACAGAATGACAGGGCCCAGCAGGACAACTGGGGCCCAGCAGGGGAAAAGAGGCCCAGCAGCTGCTGGGGCTTGGTCTGGGATGAGCGCGCTAACATTTAATAACAAAACATTGACTTATATACATAGCGCAAACACATAGCATTACATTGCAGTAGGCGTAGCAGTGGGTGGAGCAGAAGGCGTGACATGTAACAGTCTCGAGAGATAACAGTAAAAAGAGGTGTAACTGGGAGTTTACTTAGACATGTGATGCAAACGTAACAGAATATGTCATGAATGGGCGGAAACATTGGAGGGGGCTACCTAAGGAGCCGGGACCTCTAACCTAATGGTGCGCGAAAATTGGCAATGACGTGTTACTAGGAGAAGCTGGGGGCTATGAACTCTGTGCTAGGAGCAGAGACTAGAGTCTGGAGGGTCGGAGCGACATGTACCTAAACCCTATCTGGTATCTACTGTTTAGGGAACATGTTGATATAAACTAGAAGTCATGAGGGGAAAAGCTAACCTGATTCTAAGACTGGACCATGCATTATTCTACATGTAGTGCGTGAAGAATATTAAATGACTATTAAATACAGTATTACTCTAACGTGGAGACGAGAAGGCTGGACAATGATGGAAACTATTGATGCAGTTCAGTAGCTCAGGAATGCAGAGGAGGAGGACTGAACTGATAGCAGGAACTATAACATACTTTTGGTAGACTCAGAGGCAGAGCCGGGCTGCACCGGGCACTGCAAGGCAGGAAGTGAGTGAAGGGTCGAGGATACAGGTGGGGGCTGTGTCGCTCCTCAGCGAGGCTTTCAGGAGACAGGAGTTGAATCTGTGGTCCGGGCCCTTTTGAGGCCTGGAAACGGGGACTTTATAATTGAATAACGTGCACACTGAGAAACGTGGCAACATTACTTACATAGGCCTGATATTCGTAGTATTCACGAGGACTGGAAACTAACATACTAGAGGTGGACACAACTGTAATTGCGTCTTTAATCGGGCATAGGGAATAACATATGCATATTGGTCATGCACACATAACACATGATGGATGAGGCGTAGGGACACAGAACATGGCAAAATTTACTTTTCCACAATAGAGTTACACCTGAAAGAGTAGAAACAAGATGTAATTCTAGTATATCAGGTGAAAATAGAAATTATGCTGAAACTCCAGTTCAGAGAAATGAAACCCCAAGAATTGGAAGGAGAACAGAAAGGTGTGAGGAGTGTCCGAATATTTTCGTTCAAAAGATGAATTAATACAGCAGTTAACTAAAAGCATGGAAGCAGTAACGGTACCTGTAACGATTGGACCTGTTCTTCCAGTATTTGATTAAAGGGAAGTTAGACATTCAGCTTTAACTGTTCCATTAAATGCAGAAATACAGAAAGTGGCTGAAAATTTTTATTCAGATTTATCTGAAATTCATTGAGAAAAATCAATGATGCCTGATTTAACTTTTAATCAAAGTTTGTCATGTAAAACTCCATCTGGTGCAGAATCTGATTCTGGAACTCCAGAAAAGAGCTTGAATAAAATAGATTTAACACAAAGTCCTGAATCTAAAATACTTGATGTTGCAAAATTGAAAGCAGATATAGAGGAACTAATAATTGGAAAGATTGGAACTGACAGTTTGAAAGCATATCGGGATGATGAATTGTTATTTATTTGTAAAAGCATAACATGGAAAACGAAAAACAAATATGATCAATTAGAGGAAACAGCTGCTGAATTAGAAGTGGATTTGAGTAAGCAGAAGAACTTGCAGAAAACGTAAAGAGTGGATTTCTCTGAAAAAGACTGAAAATTTGAATACCACAGGAAGAATAATTCATATAAAAGAGTTAATTGTAATTCTGAGAAAATTAGGTGAAATAAGCAAATGGAGAATAAAATGGGCAAAGAAAAGAGAGGAAGACAGAATAGGTTTAGCTTTTTCCGCCAAAGAAAAGGAAAAGGAACCAGTTGTAAATGAGTTTCCAATGAGAGAAATACCAGGAGGAGGGTATGTGCATGTTCCTTGGACAAGACAGGATATTTTACTGTTTACAAATGATTTTCCTCGATTGAGAGAAAAACCTGTGGAATGGTATCGACAGGTAGACAGATTTGTGAAAGTTTCAAAAGTTTTGTATGTTAATCTCGATGGATTCTTTGACATAGTTGTCCCATCAGATTTATGGACAGAATGTAAAATTTCTATAGATTGGCCTAGAGTAGAACCTTCTCGAGATAAAATAACAGGTGCTCCTTCTTCAGACGTTATGAAAGTGTACGAAAAGGTAATTGTCTGGTTGAAAAACAAGATTCCTCCAGAAGAAGTAGGTTGGGTCAAAATAGATAGAACAACCCAAGAGCCAAAAGAATCAGTACATTCATTCTATGAAAGATTACTGCTGGTATTTAAACAATACAGTGATTATGAATATTTGAGTGAAAAGGATATGAGCCATTTTATATACAGATTTGTATATGGCTTGAGACCTCAAATTGGTGAAATGATTAGATCTGGAATAATTGGTTGGCAATCACTCTCAGTGGATGATATTTTGAGAAAAGCAAAATACTGTAGTGATGAATTGGATGCGAAACAAAAGAAGCTAAAAGAAAAGGGTATGTGGGCACAGGTAAAAGTGGCTGAACAACAAATAGAAACTTTAGGAAATAAAAATGTAGTTCAGAATCAAGGGAAATTTAAAGGTAAATATAATTAGCCAAAATTGATGGGTAAGATTGAAGAGCTTAAACAGAAACTCCCATGTTTTAATTGTGGCGAAATTGGACACTGGAAGCATAAAATGTAAGCATCTGCCCAGAAATTTGTTAAAAAATGCATCAATAAATCCACAGATGCAGAATGAGATAAATCAGCAGCAACAGCTACAGTGACAGGTAGTGATTCAGCAAAGCCAGAATCCACAGCCACCACTTCCAAACTGTGTAAATGTGCAGAGATACAGGGCAGAAACAGGATTCAGCGGAGGTGTACAGGTAAACAGACCGCCAAAAGTGAATGTGCCAAATGTTTCTCAACAATTTTGGTTGAAAGAAGATGGAGGGAGTGATTCTGAGGATTACTTCTGACGGTGCCTGAAAGAGGAGGAAGAGTGTGTGCTTGGAGCCACTCTTGAGGTAGATCAATCTGGTCCGTTTGTTAATGGTAAAGTGAATGATGTAGAAATTACTTTCCTAGTCGATACAGGTGCTACCCGTTCTACTGTTAGATCAGTGGAAATAGAAAACCTACCTCTCTCTGGGGACAAAATCCAAGTAGTTGGCGTAGCTAATCAGCAAATTAAAACAGATTTAACTGAACCAGTTGAAGTTGAAATTGGCAAATTTAAGGACATGCATAGATTTATAGTTTATGATAGCAGTCCTGTAAATTTGTTAGGTAGGGATATCCTCTGCAAGATGAACTGGAAAATATATTGCTCACTGGATGGTATTGAGCTCCAAACTCCAGAAGAAGATGGACTTTATAAATTAACAATGTTAATGGTTGAAGCTGAAGAAAGTAAATTATATCCTGTGTTTGATAAAAGTAATTTGCCTGAAGAATTAAAAGAGACAGTGAATGTAAAAATCTGGGATTACACTGGAGATGAAATGGGTTTGATGAAAAATGTAGACCCAGTTAAAATTTCAGTAAAACAAGGAGCAGATTATCCAAACATTTCTCAGTATAAAATGAAAGCAGAAGTGATTGAAGGAGTAATTCCTGTAATTGACAAATTCATAAAACAAGGTGTTCTTAAAGAGATTGAAAGCAGTCCATGTAATTCACCGATAATGGGAATTAAAAAGCCAAATGGAACTTTCAGGATTGTTCAAGACCTGAGAAAAATTAATCAAATTGTTGTTCCATGTTGCCCACTTGTACCAAACCCAGCGGTAATTTTATATCAGATTCCGCATGCTGCAGAATGGTATACAGTTATTGATTTATGTAACACATTCTTTACTGTTCCATTGCATCCAGAAAGCCAACACATTTTTGCATTCAGGTTAAAAGAGCGTATCCTAGCATGGTGTCGAATCCCTCAAGGATACACCGAAAGTCCATCTATTTTTAATCAGTTGTTAAAGAAATCCTTGGAAAATCTAAATTTACCTGGAAAATCTACATTAGTGCAGTATATTGATGATCTCCTTGTGGCTGCAAAAACAAGAGATAGGTGTGTAACAGATACCATTACTCTTTTGAATCATCTGGCAGATGAGGGACATAAAGTGTCTCCTGCAAAATTACAGTTTTGCAAACAAGAAGTGAAATATCTTGGTCACCGAATTGCAAAGGGAGTCAGACAAGTTACAACAGAAAGAATAAAAATTATTCAAGCAATGCAACCTCTCAGGACACAGAGACAGGTTAGAATGTTTCTAGGAATGGTTGGTTATTGTCGCCAATGGATTAGTGGAGTTTCAGTAATTGCAAAGCCACTGCAGAGACTGACAAAAGCAGACATAAAATACCCAATTTGTTTAACAGATACTGAATTAGAAGCTTTTGAAAAGTTAAAGAAAAGTTTGTGTGAAGCTCCAGCATTGGGAATGCCTGACTACGAAAAAGAATTTGAGTTGTACTGCAGTGAAAGAGAAGGATGTGCATTATCAGTCCTGATTCAAAGACATGGAAGACTGAGAAAGCCAATAGCATATTTCTCAGCTGTTCTTGACCCTGTTGCAAAAGCATTACCAGGCTGCTTAAAAGCAGTAGCTGCAATAAGTGTAAGTTTGGAACACAGTGAAGGAATAATAATGGGATTTCCTGTAAAAGTATACGTACCACACTCAGTTGAAATCCTTCTAACTAGAAGTAAAACACAGCATTTGACAAATAACAGGTTAACAAAATATGAAAAGACTATCCTTGGATCAGATAATGTTTCTATTGCAAGATGTGCGAATTTAAACCCTTCCACGTTATTACCTGATGGTACTGAAACAGAAGTCAGGAATGAGGTTGATCATGAATGCCTGGATGTATTAGAATATTGCACAAAACCTAGGAAGGATATAAAAGATGTCCCATTGAAAGAATCAGATTATGTTTTATTTGTTGATGGTTCATGCTTAAGAACAGATGAAGGTTTTCTGAGCGCAGCATATTCTGTTTACACGGTTGCAGATGTAGTCGAAGCCTCTTGTCTCAAAGGAATTCGTTCAGCTCAAGTAGCAGAATTGATTACTTTGATTCGTGCATGTGAAATGGCAAAAGAGCTAAAAGTTACTATATTGACTGATAGTCAGTATGGTTACGGCGTAGTCCATGACTATGGCCAGCTCTGGTCTCAAAGAGGTTATTTAACTTCTGCGGGATCACCCATCAGAAATGCAAAATTGATCAAGAAATTAATCGATGTAATTCAATTGCCAGAAAAAATTGCAGTTGTAAAGTGCACAGCACATCAAAAAGGCGATGATTACATCACAAAAGGAAATTCATATGCAGATACAATAGCAAAATTCTGTGCAAAGAATAATATGTTCATTAATCCGGAAAAAGACAATGAACATGTTTTGAACTCACTTATGCTAACATCTGTAGTTGAAACTTGGCAAGGAGTAAAGGATTTGCAAGATGAGGCAGATGATGAGGAAAAAGACACTTGGTTGAAAGCAGGATGCAGACAGAGAGAAGAAGATGAGATTTCGGTTTACAAAGATGACAGACCAGTGATGCCAGATAGCATGATTTCTGACATGGCTCGCATCATGGTCCAGGACACATAGGTAGAGATTCAATGATTAGATTATTTAGACAAACATGGTACAATCCAAAATTCAGAATTAATGCAGAATCACTTTGTCAGAGATGTTTAGTCTGCCAGCAGATCAATCCGAACAGAAAAACAGTTGTGAGCATGGGATCCATAGGACGGGAGGGTCGTCCATTTACCAGATTACAGCTTGACTTCATTGACATGCCTCCTCATAATAAGCTAAGATATGTCTTAGTGATAATCTGTCTGTTTTCGAGATGGGTGGAAGCGTTCCCAACACGTCACAATGATTCAGTTACTGTGGCAAAATTGCTTTTAAGAGAAATCATACCAAGGTATGGATTTCCGGTGACGGTCGAGACTGATCGTGGCACACATTTTGAAAACAGATTGCTTAAATTGATTTGTGAAGCACTGGATATAAAACAAAAGCTACACTGTGCTTACAGAACAGAAGCATCAGGTGTTGTTGAGCAAGTGAATGGTACGATAAAAAACAGAATAGCAAAGATGTGTTTTTGGACAGGTATGAAGTGGACAGATGCACTTCCACTTGTTCTGATGTCTTTGAAAAGCATTCCAGATAGAAAAACAGGTTTGAGTCCCCATGAAATCCTTATGGACAGAGTCATGAGGCAAGCATTTGTTCCAGTCGAAAAACTATTGAGCATTAATGATAGTGTCATTATGGATTACTGCAAAAATCTATCTGATGTGGTAACTTCTGTGTTCCATCAGGTGGGAACTGAAGTGATTACAAAAGAGAAAGAAGAAGCCCATGATCTGTTACCAGGAGACTGGGTGAGAACAAAAGTACACCGAAGAAGAAACTGCCTAGTACCAAGGTGGCAGAAAGCAAGTCAGGTGATATTAGTCACAACAAATGCAGTAAAGTGTAGAGGTCTGAAGAGATGGGTTCATGCTTGTCATACCATACGAGTGCCAGCACCTTAAAATCCAGACGAAGGTGATACAACAGCTGATTCAGATTCTGAAGAAGAGCCTGAAAGAAATTCAGATCCTGAAGATCGACAAGAAAGTCGACATCTGGAAAATTCAAATGCGAATGAAGCATTGAATGAAGGAAATGAAGAGATAGTGATACAAGAATCTGAAAATGAAGAAGATCTGCTAGATCAAGTAGTAGAAAAAGAAACTGAACAAGTGGTGATTCAAGATCAAGATCAGGAGAGTATTGAAAAGCAGATTGGAAGCTCTGGAAGAAGGAACGAAAATTCTGAAACTGGAAAATTGGAAGTTATTGAAGAAGAAGAAGAAAACGAAATTCCAAGTACCAGCTATAAGGATGGTGTTCCTAACAGAGTGAAACTGCCGAGTAAAGAAGTGCCTGGATCTAAAGAAAAATCTGATACAGAAAAACGGATTATCGATGAATCAGATGAAAACACTGAAAGTGAAACAGATGAGAGTGGAGATGAATCAAAAGTGAAAAGCTCAAGAAAAAGAGCTTGGAGAGTGGAGTATAATCTAGCTGAACCGAAAAAGAAATTATCAAGAAAAGGAGATAATTGGCCAAGTGGAAATGAAGGTTTAAAATTTAAATTAGAGAATAAAACAAAGGATCAGGTTAATGAAATCTCTAGTCAAAAGGGAGACAACTCAAACAAGGTAAAACAAGCAGGAGAGAAAATTGAAGTGATAAACAGAAGAGTGAAAAGAGTAATAAATCCAAATCAAAAGTATAAGTCTCCTGAGTGGACGTAAATGATCATTCCACCAGTTGTAGAAGTAGAAGTAAAAAATAATCAAGAAAATTTTGATAATGCAAGTGATAATGATTGATTTTATTCTGACACAAGGTTGAAGAAATTGTGTTAGGTGACACAAGGTCGAAGAAAGTGTGTTAGCTGTAAAACACATTTATGTATGACATAGGGTCAA
This sequence comes from Lissotriton helveticus, assembly GCF_964261635.1. Taxonomy (NCBI): domain Eukaryota; kingdom Metazoa; phylum Chordata; class Amphibia; order Caudata; family Salamandridae; genus Lissotriton; species Lissotriton helveticus. Next base: position 400,790,670 of record NC_136058.1, on the reverse strand, counting down.
AGAAAAACTATTAGACTAAAAAAAAAGGGGGTTGTATATTTAGTAATTTTTAATTAATTTTTATTTTTGATTCATTTTTGTAGATGCCTTCTACTAATAAGAACTCGAGATGCTCGATTCTTAGAAGATGTTGCAAAATGTCTTTAATATGTGTAATCCTGATAATCTTAGTTTGGTTAATTTTAGCTGTCATTTTTCCTTTTGGTATAGATAAAGAAATGTATAAAGCTAACATGACTAGTAAAATTGTGGTTAATCATGACAAACATGATAAAGTTGACAGAGCAAATAAGATCATTGTACATAAACCAGAAATTCACCAAGATTTATCTGTAGGAGATTTTTCAAGTAATACTTTCTCAAGGCTTTTATCTGAAAATGTAAAGGTGATGGATGTAAAAGATTGCTACATTTGTGTGAAATTGCCTACCTCTGTTTCAGAAGGTGTGACATACAATATGCTTCCTCTTACTTATGGCATAACCTGTAGTGTAATAGCTAGTTTGTTTTATCAAACAGGTCGTTTGGAGTACTATTACTCAGACTTTGATGAGATTTTTTCGAATTTAAAAGTTGAAAATAGCTTGAATAAAGTGAAACATGCTAAAGAGATGAGGGAATTGTTCCTAGTGACTAGTGAACTAACTTATGAGTATGCTTTTAGAAATAATTTAACATGTAAATTGAGAACAGAAGAGAAAACTTTCTGATAGAGGAGAGAAGGGCAATTTACAAGCAAAATGAGATGATGAAACAAACAAAATCTAAGTTTTGGCAGAAGGAAGATGATAAGCTTAATGGTAGAAATGAAAATGTTGCAATTCATATAGATGAACCTGTTAGTGGAAAATGTTGTATTAGAAGAGATAATACTTTGTTTGATAATTACTTTGTAGGTGCAAGTCCATGTGAAGATACTTATCGTATTATATGGGGATGGGGATTTAAAGAAGGCAAAGATCCAATCTTTCCTGGAATTTATTTTGTTTGTGGGAATAAAGCTTATTACAATCTTCCTGATCACTGGTATCTGACTTGTTTTATGGGATTGGTTTTTCCAAAGATTTTTTATGTAGATAGAAATGCAAAGGGGTCATATGAAATTGGCAAACACCTGAATAGGTTCAGGAGGGAAAGTTTTTCAGAAATTTTGGGAGATATATTTGGTGCAGTAATACCCATGGTAGGAATAACTTTGAATGCAAATAAAATCAGAAAAATGTCTACAATTGTTGATAGATTATCTACAGATACCGCTAGTGGATTTCAATGAGTGAACACAGAACTTATTGCTATGAGAACAATGGTAATGCAGAACGTCTTCCATTAGACATTCTGCTAGCTAAAGAGGCAGGAGTTTGTGGAATTTTACATGTCCAACATTGCTGCACATACATACCTGACAAGAGTCAGAATATAGAGATGCATAATAAAAACATAACTGAATTACATGCTGAAGTCGAACTTTTAGAAGATGATAGTTTTTCAGAACGTTTAGGTAAAAGAATTACAGCAATTAAACACTGGTTTCAAGAGATTGGTAGTTCAATCGTAGGTAAAATAGTCTTTCCTTTAATAGTTATAGCCATAGTAATAATTTTGTTAAAAATTAGTTGCATGATACACAAGAGAAGAAAACATGTTTTAGAGAAGAAAATAATTTACAAACTGAGAAAAGAAAAAGAAAAAGAAATAGAATTAGAAGAGTTTTGGAGAGCTCAGTATGAGAGTTGCAGAAAAATAGATGAATCCAAACTTTAGAAATACTAATATTAAGAAAGTCCAAAACATGTTCACGGGTTGAAAATTGATACATTTTTGGGTATAGTTTGGTGATTTTGAAATCACCAGACTCAGGAGTTGATGGAGCAAGGTGATGAACAAGATTTTTTTCAAACTTGCAAAGTTAATCTTCCATAATAATATTAATCAAATTAATAAGCATGTGGTGAAATAACTAATCAACTTAGTATAAGGACTTTTTCATCAGAACACACAGGGTTAACTAATGTGATTTATGTTGCAATCGCAGAGAGAAATAATAAACTAACCATGTCTATTGTCTTTGTCAGCATTAAATGTGGCTGTTTAACTAATGGCATGTGCTTATTATGTGTGCTTATGTTATGTCTTTTCTGTGATAAAATGCTCGCAGAGATTCGCCCAGTTCAAAAGAAGAAAGAAGAATGGTAAATATAATGCTGCTTTTGTTTGCTTTGCTCGGTAACATAATTAACAGGTTTAATTAGTATTGGGGCGGGAAACAGAATGGGTTTCAATTCTTTTAATAATTGATGTCTTGTGTTTGTTTAATAATAGTTTCCGAGAGAGAGGCCTAAAGATTGATCAGAAAGATGGCTGACAGAGGTTCAGATGCGAAAAGCTTGTCCAGAGTGGAGCCTTGCACATGCGCAGTTGTGAAGACTTTTACCATGCTGCCATTAAATGTTTGAAAAGCAGTTCTTTTCTTTGTGCAGAACGTGCACTCGGAGGAAAGGCCCAAGGACAGGAACCCGACATGTTTGTCAAGGCTAGGAAGTTAGATTGAAACTCGCAGAATGTATCTTTCTTGAGGAAGCCGAATGACATGGAAATTGAGAGACAATAGGGCTTAAGAAAAGCCTGGACTTGGTCTAGAAACAGAGATGACCTAACGCCCTTTATCGTGGACTGACACGGCACAGCCAATGAGAGGCTTGGATTTCTAAGAAAATATATAATTTGTAGAATGTTTAGTTAGAAGGAAAGGTATAAAACCTGACATCGTGAGTAGAGAAAAACTCTTCTCGCTTTCCGATTCCTGAATGACGTGACGTGCTGTTGGACTCTTTGGCGCACGTAAAGACAGCAGACTTTAATGATTATTCCTTTCTAGGTGGAGCGAGTTTTAGACAGGGAAATAGAATTAGGGAATGGAACCTGTTATATTGCTTTTTATTCATGCTTACTGATTTGCTTTGAAATGTCAGTCTAATAAGTCATTTCCTTATTAAATGCTGCTTTCTTATTTGCTAATAAAATAATGATTCTTAATAAAATGCTCTTTCTTGAATAATAAAGTTAATAAAAATTAGATTTTGAAACGACAAGCTGGTCTTGTTTATTCATGGTCTAGTTGCCATCAGTTGATCCATTTGCCTTAGTGACTTAATTAAAATGTCATATGTTTAAAACCATGGTGAGATTAAATAAACTGCAGTTGTATATAATTATGTAAATAGTTTGTGAATAGTTTGATTAATTAGGTCACATGATTCAGTTGCTCAGAAATTGTCTTATTGGTTTATGGACAAAATATAAAGGTGAGCAACCCAATATACACTTGCGGGCTCGGGCAGTACTTATTATAAAATAAAGGCCAGCAAGGGATTTTGTTTTAATATTACTTGTCAGCGTAGTTTGGGCCTGTTATAAAAAATCAGGATTCCTAAAACAATTCTTAATCAATAGCTGTAATGAATAATTAACTTCAAGCAAAAAGTCACATAAGATCTGGAATTACAATGTTACCACACTAACACAGTAAATAAATGCGAAAACCAGGATTTATATTGTCTGAAGATTATTATTTGTTTTCAAGACAAAAAATCTTTTTATAAAAAAGAAGAGAACATTTTTATATACAATAGGGTACATACAAGAGTATTAATTAGATATTCAAGGTGTAGGTTATTTCCTCCTTTGATATATCTAAACAAAAAGTCCAGACTGCTAAACACAAAATAACACAATGATTTCGACTACAAATCAGAGGAAAATCAAAGATGATACAATGAGTTACACGCAGATTTTGGACTGGATAGTCGACGTTTCGGTCTTTTAAGGAATTATTCATAAGACCATCATCAGGACAAAGAAATTCTATATACAGTAGATGACCCTCTGTGAAAAAAAAAACATTGTGTTATAATATATTTATACCTGGTTAAAAACTTTATAAAATTAAGTTCAAGAAACGATATTTTTTAAATTTATTACATTCTTAAGCAGCCGGTGTGGCGGCCGCAAAAGATGGACAAAGCAAATCATTTATATATATTTCAATCACACGTCAAATGTCAATTGAATTTCACAGCAGTGAAAACTCACTTTTAATCAAGTGTGAATAACTCCTTTCTCTAATCGAAAAAGAAGAGACAGCAGCAATTCCAATAGTTTTGACGATGCAGAGCAAAGTAGTTAATCCTTTTGTGCCCAGATTGCTGTAAAAATAAGGAACGATACAATGTCGACTCATTACAGTTTTAAAAGGGCATTTGCCATTATTTATCGAAAAGAGGGCAAATTATTCATTTACCTCGTTTTATAGGCTGGAATTATTTCAGGTGTTCAACAAGGTGCCTGATGTTTGCTGATCGATGATGGGGAAACCATTCAATTCTGGTTAAATAAACAAATAAGCATTTTAGATTTTCAGTTTGTTATGCTTATTCCTAATGTAGCTGTTTACATGTTTATAAGTTTCGCAGAATAAATAAAATCACGAGTTTAACAAAGCCACTTTTTGGTGCTGTAAACTTAAGCTTATCTATATTGAAGGCTTCAATATAGATAAGCTTAAGTTTAAGCACCAAAAAGTGGCTTTGTTAAACTCGAAATAATTATGCTTACGAGTCGAATAGCCGTTTATTTAATAAAACGCTTCACTGGTCTGGATAGTCATTTAAAATAAACTCTTGAGTGGCTCATGTTTAAAAATTGAGATATCGACTGGGCACAAATGTGTATGTCAATTTAGTATATAGTTACGTGATCCGATAAGGCTGACTCAGAAAATAAAAAGCTTTGTGTGAAAAACACAGAAACAAGCAGTTAAAAAGTTAAAATGTAACTTTCATAACTTGATAGAAACGGTTAGTTAAACCAAATGGTTTCGTGATTTTATTTATTCTGCGAAACTTATAAACATGTAAACAGCTACATTAGGAATAAGCATAACAAACTGAAAATCTAAAATGCTTATTTGTTTATTTAACCAGAATTGAATGGTTTCCCCATCATCGATCAGCAAACATCAGGCACCTTGTTGAACACCTGAAATAATTCCAGCCTATAAAACGAGGTAAATGAATAATTTGCCCTCTTTTCGATAAATAATGGCAAATGCCCTTTTAAAACTGTAATGAGTCGACATTGTATCGTTCCTTATTTTTACAGCAATCTGGGCACAAAAGGATTAACTACTTTGCTCTGCATCGTCAAAACTATTGGAATTGCTGCTGTCTCTTCTTTTTCGATTAGAGAAAGGAGTTATTCACACTTGATTAAAAGTGAGTTTTCACTGCTGTGAAATTCAATTGACATTTGACGTGTGATTGAAATATATATAAATGATTTGTTTTGTCCATCTTTTGCGGCCGCCACACCGACTGCTTAAGAATGTAATAAATTTAAAAAATATGGTTTCTTGAACTGAATTTTATAAAGTTTTTAACCAGGTATAAATATATTATAACACAATGTTGTTTTTTTCACAGAGGGTCATCTACTGTATGTAGAATTTCTTTGTCCTGATGATGGTCTTATGAATAATTCCTTAAAAGACCGAAACGTCGACTATCCAGTCCAAAATCTGCGTGTAACTCATTGTATCATCTTTGATTTTCCTCTGATTTGTAGTCGAAATCATTGTGGTATTTTGTGTTTAGCAGTCTGGACTTTTTGTTTAGATATATCAAAGGAGGAAATAACCTACACCTTGAATATCTAATTAATACTCTTGTATGTACCCTATTGTATATAAAAATGTTCTCTTCTTTTTTATAAAAAGATTTTTTGTCTTGAAAACAAATAATATTCTTCAGACAATATAAATCCTGGTTTTCGCATTTATTTACTGTGTTAGTGTGGTAACATTGTATTTCCAGATCTTATGTGACTTTTTGCTTGAAGTTAATTATTCATTACAGCTATTGATTAAGAATTGTTTTAGGAATCCTGATTTTTTATAACAGGCCCTAACTACGCTGACAAGTAATATTAAAACAAAATCCCTTGCTGGCCTTTATTTTATTATTGGTTTATGGGCCTTTATATGAGTTATATGTTTAACGGTAAGTACTGAGGTGATAGATAGCGTTTGTGAGACAGTTTTTCATTAGGAGCGCTGGATCACTAGAAATAGCCCTTCACAAAAGGAAAACTACACCGACTATGCTTGATAGCTTCCGTTTGTGGCAGAAAGAAGCAGCCCAACGCAGAAAAAGAGAGGAAGCTACATTAGATAAAGAACTGCGAAAATCAGATCACCTAGCATGCAAAAAGTTAGAAGAAGAAATAAAGGAAAGAGAAACCGCTAGGAAGGAACAAGAATCGAAGATTTCGGGACAGTGTCCCATTAGAACGTCTTCAACACTCTACACCGAATTACCAACAAAACAAAGAGTAGACGATAATCTGTTATTAGGTCCACCGATCATTTACATGCCACCCCCTTATGCCCCTAATCATCCCGTAGTGCAAGGACAGGAATCCCTAAACATAGCCGGAAGTAGCGCCATTGCCTCAGCCACCACGGCCTATGTGCCGACCGAGCCTCTTGCGCCAAGTGCTTCACCAAAGGAAACACCTACAGGAATCGAAGCCAAAGAGAAAGTGCTGTCGAGGGTCCCGCGATTGAGTAAGACCGAACGAGCAGGGATAGAAAAGATAGTTAAAACCCTCGTAGACAAAAAGCAGACAGAAGAATACATAACCGACATATGCAACTCCTATGTCGAGAACCATAAGCGACACTTTGTGGTGCGCCTCTGTTACCACACGCTCACTACGTACGAAGAAAAGTACAGAGATGTAGGGCCCGAACGGCTCATGGCTCTTTATAGGAAAGTTGATACAGGAGACGAAAACGACTGTGATGTGAAGGAACTCTTCTCGTATACACTAGAGGTATTCCGCCACCTTATAGAGCAAACACGGATAGTCAAGGACACAGCCTCTACAAAGACAGGGCCCCTGATAGAAAAAAACAGACAACATGATGCCGATAAAGGAAGGTGCTCCTTATTGGGTCCCCCCTAGAGGGCAAGGGAATAATGACGATATAAACCACCAGGACGCTAAAGGTAGGGTGGTCTACAACTGGGTATACCAACCCTGGGACAGACAGGACATTCTGACGTTCCGTAAATCTTAACCGGACTTACGAAAAAATCCCATCGCATTTTACACCGAGTTAGGCACAGCTTTGGGATCGACCATCATGATGCTTGCGTATATCGACTTGTTCTTTGTGCTATGTCTGCCAGCAGATGTGTGAAAACAAATAAGGAAAATTGACCACACAGAGCTGCTTGGACAATCCTGGAACAACTCGGTGTACTAGAAAAACAAGGAAACCCCGGCCAGAAACCAGTAAAAGCCATATTAGACCTCCCCGACAAAATTGTACAAAAAGTAAAGACTATGATCCCGGAGAAAAAGATCGACCGGACAGGACATTGCCACCGCAACCGGACACCACTTGTTCCTACAGAATTACGTTAAAGGACTGCTACCAGAGGTATCGCAGAAACTGCAAACCAGCGAAAGCAGCTGGGCGGCCTTCAGATGGCCCTGTACTACGAACACCAGAATAACGAAAACCCCTGAGAAGAAAAAGAAAGACCTAAAAGAAAGAGTGATGATCGCACAGCTTCAAGGAGTAAATACAGGGAGGGAGCAATACAAGGGGGATATCAGCAGAATGTCCCTAGAGTACAACCACCCAGAAATACTTTGTCAATGCCATACCCAGGAGGCCAAGACTTAGGGCAGGACCAGTGCACGTTTTGTAAAGAGTATGGACACTGAAGTCCCAATGCCCCGTTGTGTTAGGAATGGGGAGGGGAAGAGGTGCAAGGGAAATAGTCAATGGACAGAGAGGCAGGGGACGCAGACGAGGACACATGAACGACTCTAATGAGGAAAGGCCAGGAAGAACGAACGTAATCGTCCACCCCAGACAGAACCAGTACCAACAGTTAGATTATGACAACACATACAACTTTGCATAGGACAGCCAAGGGCAAGGGAGGGATCCAGTCGAGCTCTATGTTGACCAGCAAGGACCTTATTTTACCGCAAAGGTCCTGGGCATGAAGTCGCCATTTCTGGTAGACACGGGAGCAACACGTAGTGCATTATCCAAATGACTGATTCCAAGGGCACCCTTGTCTGGCTCACATGTGACCTCAATAGGATTTGATGGTACGCCCTCCACCAACCCTTTTCAATCTTGAAAATAATATTATCGACACAACATTCCTCTTCTCCTCCAACACCCCGGACGCCATTATGGGTCTCAATCTGTTGAAGCATTTCTGTGCGACTATCAGATGTTCACCTGACGGAGTACGAGTCATTCTATATGACAACCACCAACACCTGAGAAATCCTCCTTCCCAACACATGTATCCCATTTCCAAAGCAGACTCATCCCTACTAGACACTTTACCATCACACTTGTGGGCCAGGGCTGATTCAGACGTAGGACGAATGATGATTGACCCAGTGCATGTGACAATACGACAAGACGCAACCTTACCGAAAGTGCCCCAGTACAAGATATCGCCAGAGGGCGAGAAAGCATTGACAGAAATCATACAGTCACTGGTAGAGGCAGGAGTGGTAGAAGAGGTAGTGAGCAATGTCTGTAGAAGTCCGATTCTACCAATCATAAAGAGACAGGGAGAGGGAGATGGGAAAGCCTACCACTTCATCATCGACCTACGAGAGATCAACAAGATAGTAGTACCACAGCACCCAGTAGTTTCTGACATCACCACCATCCTGACCCTAATCCCGTCCACTGCCACCACATTCACCGTAATTGATCTCAAGAACGCCTTCTTCTCCATACCCATTCACCAAGACAGCCACTACCTTTTCGGATTTACCCTAAGATCCCGCTCATATAGATTCTGTCGAGCATCCCAGGGGTACACCAAGAGCCCGAGCATCTATAGCCAGGCACTCAAAAGACAGTTAGATGCCGTACAGTTGCCAGATGGGGTGGTGTTAATACAGTATGGGGATGATATCCTTCTAGCAGCAGACACCACTTCGCTAGTCGTCAAAGCCACCATCCAACTCCTACACTTCCTTGCCGAGAATGGTCACAAAGTTTCCCGAAAGAAGTTGCAGTTCTGCAAGCCACAAGTAACCTACCTAGGTCACCTTTTATCGAAGGAAGGAAGAACACTAACACCTGACAGAATCCAGACGATTCTAGACACTCCCGTTCCCAAGAATCAGAAACAAGTCCACTCTTTGATAGGCATCACCTCATTTTGCCGACAGTGGTTGCCGAACTTTAGCCTCATTGTCAAACCCCTTCTCTCCCACCAGGCCAAAGACATCTCATTACTACTCCCTTAGACACCCGAATGCCAGTTAGCCTTTAAAGAATTGCGAGACGCCCTTTGTTCGGCACCCGTTCTAGGAACCCCAGACTACTCCAAGCCATTCTCCCTCTACACACACGAAAGAGAGGGATGCGGATTATCTGTCTTGACACTGTCAATTGGCCACAAGCAGCGTCCCTGTGCATATTTCTCAGCCACCCTCGACCCAGTAGCTAGAGTGCTGCCAGCGTGCTAGCGCGCTGTAGCAGCTGCAGCAGTATCGATACGCCAGAGTGAGGGAACAGTACTCTCCAACCCCCTTAGAGTGTTAGTACCCCATGCAGTCGACACGCTTCTGAACCAAACCAAAACCCAACACCTGACTAGTGCACGACTGACAGGATACGAGTTGACCCTGCTAGCACCACACATTACTCTGAAGTAATGCACCACTCTCAATCCAGCCACATTGTTACCTCTACCTGAAAATGACCCTGGTGTAACTCCCCTGCACGACTGTGTGACCCTCACTGACGAACAGACAAAGAGTAGAGTAGACCTCCGAGACACTGCCTTCCCAGAGCCAGACGGAGAGTTATGGGTAGACGGCTCGTGAATCAAACTTCCCGATGGCACCACCTCAACCGCATATGCCGTCACAACAGCCCGAACCATCCTAGAAACAGCCCGCATTGCCCAACGATCCGTACAAGCAGCAGAGCTCATTGCCCTCACACAAGCATGTATTTTAGCAGCTGGTATGACAGTAAACATATACACCGACAGCCAGTAAGCCTTCGGGGTAGTTCATCATTTCGAGCTCCTATGGAGGGAAAGAGGGTTCCGGATCTCACACGGCACACCCATCCTACCTACACGGAGATCTAGTCTCCTCCTTGACAGAAGCAGTCCTCCTCCCCAAGCAGCTAGCAATGATTAAGTGCCAGGCACATAAGAAAGTGACAGATCTCATTGGACAGGGAAATGCACTAGCTGACGTTACTGCCCGAGCCACAGCTGAAGACAGAACCACGACGCAAATTTATGTGACCAGGTCACAAGCTGAGCAATGGACTGATGCTAGAACCATTATAAGGGACATTCAAATGACGGGCACACAAAACGAACTGACTGAGTGGGCTCGGTTGGGACTAAAAGACGAGGAAGGATGCTGGAGGACGAAGGAGGGGGACAAATGGCTACTACCCAATGCCTATCTGATCCCCATATTGACCATGGCACATTTACCCGCACACATAAGATCTGCCCCCATGACCGAACTGATCACCAAAGTATGGCATAACAGCAAGAAAGCAGACTCAGCAAAACGCCTAGTACAACAATGCATAGTATGCCTACAACACAACCCACGGAAAGGGACAGCAGTACCACGGGGAGGGTTTGGGGTCCCCGACCATCCCTTCGAAATCCTCCAAATGGATTACATCCAACTAGCCATACCAGATGTATCCAGGGGCCCAGGACACGATATTGCATGCCTGCAGGGAGAGGTGTGGCGCCGCGGCCAGGGCGACTGACGCTGGAATCTGGGGATCAGGGTTCGATCCCCGGCTCCAGCGGCAGGTTAGCCCAGCACCATGCGACTCTGGGCAATAGCTTGCTTAATCTTCCCGACGGCCCCCAGCGCCTAGAGACCCTAACGGGTGATTGTGCGCTATACAAATGTGGATTATTAAACAGATATTAAACCTGGAGACTTCGTCCTGACACTGAACTTCTTGAGGTTGAAGAGTCTGGAAACCAGGTGGACAGGCCCCTGGCAAGTCTTTTTCACCACCTGAACTGCTCTTCGAGTGGAAGGAAAGAAAAACTGGCTTCATACCCACCACTGCACGAAGAGGTGGACACCAAGAAGAACTGCGGACCAAAGAATGACCAGCCCTGAGTTGTTACCCAGAAACAGAGACAATTGAGCTGGCAGAGTTTCCCGACCCCACGGTACTGTCCAAGAAAGGGTACAACTTACGACGAAAGGAGAGTGCTCCGACGAAGCAGGCCGCTAACTGTGTCAAAAGTCTCAGAGCGGTAGCTAACACTACAAAGGCTACCAGGAGAAACACTAGATGAAAGTATGTGGTCCTGCCAGTCATCGAGCCTCTTGAAGGTGATGGAAGATCCCGGACGTCCGAAGAACCGCCGCGAAGACTCCAAAATTGCTAAGCTACTCAGCACAAAGACAATCATACTTTTTGCTGCATCTCTCATCTGCCTCTTGCTAATGGTCACAGTTTTGATCATTGAAGAGAGTGCTCCCGCTTACAGGACAATGTCACCCACCATGCAGCCCACCACCAAGAAAGAACACCATCTGGTATCCCTGCCACCACACCTCCGAGAACGAAGAAAAGAATTCTGGAACAATTTATTCGTCCAACTGTTGCACCAACACAACCTTGCCGCAAATGCCCGTAGGAACTGTGGGCTGCTACCACATGCCACTGAATATTCCATTTCTTTCATTGATTCACCCTTCTCCGTTCATGGGTCTTGCCTCGCTTGGTTAATGCTCCTGCAAGAGAGCTACAAAGACAATGCCACATCTGATGGAACGATCAAACAATTCTACAACGAGTTCTGGCTGAACAAAACTGGAAGAACATCTGCTCCCTTCTGCCCTCTGACCTCAAATGCTACCTTTCTAATGAACATTCCCGACAAAGAACGGATTGAAATGCAAGTGTTCAACAACCCAGCCAGACCCACCTTTCATATCTGAGGAAACGAACTGCCGCAACTCTGACAGTGGCCCTGTCTGTCGTGAACGTCTCAGGCCTTGTCTGCATCAAAGGTCATGGGACTAAGATCACAGCTCTTGCCGAATAACAAGGACTCTGAACACTGCCGACCCACCCTACATTTGTTGCATCACCAAACATGTACTTCATCTGTGGTACAAAAGCCTACACCTGGCTCCCAAAAGGCACATGCTACATCGCCTTTGTTCTGCCTCCAACCTACACAGCACCCGCAGACCACCACAGGGAAAGGCGATCCAAAGACGCAGCACAATCAGACTCTGCCGCATCACCGTTCCTCGATGCAGCAAAAGGACTCATCCCGCTATGGGGTCCGATGGCAAAAAGCCGACCCATCCGGCACCTAACTCAAGCAGTTGAAACAGCCTTGAACATCACTGCTGGCATCCTCACCAATAAAAATATTGTTTTAACCTACTTTTTTTTAACGCACTTTTGGGCATACCTTTCTATTTATCGACACTGGCTACATTGGTTTATGTGTCTATCTTATATCGTAACTCACTTTCATGGTGGTGGACATAATTCAGTGGCGCGTTCGCATTAGTCAATAGTCTATTTCTATTTTTCTCATAGATATTCCCCTGATGAAGGCAGGATTGCCGAAATGCATTGGGAATGAAAGCATTAAACGTTACTCTCTATTGATGAATACCAACGATTTTGTTATGTAACATTGAGAGTCAAGAAGCAATGTTACTCTATTGGACTTATGAAACCAAGATTAAAATTCATCTACATTCTTTGGAATTTTGTGGAACTTAAACTTGTTTGGGAAAATGAGCTGTTGTATCACAGCATCAAGAAATCAGTGCCCGGGGAGACACTCGCACATTAATGTTGGTGCAACTTTGTTGGTATCCTCACCAATAACACAGCTGAGCTTCAGGCGGTTCGCCTGCTGGCATTACAGAACCGCCTTGTTCTAGATGTAGTATTAGCGGATCGTGGGGGACCATGCTGCATCATCGGTGCCAGCTGCTGCACCTTCATCCCTGACGACTCACCCTCGGTCTACAAGGCGATCGAGCATCTTCACCGACTGGCATGAGAGATCCATCAGGAAAAAGGGACTTGGACTCTTGGAAGCTGGTTTTGGAGCATTTTGAAAGACTGGGGTTGGAAACTACTAATGATCATCTTGGTGCCAGTCTTTGTACTAGGTGGCTGCTGTTTGGGGATACAATGTATACCGCCCTTGTGCTCTCTTTGTTTGAACTCTTTATGCCCTAAGACTCTGGACACTCGATTTGAAAACATGAAAGCAATATATGATAGAGAGATACAGGACATTATGGACATTAATGTGAACTGACAAGCTGGCTAGGTTTGTTCAAAGGGGCAACTGTGGAAATATAAAACGATAATATGAACATTGCCGGCGCCATCTTGCTTAACATAGGCCCCTGCGAGCGCATCAGCGGCAACCATTTTAGATACCAAAGCCATCTCGTACGTTGCTGGTCACCTGTGTGTCACCCTGACCTCGCTATCATCCCTCCGCGCGCTGCCTAAACCCGAGCACACATGCCAGGGTCTTCGTTCTCGGAGGTGTGGTGGCAGGGATACCAGATGGTGTTCTTTCTTGGTGGTGGGCTGCATGGTGGGTGACATTGTCCTCTAAGCGGGAGCACTCTCTTCAATGATCAAAACTGTGACCATTAACAAGAGGCAGATGAGAGATGCAACAAAAAGTATGAATGTCTTTGTGCTGAGTAGCTTAGCAATTTTGGAGTCTTCGCGGCGGTTCTTCGGACGTCCGGGATCTTCCATCACCTTAAAGAGGCTCGATGACTGGCAGGACCACATACTTTCATCTAGTGTTTCTCCTGGTAGCCTTTGTAGTGTTAGCTACCGCTCTGAGACTTTTGACTCAGTTAGCGGCCTGCTTCGTCGGAGCACTCTCCTTTCGTCGTAAGTTGTACCCTTTTCTATTTTTCTCATAGATATTCCCCTGATGAAGGCAGGATTGCCGAAATGCATTGGGAATGAAAGCATTAAACGTTACTCTCTATTGATGAATACCAACGATTTTGTTATGTAACATTGAGAGTCAAGAAGCAATGTTACTCTCTTAGACTTATGAAACCAAGATTAAAATTCATCTACATTCTTTGGAATTTTGTGGAACTTAAACTTGTTTGGGAAATTGAGCTGTTGTATCACAGCATCAAGAAATCAGTGCCCGGGGAGACACTCGCACATTAATGTTGGTGCTACTTTGTTGGTATCCTCACCAATAACACAGCTGAGCTTCAGGCGGTTTGCCTGGTGGCATTACAGAACCGCCTTGTTCTAGATGTAGTGTTAGCGGATCGTGGGGGACCATGCTGCATCATCGGTGCCAGCTGCTGCACCTTCATCCCTGACGACTCACCCTCGGTCTACAGGCGATCGAGCATCTTCACCGACTGGCATCAGAGATCCATCAGGAAAAAGGGACTGGGACTCTTGGAAGCTGGTTTTGGAGCATTTTGAAAGACTGGGGTTGGAAACTACTAATGATCATCTTGGTGCCAGTCTTTGTAATAGGTGGCTGCTGTTTGGGGACACAATGTATACCGCCCTTGTGTTCTCTTTGTTTGAACTCTTTATGCCCTAAGACTCTGGACACTTGATTTGAAAACATGAAAGCAATATATGATAGAGAGATACAGGACATTATGGACATTAATGTGAACTGACAAGCTGGCTAGGTATGTTCAAAGGGGCAACTGTGGAAATATAAAACGATAATATGAACATTGCCGGCGCCATCTTGCTTAACATAGGCCCCTGCGAGCACATAAGCGGCAACCATTTTAGATACCAAAGCCATCTCGTACGTTGCTGGTCACCTGTGTGTCACCCTGACCTCGCTCTCATCCCCCCGCGCGCTGCCTAAACCCGAGCACACATGCCAGGGTCGTAAAACCTCCTCAGCACGACCATGCCCCGGAGTCACTACCCGTACCAAACCCACTTGCCCTTTCATCCTCCGCGCACGAACAGGCCCCTTTGATAACCTCCTCCAATGCACCTGGCTACTCAATCCGGTCCCAGGCACTAACTGACCCCTGCGGACATAGTTTATTACCCTCGTACAGTAGAACTCGCTTCACCAACAAAGGGGCTGGAATTAATAAGTGTCACAACCTCTTAGATCTGACCGATCCCACATATTTCAGATCCTGCCGGAATGCACAGCTGCGAGATAGAGATCATCTGCTAAATTGGGGCAGAGGTGCGATTGCTGTTGGGTTTATGTGGGAACTAGCTTGAGGCGAGGATTCCAAGGATGTTTGATCATGCAATAAACTGATGTCAGGAATGTTTGACCATGCAATAAACTTACGAAATTGTGTATATAAGGCCAAGCCACTGAGATGCAGTTAGAGCACCTCCTGAAGACATTCTGTGTGTCCGAATTGACGTCTTCTCCTCTGGAGCAATAAACCCGTTTCTTGCCTTCCAGTGGCCAGCGCCCGCCTCTTTATTTGATAAGGTAACAGCGAAGTGAATTAGAGGCGACTTGGGCCGGGCAGCTCTGGTATTTACAAGAGAATTGCTGCTTTTTCACACTACTGTGCTTGGTTTCTTTGATATTAAAGCTTTAGATGTTTCTTCAGTCCAATATACTCTTTCTGGTGATTGTTTCCAAGTCCAGGGAAGAACAAAATCAAATCCAACATCAGTTTTGTATCCTTATTTTCCACTTCAACCTCAGCTCTGTTTAGGAAATTGTTTAAAATAGTATATTCTAAAAACAAATGATTGAGAACGGCCTCCTCAATCCAATTCATCATCTCATTGAGAACTCCTTACAAATCAGTTTTCTCCAAGTATGGCTCCTTTGGTGAAAATAATCATGAATTTAACGGTCATTGACTCATCTGCTTTCGAGGCTCACTCCACAAGGGAAACTTCGGCCTCACAAGCCCTTTGGGCTGGAGCAGTATTGATGGACATTATCAGACCAGTTGATTGGTCTGTTTTCACTTTTAGGACCTTTTATTACGAACCCATTCCTCATGTTACTAATTTTATTATATCTATACTTTAAACAAGCATTATGTGAGCCTCTGGCTTTGTAATGAAATGGAGATTTTCTTAACTTTAGTGAAAGAAGGTCCTGATGTTATTAAAGACTCAGGGGCATATTACCAAGGGCAAGTATCGCCGCTTTTTCGGCGAATTGTGCCGAGAAAGCGGCGATACTGCTAGAGCAAGGGCATTTTAATGGCTGGCGCAAGCCCACTTTGCATGTCGGCGATTAACATCGCTAATGACATGCAAAGTGGGCGTTCCCACGTCCAACCACATGTAAAATATGATTGGAGGTGGGAACACCCTATTACCTAGGCAGGCGTTGGGAGAGGGAGACCTGCGATAAACTCGTTTATCGCCAGTCTCCCAACGCCTGCTCTGACCAGGTGTTTGGGCATTGATAACATGGGGGAGTGGATCATAACACTGA
This sequence comes from Lissotriton helveticus, assembly GCF_964261635.1. NCBI lineage: Eukaryota > Metazoa > Chordata > Amphibia > Caudata > Salamandridae > Lissotriton > Lissotriton helveticus. Next base: position 400,774,114 of record NC_136058.1, on the reverse strand, counting down.
ATCCACCCCCCCATATTATCAAGGCACACATTAGCACATGAAAATAACATTTGTTTTCATGCGCTAATGTGCCATATTGCCGACTATTGCCGGATTTCAATTCGCCTACGTGATGCGCATTGATAATTGCGCGCTAAAACGGCGATGAAATCCGGCGATAGCCGGCAATATGAGGATGTGCGTTGTGCGTTTACTAACGCACTTCTTGGTAATATGCCACTCAGAGGCTAAGTTTCCCCTCATTTCTCTTTTCTAGCACCTATCAGAGGCACAAATCAATCAACTGTGGGCACGATTCACAGAATGAACTTAAGACTAAATTCTAAACTTACTACTATTTGGTATTCACAGAATGCACAAATTCGGGATTCACAGAATGAATTTACTAATTTCGGGATTCACAGAATGAACTTACTACTTTCGGTATTCACAAAATAGATTTAAGACTACTAACTTTACGTCTGCACTCGGGACGGTGATTCCGGCCCGGAGGCGGAGCTTCCGGCTTGGGGCGGAGCTTGCTGCCCAGAGGTGGGGCTTGCGGCTTGGAGGCGGAGCTTCCGGCCCGGAGGTGGGGATTTAGCCATGACCTCCAAGCCGCAAACTCCGCCTCCGGGCTGCAAGCTCCACCTCCGGGCCACAAGCTCCGCCCCCAAGCCAGAAGATCTGCCCCCAAGCCAGAAGCTCCGCCTCCGGGCCGGAATTTCCGGCCTGAGTGCGGATGTAAAGTTAGTAGTCTTAAATATATACTATGAATACCGAAAGTAGTAAGTTCATTCTCTGAATCCTGAAAGTAGTAAGTTCACTCTGTGAATCACGAAAGTAGTAAGTGCATTCTGTGAATACCAATAGTAAGTTTAGGATTTAGTCTTAAGTTCATTCTGTGAATCGGGCCCTTAGGGTATATTTACAAGAATTGCCGTTAACTAGCGCTATCGTTAGTTAGCAGCAATTTTCTTACTGCTGATGGACAAAATGCAGAACAATGTCATACATTCACCCCAATACAGAGATCTGGGCCTAAATCCATCATTATTTTGCACTCCACACCACCCCAGTTATGACATATGCATATCAACCTAGACCTTGTGCCTCATGGGAACCATCCAGCCCGAACTGCCAAGCCATATTTTTCCTGGACCGGAATCAAGCATCCTCGAACAGGTTTCTGGCTATCAGCCATCTTCAGCCAAGATAGCTCGACTCCAGTGGCGTGGAGAGCATGGGACTCACGTCTGAGCATACCCATCCCACTCGGGGTGACAAATGCAAAACCAACAATTGATGGACAGAATGCAGAACAATATCATACATTTACCCCAGTACAGAGATCTGGGCCTAAATCCATCGTGTTTTTGCACTCCACACCACCCCAGTTCAGACATGCCCATATGCAAATCAGCCTTTAATGACAAGGACTTACAGAAGGCATTGCGGGCTGGACTGTTCCCATGAGGCACAGGGTCAAGGCAGATTTGCATATGGCTATGTCTGAATTGGGGTGGTGTGGAGTGCAAAAAAACAATGGATTTAGGCCCAGATTGCTGTACTGGGGTGAATGTATGACATTGATCTGCATTCTGTCCATCTACTAATATTTTTGCAGCTATCTTATTGATAGGGCGCATCCTTGCCCTTTTGTTTTGGTGCTGGGTAGCGCAGAAATATTCCTTGCAGCGCAGTCCAGCAACCAAACATTTTATATGTGGACCCAAGTGTTTTCACTAGTTTTAAGACGAGCTATTTGTTGGTTTAAAAAACACGGCCTCTAATTTGACTTAGCAGCAGTTTTGAGGGTTATCGCCAGATGCAAATTTAAATATCGCAAAGTGGGGTTAGTGGCAGTTTTTTCAGGGGAACGGCCACCTTGCTTCTCGTTTTTGTTAAGTTCCAGCTAACAGAAGTGGCGATCTTGAGAATAATATTTACGCTGGAAAAGTGCTGCTCACTGTAGTTAGTGTCAACTTGTAAATACGGTGATAAAAGAAAAGACGCCCTAACGTCAAAAAATTGAAGCTACGACGGTGTTAAGTTCTTGTAAATATACCCCTTAGTATGGATTATCTGAGGAAACATGTCCCTGGTGCCAAGTGTTGTTCAATATTGGATCAATTTTGATCCAACCAGGATATTCCTGGCACTGTGACCTTTATTTCCTTTCACCTGTAACACAAAGCATTTATTTTGAACTTATAACTTTCTATTGGAATCAAAACCACTTAAAATCCCCGAGATATGGGGAAAAGAACTCATTTTTCAGTAAAAGCGCCGAATCACAAAATGCTCCAAACATCAAACAAGGCCTTTATAATGAGAATGGAAAATAAACTTGGGGTATAATACTTTCAAAACAGTGAAACTGAAATATTAGAGAGCAGTGGGAGATATGAGGATTTTGGGATCCTCCCTAACCTAGGGTGAGTACCAAACAGATGCCTTGAAAACAAAAATGCACATCTTATTGAGCGATTTAGTTGTGGTCCCATCCTCTTAGGACAAATTCAAACACAGTTATTGGCACAAAAACATTCCCAATCAAAGGCCCTGCAAAGCATTATGGGATGAGATTAGCAGTGAGCAGTGAATATTATATAGTATACAATATCAAAATAATTCTACAAATAGCTGCAGTTCGACTGGTGGTTACTAGATGTCCCTAACAAGTCAAATGCAAATGCTTGATGAAAGGGTTTCAATGGTTTTCCATTTGACTCGTGAGGGACATCTAGGGACGAACAGTGGAACTGCAGCTTGATGTAAGAATAATTTCAATGCTTTGCATTTGAATCGTGAGGGACATCTAGTAACAACTAGGTGAACTGCAGCTCTTTGTAGAATTATTTTGATATTGGATACTATAATATTAACAGCCCACTGCTAGGCGTAAGACTGACGCAGGCCCTTTCACATGGGGCTTTCCCCATGTGAAAGGACGCATTGCTGGAGTTGCATCACTTTTGTGACACACTCCAGCAATGCGTCACTTTTGCACTTACAGATACGTCAGAAATACTGACGTATCTGTAACTCCTTGCGACATGATGCGTCATACATTAAATATGATGCATCAGGAATGTCGCAAGGAGTGCACACTGAGAAGTGACGCATCGCTGCTTTCAGGCAGCGATGCGTCATTTCTCATAAATGAGGCCCCTTGCATTCAAAGATTGTTTGTGTACAGGAAGGGACACCTTCCTACACATAAACAATCTTCCCCTGCACGCATACACCTTTGCACTATGGTGCAATGGTGCCTCTGTAGGCACTAATCTGCTAAACTTAGCAACAGCGCAGGGGAAAGAGCAAGGCTGTACCATATTCTTGTAAATATGGTGCAGCCTTGTGTTTCTGAAGTGGCGGAGTGAGGCGTTAAGCCATGACGGCTAGCGCCTGACTCCACCGCTTCTTTGTACATATGACCCAAAATGTGGTCCATTTAAATTATTTAGAGCCACTGTACTAGCCACACATTTATTACTGCAATTTTCCTATGTGCTGCTGAAAAACTGGAATGTTTGCAGCTATCGGGCCGAAAGGTCGAAACCATTGGTGGAGGGCCATTGTCTGGAGAGTTTTAAATCCCAACATTAACAGACACTGGTTTCTGTGCTACATTAGGAATCTAATGACCCTCACTGCACTACCTGCACTGTACATATCTTTTAGCACTCTGTCTTTCAATGTGCACGCCCTCGAGCACTTGAATACATTTGTTTATAACTACATACTATTGAATATACATTTTTGACAAGGTGAGGCTTCTTGGCTTTGTCATTGCGTGTTCATATAACTCTGCACTAATAAATAAGCTGCAGAGGAGCGCTTTTTTCAACTCAACTTTTAAAGTAACATTTAACTGCGGAGTCGGCAGTACAAGGGTGCAGTGCCACAGGTCATAACTAGGTGTTCCTGTAGAGTCAGGCGTACAAGGGTGCAGTGCCACAGGTCGTTACTAGGTGTTCCTGTAGAGTCAGGCGTACAAGGGTGCAGTGCCACAGGTCGTTACTAGGTGTTCCTGTAGAGTCAGGCGTACAAGGGTGCAGTGCCACAGGTCGTTACTAGGTGTTCCTGTAGAGTCAGGCGTACAAGGGTGCAGTGCCACAGGTCGTTACTAGGTGTTCCTGTAGAGTCAGGCGTACAAGGGTGCAGTGCCACAGGTCGTTACTAGGTGTTCCTGTAGAGTCAGGCGTACAAGGGTGCAGTGCCACAGGTCGTTACTAGGTGTTCCTGTAGAGTCAGGCGTACAAGGGTGCAGTGCCACAGGTCGTTACTAGGTGTTCCTGTAGAGTCAGGCGTACAAGGGTGCAGTGCCACAGGTCGTTACTAGGTGTTCCTGTAGAGTCAGGCGTACAAGGGTGCAGTACCGCGCAGGTTGTTACTAGATGTCCCTGTAGAGTCAGGAGCATTCAGTATAGAGCCACAGAACACTGTTACCATGTTTACTGATATTAAACGCACAGAATTACTTAATGAATGAAGAAATGATTTATCTAAGAACCATTTACTATGATCAAAGCCTCCCAAAACATTTCTACATACTACGCCTCGAAGATCTTTATTAGTATGCAAAATAACAAGTGATATGAAGTCCATCCTTTCTGGACCGGAGGGCTGGAAAATGGTTTATTTAACTAGAAGGAACGCAAATTCAACACATTCTCTAATGTTTGACAGTGACAACGTGATACCCGATCGTGAATGACAAGGATTTACAGAAGGCATTGCGGGTATGCCGCTGTTGCGCAACGGATTGTGGTATAACTGAGCTTGTACTGTTGTGTATTTCTATAGGTTCTGAATCGATCCCCCTATTCCTGACCCTATTCTGGTTAAACTAACTAGCTAGTTAACTAACAGTCAGCCCATGAGGCAAGAAATCCCCCATGATGCAGATACCGTTATCTGACGCAGTCACACTACGGCACAGGAACGTGTTATCTGATTAGGTCATAACGCTTGAGATCTAATTAGACAAGCGACATTCCTCCAGCCCCTGATAAGGCATACGACGTTCTCATAACAAATCAAACCTATGACAACCTGGATAATCCGTGCGGCCATTGTTTTGATTTCACAGAGAACTTTAGTAAAGAATGTGCTAACGAGCAAGTCGTATGACATCTTTATTGACGTACCTATGTCCATCCTTACGTCAATCCCGGCACCTTTAAGGTATAAATATTGCCGACCTTGCCCTATGCAAACACACGCGTGGTGACAAGACGGAGCAGCCATACTTGCCGAAGCCGAGAGCAGAAGCAGACCCCGCTGGCAGCAGCCCCGCCTTCCTGACGCGCTGAGAGACGCGCTGCTATCTCAAGCCGAGAGACCCAGCACCGGCGCTTCTGGGCAGCCCTCGCAGGCAGCCTGGAATATCGAGAGCAGAGAAAGAGATACCATTCCTCATTCATCCTAACTTCCAGGTACAGAACTGAATAACCCCTCACAGAGAATTCTTTAGTTATTCACTTGGCAAAAACAAACTTAACTTAAACTGTAACTTTCTATTCCCGCCCACGCATTAGACTTAGGTCAGGTACACGGGGTAGGCGTATTTAGAAACACCAGTTGAGTACGTTTAGTCAAATGTATATGTGTATGTAAATATATTTTAATCATTTTAAACATCATATGGCTCAGAAACCATATCAATGTTTTTACAGTATTATTTTATACTATTGCTTTTAATGTATGCACTTTACTTAACTATAAGTATTGCAATAATATCGATCCATTTCTCTTGTACGAGAAAAGAGACTGATCAATAAATAACACCTTTTTATTGAACACGCCCGTCTCTTCCTTTTCTCTACATTCTGATGAGACTAAGAATGCACGTACTGACTGAGTAAAATAACTGCCTTGTGCTCACACGACTCTTGAGATTGACTCTTGATTAGGGGAGAGCAAAGTTGTCATGTTCTATGGTTGTCAGAAACTAAATCCCTTCTTGTCTAATCAGGGAAGTTAATCCTTCCTTGAACATTCGAGAAAGTTTCTAGCGAACTCTGAGCTTAGCTGGCAAACCCAAAAATTAAGTCTAGTATCGACAGTAGTAGACCTAGTTAACGTCTGGTCTAGGCCTTTACTGCTGTAGGTACTATTCCAATGCGCAGAGCCTATTGGGAAAATAGGAGCTACACTACATGGCGCCCAACGTGTTTGGAAAGGGCGATAAAACTAACGTAAGACATTTAGAGTAACTCAGTCGTGCTTTCTCACTCAGACCCCTTTTCCCAAATACTCCAAAGACGTCTGGAGTGGGTGAAAGGTTATATCCTCCAATACCTCGCAGGAGGGAACTCCTATGTATGGTTCTTGGTCAAGTCAACGTTGAAGGATAAACAGTGTTCCAAAATATTGTGCATCTAATCTCTGTTTCCATAAAGAAACCTGATCTGCAAATAAATATAATACCATTCTGTCAGTAAAATGGACAGCGATGAAGAAAGAGAGGCTACTAGATTAGCAGCTGAAATGGCAGCAGCTGATACTACAGCACTCGAGGCAGACCCGGATATAATACTCATCCAGGTCGCCAAAAGAAGATCTATAACTCTAAAACTTATAGAAAATGGACTGACACCTAGAGGTGGCACAGTCATATTCGTAATTGAGGCACACGAATATCGGCAGACAGAGGTATACTATTCATGGATACATTTTCCAGCAGCTAATGCTGTAACAAAGTACTTCCACTATTACAAAGTAGAGGAACCTCCTGAAACATACACTCCTTTCGAGGAGGTGGAAGTACCACTCAAATTCCAAGAGCATTTGCTCTTATTTGATGGCGCCCTAAAACATAATAATCCCATAACAAGGCTCGGTCCTTTAGGAAGACCAGGAGCAACGTGGCCGGTCTTAGCCGGATACACACCACATCCAGACATCGACGAGATGCCTGCACCACAGCTGTTAATACAGCTAAAACAACTACTAAAAATTCATAGACAATTAGTTCAGTATGTAATGCGGACTTCAACAATTCAGCCAGCGATTAAACTTCCACAGCTGACCCCTCACCAGGGGAACACAAATAAAATTACACCACAGAACATCCAGTCCTGCCTAGGTAAAGTTCCAGCTAAACGGGAACAAATACCATTCTGGTTGGCACAGAAAATCACCCAAATAGAGGCGGTGTTTCCTGACACCACCCCATTAGAAAAACACAGAATTCTGACTATATGTCTCCCAATGGGAATCGCACCACACATTGAGGACTGTGACACTTGGGGTACAGTCTTTGCTTCCATCTACACAAAAACGCACGGTGTTCCATCCATTTCGGTGATACCAGATGTGCTAAAACAAATTCAAGATGAATACGGTCCAGAACCTGCTTTAACTCTTGGTATGAAATTACTGAAAGACTTCAAGCAGGTCTCGGCTATATTACTAGCCAATATAAAAGGTGAAGCAGCAAACGTGGCGATCCGCCAGAGGTTAAAAGAGACAGATATAGCAGACCAACCAGCTGAAATTGCCAGAATCATAGAAAAATCCTATGAAGAACTAGGCAGAGATAGTCTAGGTGGAATACCAGTAAAACCGCAACTGACTACAAGTCCAGAAAAAATATTTTTTAATAATAATAATTCACCAAAAAAGAACTGGGATGGAAACAAACAATCCAATCCTAAAGAAAAGAAATTCCAGCCCAGAGGAAGGTCTCCTAGGCGAAGAGAGAAATCTCCAAACCAAAGACAGAGGTCACCGCAGAGTGACCCCTCTGGGAATAGATATAACCTTAGAAATAGGGATAATATTAAAAGACCTGATAGATATCAAGACATTGATACGCGTCCCTCTCAATCTTTTCAGAATTCCTCGCAGAAATCGGAAAGAAGAGGACGATCAGAAGAGCACGCCAAGTCCAAAGACAAGGAACCTGCTCAACTGAAAAAGAAATTACAATTTCCAAAAAAGAAGGTAGCCAGTATCAAGGTAGTTAACAATGCCGAGAATACTGAGGACACAACTGAAAAACGGAGAGTGGGCTCAGACAATGCTAGACAGCGCAGCAGAGGTGAGCATAGCTCGCAAAGTCCTTATGAATCATCTGGAGACAGTGGACACGAATGAATATCTTCAAGTGGAAACTGCAGATACCAGAGTTAGCAAGCCCCACAAGATATACGAGATAACATTACGTATAGAGGGAGATAAGACTAGGAAAATAAGGGGACTATTTTGGGATAATCTCTCCAAGGGCTATGATATCCTTCTAGCTGAAAAAGACTGGCCACCAGAGTTTGTCAGGGAGTGCCCTCATGGCGAAGAAGTAATTATGCCTGCCTTCTCGAATCAAATACCGATTCATAAAAAATATACACTTGCTAGAAAGTGGGCAGTGGCCTTAGCACCTGCTTTATATAAAAATCATGTAGGATGGGATGAGGATTCTCCTCCTCACAAAATCCAGTTAAAATCACAACCAACTGCACAAAGGCAGTACCCAATTAAGCAAGAAGCTAAAAAACAAGTAAATGAAATACTAGATCAGCTAGAATACCAGGGGGTGATTGAAACTTGCACCTCACAAATGAACAATCCTTTGTTTCCGGTCTCCAAACCAGACAATTCATATCGTCTAGTTTTGGATTACCGACACCTTAACACATGTTGCAAAACTTTTGCAGTGCAAAACTCACACAGTGCTGCACTAATGAATAACATAGTGCGCAAAAAATACAAAACAACCTTGGACATCTCCAATGGATTCTTTTGTCAAAATATAGCACCAGAAAGCAGATATTTAACTGCATTTTCAGTAAATGGCACTCAAAAACAATTCTGTCGGTTAGCCCAGGGGTACAAGAACAGCCCGGGGGTATTCTCAGCGAGAGTAACAGAATTACTACAACTATATGATGATGAAGCATTATCTTATGTTGATGACATTTACTTAACAGATGATGACTTGGAGACTCACTTGAAAAGAGTGAACACCATAATACTTGGGTTCGCTGCAGAGGGTTACAAATTCAACTTTAAAAAATCCAGAATTGCCCATCTGACAGTCCTTTTCTTAGGATACGAGTTATCAAGTGAAGGCAAAAGCCTGGCAGACAATTTCCTAGAGAAATGTGCCGTAATCCAAGCTCCTAAAACACTAAAAAACCTACAGTCAATTCTAGGTTTCCTAAATTTCGGAAGAACATACATTGCAAATTACGCAGAATTTATGATCTAATTAAACCAGACTTTAAAAGATCCAGTTGGACTCAAACACACACAGAAATTTTGAGATCCTTACAAACAGACATGCTAATTAAAACAAAATTAGAAACCCGTGATAATACACGCAACCTTGTGATCCGAGTCATCCCAGGGAGATGCGGATTCACATACCTAACCTCTAATGAGGGAGATAAGGTACCAATTGCATTTAAATCACACATGTACACAGAAGCTGAACAGAAATTCAGTAATACAGAAAAAATCATTCGTGCAGTTCAAACCGCAATAGCTAGAGGAAAAGACATAGCTGACGGTAGACATATTACAGTCAGAACAGCAGAATCAGCCTTTGAGGCACTAACAACACCGTGTAATTTACCAACAACAACATTGAATCCGGAATGGATACAATGGGTGAATTCAATCACAACGGACAATGTAGACTACTACTTTGATCCAGAACTAGAAGAATTAAAAAATCTAAAATATGAAAAGACGTATCCTCTGCCAATCGACATTCTGCCTCTACGACATTACGCCTGTGTAATCTATACAGACGGACATGCTCAACCCTCCGTTTGGGGAGAACAAGCATACAACCCCACATGTGAGATTACAAAAGAAGTGTGGCGCGGAGGTAAATTAAAACCTCTATTAACAAAATCACACTCAGTAGAAACTAATTCAGAAAAACAAACTGAAATAATCGCATTGAAAATGGCGCTAGATAATGCGGATCGCGAATTCCCGACACTTATAGTGTCAGATTCATATTACTGCGTCAAATCATATAACAGCGATTTGCAGACATGGATTCAGAACGGTTACAAAGATGACACAGATGCACCAATAAAGCAGAGACTGCTCTGGGAACAAATAGCTCTTTTACAAAAAGAACTACCAAAGACTCACGTGACTCACTCACTGAGTCATCAACGTGATGGCGTTCACGTTGTAGGGAATTCATTGGCTGAAACAGCCGCAGCGGCAGCCACTAAATCGGCTCCCGTAGTTCGAAAAAAGCGTACATTAAAATACATTGACGGTGAAACATTGCTGGCGGTGAAAACGTCATCAAAAGGCGACTGCTCAGCGTTACCGATCAACTATCCACTCAATTATACATACATAATCGATGCAAACTCCGTCCCTTTTGCTCGAATCCCTGGAGTGGGGGATAGAGTGATTCCAAACATGGACAGGAGAAGCTTGTTAATCGCAGACGCACATATGGGTGAGGGTCTTGGACACCTCAAACTAAAAGATTCTCTGGAAGATTTACAATCACGGTACTGGTGGCCTGGCATGAGCCTACATCATACCATGTTTGTAAAAAACTGCCCAAACTGCAACAGAAATCGCAGTGGGGAGAGAAAAAATAAAATACGGTGGAATCTGACTGCAGATAACATCACCACTAAAAAAGAATGGCTTGCGATTAACATATACAGGCTAGTTTCCACTTATAATGTAGATCCACAGCACTCGGCTGACGTCCGGACTGTTTTACAAGATTTGCGAGTCTAAATGGCATATACGCTAAGAGCATGCTACGTTCGACCATTTCTTTTCACTCAGGCAATCCAGCCTGGGGGGGAAACATGGCCAAATGAGCACAGCCCAGCGGGAATCTTCTCACTTCCTTCCAGAGGGTATGGGATGGTGTAAAGAAAAAACCAAGGCAGAAAGCAATCTATAATAGAAAGGATATTAGGTTCGGGAGCTGGGTGGGTCAAACATCTAATAAGTGTCCAACGTAGTCTAAATAACTTGCCAAGAAATTCTCTGAAGGGATTCAGTCCGTACGAATTATTATTCGGAACTAGGATGTTGATCTCTGACCTTGATAGTCAGACTTAAGTGGTAATAGAAAAAACCTTTGATGTCGAAGACCGTTTGGCTATTTTGCAGGACTTAAACAAAACAAGAAAAGACCTGAGCAACATACAGTTGAAACAACAGCCAACAACCACTGAAGAATCACCACCTGTCCCAGCAAGACCTGTCTGGATTCCAAAAGTCGGGGATCTAGTCAGGGAGAAGATCGCGGTAAAGAAGGAATTTGGGCCTTCTTACAGAAAAGCAGTTCCTGTCTTGTCTGTCAACGGGACAAGATCAGTTGTACTACCGCCACTTGCTGGAAAAAAGGAGAACCGAGTTGTATCCATCGACCTGGTAAAACCACAACATGTGGCCGATAACAAACAGTAGGCCAAGTGGACTCCCAATAAGTAGCAGAACACCAAGGTTTGCTACCAGTACAGAGGTCCTAACAAAGAGGCTCATCACATTCGAAACGCCTACAGAAGAACAACAAGGACTATGCAACAATGCAATAGAACTCAGACCTCTGAAAACCCAAATAAAGACATTTAGCAGAGACACACCAATCTACAATGAAGTACCAAGTGACAATGCAAGAAACAAAAATCCTGAAGCAATTGGAACAATTGACAGAACTGCATCCGGGTACTTCATCAACTTCGATGATTCCTCTGAAGGCTTCAGTGAATCAAAGACACAGCCATCATCAAAATCCTTTAAAGACAAAGCTAAGGAACTTTTGAGACAACTGAAAGAAACATATCTGGTTTCTCCATGGATTGAATTTTGGGTGGGTTTTGGTGCATTTATCCTCATACTTTGGCTCATCATGGTATTTACTTTGGGACGCTTCATTGAGGGAAAATATGCTAAAATGGACACAGCAAGTCAGAACATCAACTTGGTCCTCAAACCACACACATCTTCACACGTCGAGAAATTAGAACTTTCTTCAGAACTTTCTTCAGCCAACTTCACAGCAATTCCGATACCTGGTGGGGTAGCCTGGGACAACACTGACTATGAAATTTATGGTCCGGTCGAGATCCTGAAATATCCACACCAAATCAAGATCTCCTTGAGTGACTTTGCAAAACCAAACTCATTTGCTGATGATTGGGACTTTGAAAGTATAAACAATATGATGTCTGACTTAGTAATGTCTGCTAAATTTACAAAACATGATTATTTGCAAGGTTCTACAAATTATGATAGTATGTATTGCTATAACCATTATGGTAACCATTTCTTGCATAAATCTGCACAACCTAGAAATGTTTTAAATTATAATCAATGGGAACATTGTGCAACACCTCCAAAAGGGAGTTCAAGAACCGTTTATGACAAATATTCATACTTTCAAGGTTTTAACACAAGTAATGCTGAAACATTTTATTACAAATTGTCAAACAAGACAGGGATGAAAACCATGATAACCAACACAAAATTGATATATTAAGATTCATTCTTTGAAAAAATGAATACTTTTGGATTTGATTATTGGGACAAAAATGTTGATTTGAAAAGTGTTTGGGGTACAAAAGAATGGCAAGTACAGGGTTTAGAAGCTTTGTTTAGAGCCTGCATGATCCCAGAACAAATGATATTTTTAAATGACACTGTTCAACAAACCACCTGTCTTGGCTTAGCCAAAATCAAAGATTTAAATAACCTGTCTATTCCAAAGCCAACAATGTTTAGCAATAACTCTGATACAGATGAAGAAATAGACATAAACCATATACTTAACCAAAACAGAACACATCCTGATTGGAAACAATGGTTGATCTGGCCCACAGATACAAATAACTGTCAAGATAGATTCCTGAATAAAACACAGGGTTTCAAAATGACCAGGCCAGACCCAAGATATCCCCAAAGACATCACCCAGGGATAATAACAACCTACAGTGTGGGCAAATTATGCCTTCAATGGCTTCAGACTTCCACACTGCCTGAAATTAAGCAACACCTAACTTTACTTACTGATGGTGCTGACTTGCGTGATTTCATATTGGGACCACGCAAACAGCGTCAAAAGCGTTTCATAGCAGCCTCTTTATATGCAACATACAATGAGGCCTGGAAGGTTACTCAAATTGAAACAGCAGAGAGAATACGGGAAATTGACCGTATTAATTTGGAAAAATCACTTTCTGTAGTGGACAATGGGTTAATGACTCTGTCCTCCAGAATTTTTTCATTGGACAGCATTGTGTCTTCAGCAATCGATATATTATCGCAAGACTTACTGTTATTACAACATGGTCAGTCACAATTGCGTTCTATTGTACAGCTTGGCTGGACGTTACAAAATCTGCGTTCAGGCTATGTGCCTTGGCGTTTAATCAACACAACGTCACTATTCCAAATCTTTAACCTTACTGATAGACAAATCGGTATGGCGCAAAAGGGTGCTGATTATACAATCTTGAGCATTGAAAAACTAGAAAGATTACCGTTGACAATGTCAGAACGACCTGTCAGTGAATGGATAATCCACGGAATCATAAATATTCCAATCTCAACCTTCAGGTTTCAATACTGCCAAAAATATATACAGGCTGGCATGTACGAGAAATTGGGAAAGGGGTACCTTAAAACAACTTGGAACCTGCCCTATTCACATGCATGTGTCAGTAATAAAGGACAGAAAGTGTTTCTTAGTGGCAACAATTGTGCTATGTCACTAAGCGGCACGCTTCTGTGTAACGGTATTAGTTTGCACGGAGCCTGTGAAGGGAATTCATACAACCTTTCATGTCACCAGCAAGGCGCACCTGCAACTGAAATAGAACCATTCTTTCAAAGACTCTATAATGGGAGTTACATTCTTATTGTAGACCGCAGATGTTGTAGTCTTATGCCCGGGACTCCTTATCTAGTCACTACGACGGCCAAGGTCAAGTGCTGTGGACGTTCTTTGTTCCCCAGCTCCTTTCCAGACAGGGAGGCAAGGGCATGGCCCAGTTTGAAAATTACTTCTATTCGAATAGACACTTTAAGCAGAATGAAAACAGTGCTTCTTCAGACGCCTACAAGGCTCACGTCATCTAAAGAAACGTATGATCTACAAGTCGCAAGGACGACTGCAGAGATACATACATTATTATCAACCAATTCCCCCGTACATTTCGCGGAAATCCTGAGCGAAATCTTAAATATTTCTGATACCACAGGGGTCTCAAAGGTATTTAAGACAGTATTTTCGATGGCATTAACACCATTCAAAGCCATACTGGGTATTTTTCCAGATTTCGTCCATTCGATTTTTGGCGGACTTCCCCTGATCCTGGGACTAATTGCAGGAATCCTATTCCTAGTCCTTATTTTTCGTTATGGCAACCCATGTCACAGATCAAACTCTTGCGACAATGGAAGATACGATCCTAGCCATTGGATACCGGGACCGGATATCAAAAATCCTGGGACTCTCCCGGCTTAGAGACCTAAACATGACTTGGTTTCTATCATTTCGACCAATGTGGCAAAGGTGTGCTTTACCTGTACTAAGGTGTCTGCTATGCGGAGAAGAATGCGTGTTAGACACCTGTCTGACGCTACAATCGGATGCGCCGGTGGATGCAGATACACTGTTGGTTCCTACCAAGGTTCACGCTTTGTGCTGCCCTCAAAGGCTGCCAATCCTGATGACGGCATTCCTGGAAACTTCACCACTACGATTGAAGAGTAGTGAAGTTCAAGATGAAAGCAACATCGAACAGGTACGACCTTCTGTCAGCAATGCAAATCAGAATGTCAATGGAGACAATCATGCGCACGAATGCATGGTTACCCCTATTTCCGACTTAGTGGAACTTTCCCATGAAGCTGTTGACAGTTTTTTCGAAAGCCTGAATGATATGATGTTCTCTCCGGAACAGAAATAGAGACTTTTGAGTAAACTCGCACACGGCGTTCCCTGAATTCGGCCTTCAACTTTAAAAATAAAGTCACATGAACAATTTCACTCCAGTTCACGGACAGCGATTTTTTCAGCAAGCCCCTAAAATATTTTTCTATATATTTTTTCCCGGGACACTGATCTTCTGCTTAAAGTAAGAAACTATTCCTAGAGAACTAAGATTTCTATTTTTAGATACTTTATAGACTTTAGCTGCCCGCTGGTATGTTCACAAGTATTTTATTATGTGATGAAATGGTCTCGACCTTCCTTTCTGTATAGCCATATTAAGAGCCATTTCATGTGTATTTCTCATATACCAAAAAGCAATAATGCATAACAATACGTGTTTACTTTTGCATTTAATTCATAGCTTAAGTGCATACGATATATATGACTGCAATTTTTCAGTATATTTGAAAATTTCAAAATGCATTTATGTATTTTGGGGTGGTAAGGTATACACTATACTCTATAGTATGTTGTACTATGTTATACTATGCATAGATTAGTAGATATGACCATAGTTAGCGTGGAGTGGGTGTCGTGTATTTCTATAGGTTCTGAATCGATCCCCCTATTCCTGACCCTATTCTGGTTAAACTAACTAGCTAGTTAACTAACAGTCAGCCCATGAGGCAAGAAATCCCCCATGATGCAGATACCGTTATCTGACGCAGTCACACTACGGCACAGGAACGTGTTATCTGATTAGGTCATAACGCTTGAGATCTAATTAGACAAGCGACATTCCTCCAGCCCCTGATAAGGCATACGACGTTCTCATAACAAATCAAACCTATGACAACCTGGATAATCCGTGCGGCCATTGTTTTGATTTCACAGAGAACTTAAGTAAAGAATGTGCTAACGAGCAAGTCGTATGACATCTTTATTGACGTACCTATGTCCATCCTTACGTCAATCCCGGCACCTTTAAGGTATAAATATTGCCGACCTTGCCCTATGCAAACACACGCGTGGTGACAAGACGGAGCAGCCATACTTGCCGAAGCCGAGAGCAGAAGCAGACCCCGCTGGCAGCAGCCCCGCCTTCCTGACGCGCTGAGAGACGCGCTGCTATCTCAAGCCGAGAGACCCAGCACCGGCGCTTCTGGGCAGCCCTCGCAGGCAGCCTGGAATATCGAGAGCAGAGAAAGAGATACCATTCCTCATTCATCCTAACTTCCAGGTACAGAACTGAATAACCCCTCACAGAGAATTCTTTAGTTATTCACTTGGCAAAAACAAACTTAACTTAAACTGTAACTTTCTATTCCCGCCCACGCATTAGACTTAGGTCAGGTACACGGGGTAGGCGTATTTAGAAACACCAGTTGAGTACGTTTAGTCAAATGTATATGTGTATGTAAATATATTTTAATCATTTTAAACATCATATGGCTCAGAAACCATATCAATGTTTTTACAGTATTATTTTATACTATTGCTTTTAATGTATGCACTTTACTTAACTATAAGTATTGCAATAATATCGATCCATTTCTCTTGTACGAGAAAAGAGACTGATCAATAAATAACACCTTTTTATTGAACACGCCCGTCTCTTCCTTTTCTCTACATTCTGATGAGACTAAGAATGCACGTACTGACTGAGTAAAATAACTGCCTTGTGCTCACACGACTCTTGAGATTGACTCTTGATTAGGGGAGAGCAAAGTTGTCATGTTCTATGGTTGTCAGAAACTAAATCCCTTCTTGTCTAATCAGGGAAGTTAATCCTTCCTTGAACATTCGAGAAAGTTTCTAGCGAACTCTGAGCTTAGCTGGCAAACCCAAAAATTAAGTCTAGTATCGACAGTAGTAGACCTAGTTAACGTCTGGTCTAGGCCTTTACTGCTGTAGGTACTATTCCAATGCGCAGAGCCTATTGGGAAAATAGGAGCTACACTACAGTACAAAGGATTGTGGGATATGTTGACTTCCTGTTCAAAGACCCGCCCCCAACTCCTTCACTTGAGAAGCTACGGGTGGGTCAAAGGTTACCACGGACGTCCCCGAGTTCCTGTGGGTGGACATACCCAAAATGAGCCTTCAAGGCTATTTCATCAAACGAAAAATAAAACGGTGTGGATGAATATCTGCTTAAGTCTTATGAAATGCGTTTTGTATGTTATGACTAATGATACAAACGTATTAACACCCCTCAAAAGTTCCCCCGACCCAACCAGTGCATCCTATCTCCATTGACAGCACCAGAAACAGCCAGCCTGATTCAGAGTGTTCAGGCAGGTCTACCCCATTTAAATGCCCTCTGACCCTGTGCATCCATTAAAGTCAGTTCATCCAGTTCAAAGCAATTCAAGCCCCACTCACATGCACCAGAACCAGTGTGGCCCTGCCACGTCCATTCTATCCCAATTAACCCCTAACACAGCCAGCCTGGTGGTGTCCAGTCCCATTCCCAAACTGAGCAAGCCAGCCCCACGCAGTGTGTTCACACACCATCAATATTCATACAACCCTGCTAGACTATGCCATTCTAGGTGCATGCACATGATGGAGCAGGGTTACAATTTTGTACCCTACCCAAATCATGAAGACCCCTTAAAGTGAGTTTTAATAAAAATGTTGTGCAATACTAACTAACACAAAGGGAAGCTTTTGCATGGCAAAGTTTGAATAAAACTACTAAAAGCATGTGAGTGAAAAGCATGTGTAACTTGTGTGTGCATCAAAAGCATACTAGTCTATGTATCCGCAGTCTTACATTTGCACATTTGTAAGTTGTGTGTTGGACTTGGCCCTTTTGGCAGGTTCACCCCTAAACCTTTTGCTTTTAGATGTGACTTGGTGGTAGTTGTTTTTGGCTTCGGCACACTTTAACACTGTGTCCCAGTGTTAAGTGCCTGCGCACTTTGAGTGCATGTTGTGAGATTGGCCTGCCTCCCATAGGAATGTATGGGGGATATGTGCATCCATGATAGTTCCAGATGTGTGGGGAGTGCAGGGTCGAGTTAGGTATATGCGGACTCGTGTGATTAAATGCTGCACGATGATGTGCGCGGATTTAGCGTGTCTGGTGTGGAAGTGCCACTTCTAGAAGTTGGCATGTCTGTGTAGTAAATGTGAATTCACTGTCTGGCTTGTGATTGGCTGGAGCTGGCTGGTGTGCCTGGCTCCAGGAGTCAAGATGGGTCTGCCCCGGTGGTAAATGGAGAGATCTGCATGTTGATGGGAGGGAGGAGTACACCTGGGACCTGAATTGGGCTGGGCCTTCCCTACACAATGCTGGCTCCGCCCCCTGTGGTGCGACTGATGTCCCTAGCCTGTCCTCTGTATTGGGAGAGGGGCTGAGCACAACAAAGTGCTCCGAAACCAGTTGCATTTAGTTTTCCCTTAACCCTGTGCTACCAGACCAAGGATATGTGTATAAAAGAGGGGCTGTGACCCCATGAAAATGTTCTCTCTGTTCCTGACTTGAGGGGGGGCCTGCTGCTGCTGGGCACCAGGAGGAAATGCCACTAGGGACTGCCTCCCTGCTGGAGGGCCCTGTGAGCTGGCCCCTGGGCCCAGCCTTTGCCCCCTACCTCCTACAAAACTTTCTTGGACTTTGCCTCTAAAAGCGCCTGGGGAGCGCTATATCCTGAGTGCTGGGAGCACTTAATTTTTCCTCCTGGGGGAGCGCTTCTACTTTTAACTGCAGCCCAGAGCTGCGATCGCCTTGTAGAGGGTGTCCCCGGCGTGGGAATCCCCCTGCCTTTGTGCCCGGATCAAGCAGGTGCCTACCCCGCATATTTGCCATGTTAATATCCCTGGCGGGTGCCCACCCCACCAGGGACCTTGTGCCAGCTGTTCATAACCCCGGCGGGTGCCCACCCCGCCATCGATCGTGTGCGCAAAGGAACGAGAGCTTACCCCGTGTTTTGACCGAGAATTACCGCTGCCGGCCCGGGGATAGCCTGGAAGGCGCTGTGCCTGCCTCCACACGCAAGGGCCATTGGCTGCTGCAGTAAACGAAACCGGAAGCCAGGCACAAGACGCCCAGACGTGGACGGGGCCGGGCAATTTCTTCTTCTGCTTCCCCCGGCCTGGGGAAGCCGAGCAGCGCCTCACAGATCTCCCAAACAGAGGGCCGGAGCAGGATCCTATGCGGGGCTCCTGGAATGAGGACAGAGCCCTACATGTTAACCAGGTGACGCTCCGTCCTACGGAGATAGCCGGTGAGTGGGGCTCCGGGGGTCCGTGAGGCTAACGGGGGCGTCGGGGAACATTGCCGGTGCCCGCTCCCCTCCAGCTGGGTTGACTTAGTTCGGGGGGCCATTTCCTGGACCGCTCCAACGCATTTGTTATCTTTGGAGACCACGAGGCTCCCGCGTATGGCGCATTTAGTGAATTAGAGCCTGCGTCTCCACCGTTGTTTTGGGGGCACATTGTTTCAGAGCCCACGTGGCTCCCACGCAGACGGGGGCATTTCAGAGGGTAGAGCGGCCCCGGTTGGCAGCGGGCCGCTCCCACAGTGTTGCAGCATTTTTCATTCAGAACCCACGAGGCTCCAACGTGTGGTGGTATTTTGTGTTTAGAGCCTACGTGGCTCCCATGTCGTGTTTGGCCACATTTTGTATTTAGAGCCCCAGAGGAGAGTCAGGGTGCACGCTGGTGCCCAGGCTCAGTTCCCCAGCTGCCCAGCACTTAGTGGGCAGCTGCATCGTTGAGGCCCTGCAAACCCTTGCGCATTCTTCTTTGGCTGCCTGCGCAGTCTGCCCTGACTCTGCTGGGAAAAGGGCGTTTGAGCCCCTGAGAGGCCAGTTGGTCTGGGGGTCATCATTCTACGCAAGGTGATGGTATTTGTGTTCATGTTGGTAATGGCCTGATACCTAATGTGATTTATGCGTAATGTGCAATGCCTTTATGCCTGTGATACCTCTAACTGTATTTTTAGGCTTAGGAGGTTGCTTTGCCTAGTATAGGTTATACTAGTAAGTTTATGTTTCCGTGCGTGATCTATGCCTAAGGTGGTTGGGATTGCGCATTGTGTACCTACCTCTTGCCAGTGGTTACTGGTTGTGTTCTAAACTTGTTATTTGGTTCTACAATTATTCCATGTTCTACAAATTGCTATTTCTACTAAGTGCTATTTCTGACGGTGGCCCATGTGGCCTATGAGAATCGCCCTTTTTTGCTATAATACTAATGGTTATGGGCCCGATTCACAGAATGAATTTAAGACTCAATCCTAAACTTACTACTATTTTGGTATTCACAGAATGCACTTACTACTTTTGGCATTCACAGAATGAATTTACTACTTTTGGTATTCACAGAACTTAGGATTTTGTCTTAAGTCTGTCTTAAGTCAAAATCCTAACTTTAGGATTGAGTCTTAAGTTCATTCTGTGAATCGGGCCCTGTGTTTCTTTTCGTGCTAAATGGGGCGACAAGATTAGAACTCTTATTGCAAAAAGGTATAAAAAGGTATTTGATTACAGGTGCTTTTTTCAAATACCATAACGCTTAACTGGGAATGTTACGTATCCCGAGGTGGGCTACAAACACCTCTTTTAATCCCTTCTGCAAATGAAACGTGTTGAGGTTTATTAAAACATAGCCAGTCTGGATGCGCAAATATTCCACGGAGTGTTTGGGTATATGCACTGTTTAACCATATGAAACTAAGAGGCAGGCCCATAATTTGAGGAGCACTGCCCTAGCGATCACTAGAACTAGTGCTAATTTGTATGCATGCTCATTTAACAAACAGTACATGCTATTTGCGCAATGTTTCAATCCACCATTGCACCACAATTCAAAAAATGTATTCAAATTCATATTACCATAACATAGCACACTATGTTTTTTTCTTGGTAGAGGATGGTTGAGCGAGAACTCACAACGTTATAATAAGTGTGTGTTTGTATCTACCACGTTGGCAACAATGGATTCATTTTGATATTGTTTTGCACCGCAATTTCTCTTCCTTTATTTCTTCACAGGGTATTGGACGCTGGGAAATTCCAGGACTGTCCATGAAACCGTGAGTTTTGTTCAGTAGCAAATTTAAGGTCATGATACACCATAGCATGTGTATACTGCCCGGGTTTCTTTCTGGTCCTGAAGAAAGTTTGGCTGAATAAGCCATTTTGAGCAGAAACATGTCGACCAACAATTCATTACACTAAGGACACTATTGGTTCAAACTTGTGACCTTGTGGTGTCAGCCTCACTTGTTTTTGACGAACTTAATCTGGTCTCCTAATAAAAAGCCTTTTCGAGACACAGACTGCTTTCTTTTAACATCACTCAATTATTTTGCACTAATCACAAAACAAAAAACCCAGCTCTGCTGTTACATCAGGAGTCGAAGCAACTGGGCAGACATTCGGTCTACCAAGTGGGAATCCTATGATGAAGCATGTAACCGACCAGGTCGGTGAGTGAGGGTTCTTTAATCTAAACAAGGAATTGTTCCCTCACTAAGCCGCTCAACTTCCTTCCTCCTTTGTTTTTGTTGTTCTTTTCCTTTGGAGAGTGTAACCTTTAATTTGTTTTGGATACACACCCTTGATCACTCTTTTGTTGTTTCAATATTTTTTATTTATAACCTTGTGTGGAGTTTCTTTTTGTGGTGTGCCTAGGGTGTTGCTGCTGTGTGTGTGTGTTGCTCAAACGCTTTACACATTGCCTCCAGGATAAGCCTGACTGCTCGTGCCAAGCTACCACGGAGGTGAGCAGGGGTTATCTTTGGCGTGTAACTCCCTTGCCCTGACTAGAGAGGTGGTTTCTGCTTGGCTTTGGCGCAAGCCTCAGCCAACCAGAAATCCCATTTCTAACATTGTGCATATGTTAGTAAAAATGCTTGGAGTTCTCTGCTTACGCTAGGTAACCACTAACAGTTATTAATAAAATGGTGGGTGGTAGACAGAGATGTAAAAATCCCTGAATTAATATTTTATCTGTTCTGCATTACTTTGTGTTTGGGCCTAGTTCAAATGTCCGCAAGCGTGATACCTCGTGCTGTCAAAATGAAAGCCAAAGAAGATGGAGCCTGCGTCTGCGCATTGTTATCATGAATTAGTTTCCTAAAATTTAGATAAAGATTCAAAATTCAATATTAAATAAATGTGGGCTTATGTGCTTGCGATTATGTGCGCTTCTCCGAGAAGTCAGGGGGCTAGGGCTGGGGCTTTGAAGGTGTCTGTTACAGCGCAGGGCTCTTGTTGTTCTTAATGAGGGGTCAACTTGCTTTGCTGCCTTCCTCAAATGTGCATGATTATCGGTAAGGGAACCGGATTTATTCTAAGTTCCACATCGCGTGGGTTCAAGGTGGCTCCAGTAATCAGTGTTTGGTGCATCAAACGTACTTCACCCACCCGGACTGTACCTTAGCTTTCATACGTCACTGCTCCAATGCTAGCAGGGAAGCCATGCCTACGCCTCAACTTCGCTCGCCAGGACTTTTGCAATGCTGTCGCCCACGCATACAGGCAGCTTGGGAAGCCGCTGATCGGGGACAATATTTTTAACCAAATCCTCTTCTACCTGCCCCAGCTCTACAAACTCAACCGGGATGTACTTGGAGAACGTAAAGACAGGTTGGCCGGTTGGTAAAGACACCTCTATGCTGATAAGCGGGCGTCTGCAAATTATGCTTAGTATTTCTCAAATTATTAGCGAAAACATCTCAACCCTCCTACCAGTCGATTGCTGCTTTATGCATTTTAGTTAACAAAATAAAACAAAAATCAAGAAAAGGTGTCGCCTCCCTTCTCAGGAATGCTTCACTCCATTACATCCTAATTTATAGGACAAGCACCATAAACGCCTCTGTATTTTCCTGTGCTCCCTCTCCCCTCCCGTTGTCCGCATTCCCCTTATTCCCACCCCTCTCCCCACTTGCGGTGACCCTTGAGGTAACCACCCTCCTCCCCTCCCGTTGTCCCTGTTTACCAGGCTCCAGCTCCCTCCCGTTGTCCCTGTTTACCAGGCCTCCACCCCCTCCCGTTGTCCCTGTTTACCAGGCTCCAGCCCCCTCCCGTTGTCCGTTTTAAACAGGCTCCCCTCCCCCCCCGTTCTGTCACGTGGACCCAAAACTTGGATTCAGCCACTTGACACACTATTAATTTATTGACCGCCCCAGGGATCCTGAACCCAATGAATTCCTAATATTTGCCAGTCTGGAGGGGTGGGGGCAGAGCATCACCCCACAGCCCTGTCATGTCCCCAGGTCAGCCTCATATGACAATAAAGTTTGGATCGGTGCAGGTCTGCTGGCCGATGGGTTATTGCAGTGCAATGGGAGAGAGTACAAAATGTTCTAGCTATTGCGACAAAAATTTTAGATTCTATTAAGGACACAGAGGCGAGGATTATGCTTTCTCATTTCTTTACTGCACAAACAGCAGCCAATGAAAGTAAAACTACAATGTCAAAAAACAACATTTCCCATGAGGCTTTGAACCACGCCTCCAATACTACAGCCAATCACAGTAGTAACAAACATATAGAGTATCGAGACACTAATCTGGCCTCCTCTTTCTTTGCGCGAACAGTCTCTTTAAAATAACCAAGTCTTGAACTCTCAACGGAGAGAAACACAGTTCCTGTAGGAATTCTCAACGAAGAATAATCCATAACCACGAAGGAATCATCTTCTTCAAGGAACGTACAGTAGCTCAATCCAAAGAAGGTATTCAACTCTTGTTGGAATCATTTCCTGAAACAGAAAAAGAAGTTTGAGAAAAAGGAGTCCACCACTACATTTCTCACTGGGTGGGTATAAAGTTGTTAAACAACATACTTCAAACAACTTTACAGTTGCATAACTGTCCCAACGGGTGGGATAATCCTCGCCTCCGTGTCCTTAATAGAATCTAAAATTCTTGTCGCGATAGCTAGAAAATTTTGTATTCTATGGCAGGACCGGAGGCTTCTGATCATGCTGGTTCAAAGCTCATCAATCACAGCATCAGAAACATGAGGAATAGGTTTATAATAAAAAACTTTAAACATTGAGTCAGAAGACCAATCAGCCGCTTTGAGACTGTCCTCCAAGCGGGAACCTAACTAATAGGCCTTAGAAGCCATCGCACCTCTAGCTGAATGAGCACCATAAACAGAGATATCGATGCCAGCCTCTGACATAATCCATCGAACCCATCTGGCTAAAGTAACCGCAGCGACTGGTTTGAAGGGTTTCTGAACAGAGATTAGCAACTGGCCTAAAGGGTCAGTCCTGTGTGCAATAGTACGCTCTTCATAACATTTCAGACACTGCAACACACATAACTTGCTATTATGTGGAAAAGCGGGATACTCCACTGAGCGTGACACGGTCTTAGTTCGTCGTGCAATAACAAAGGAGACACCCTGCGGAGAAAACATCCTACCAGCCAAATCTAAAGCTCTAACATCTGAAACTCTACGACATGAAATGAGACACAGTAGCATAGTAAGCTTGGCAGAAAGCTGTTTTAGGGACAAATCACCATTATCTGGCCAGGTTTCCAACAGATTAAGCACTTTTGTAACATCCCAAAGTGTGCAATACCTGGGCCGAGGAAGGTTGGCAACACGCACTCCTTTAAGTAACTTCCAAACCAAGGGATGCATCCCCACAGGCTTTCCGTCGATGTGATCGTGCCTAGCAGAAATAGCAGATCTGAAATTATTAACCGACCTGTAAGCCAGGCCTGAAGCTGCACATTCGGACAGAAAACTCACAACATCAGTTACATTTGATCCCACGGGATCCACCTGTTTTGAAAGGCACCAACCCACCCACTTCTTCCAAGATGCAGAGTATCGTTTCCGAGTGGAAGGAGCCCAAGCTTGCTGCATAAAGCTGGAAGCCTCTTGTGAAAGGCCTGCAAGGCATTCATGTCTCCGGAGAGCATTCACACTATCAAAG
Organism: Lissotriton helveticus; assembly: GCF_964261635.1. NCBI lineage: Eukaryota > Metazoa > Chordata > Amphibia > Caudata > Salamandridae > Lissotriton > Lissotriton helveticus. Next base: position 400,749,332 of record NC_136058.1, on the reverse strand, counting down.
TCAACTGATTCTGCAGGATTAAGGGGTGGCAAGCTCCCACTGGATCCTGCAGAAGCGTCGGGAAAACTGGGAGCCGGAAGGGAAGGTCCACAGATAACTCCAACAGTGTGGGAAACCACGACTGAGTCGACCAGAACGGAGTCACCAACACAAAGGCCGCCACTCTCGGGATCAGAGCAAACGGGGGAAAGGCATAATTCCTCCGTCGCCCCCAATGGTGTAGGAACGCGTCCGTTCCCATCGCCATCGGATCCGGTCTCCAACTGTAAAACAGGGGAAGATGGGCATTGAGGCGAGAGGCAAACAGATCTATCTGACAGGGGCCTCGCATAGTCATGATCTGAACAAACAGCGACGGATGAAGTCTCCAATCGCTGAAGTCTCGAAGAAACCGGGAATTCCAATCCGCCACCTAATTGAATTCCCCCGGAAGGTATTCTGCCACTACAGAGATCTTGCGATCCAGGCAAAAGTGCCAAAATTCCTTCGCGATGTGTACCAGCATGCGAGACTTCGTCCCCCCAACCGATTGATGTATCTCTCCGCTGAGACATTGTCCATTCGAAGGAGTATACTACAATTGCTCTTCAGCGGTGAGACAGCCCTGATGGCAAAAGTCCCTGCCAACAACTCTAGACAGTTTATGTGTAGTGTGAGTTCATCTGCTGACCACCGTCCTCCTGTGGTAAAGTCTCCACAGTGAGCGCCCCAGCCCCACTGACTGGTGTCTGACTCGACTACCACATCCGGGGCTGCGCCGAAGATGGCTCGGCCATTCCAGGCTGACATGTGTTCCAGCCACCACTGAAGTTCCTCTCGGGCCTCGGGGGAAGAGGAATGAGATGGTCGTAATGAAATTTCCTCTGTAAATAAAAGATTTTTAGTCTCTGAAGGGCCCAGTAATGTAAGGGGCCTGGGAAAATGGCCTGAATTGACGAAGCCAGAAGGGCCACAATCCTCGCCAGAACACGCAAGGAAATCATCTCCTTGGTCAATGTGGATTTTATTTCCCTCTTGATGGACCTGATCTTGTGAAGAGGAAGGAGGAGCTGAGCTGCTACAGAGTCCATCAGAAAACCTAGGAATTCCATCTGTTGGTTCGGTATCATGACCGATTTTTTGGCATTGATAACGAACCCCAGATTCTGCAGCAGGGACATCGTACACTCTAAGTGGGTGAGAAGAAGGGACCGATCTTGGGCTAGAATAAGCATGTCGTCTAGGTAAACAATGAGACGCACTCCCATCTCTCGGAGGCGGGAGATCACTGGTTTGAGAAGCTTGGTGAACACCCAAGGGGCTGAGGACAGACCAAAGGGAAGCACCCTGTACCGGTACCACTGGCCTTTCCAAGGGAACTGTAAGAATTTTTGATGAGAGAGGCAGATGGGGACCGTCAGATAGGCGTCCTTTAAATCCAAACGGACCATCCAGTCGTTCTCCAACAGAAGGTCTCGTAAAAGATGGATATCCTCCATCTTGAAGTGGCAATAAGTGTCATAGGGGTTGAAGCCTCTTAAATTTAAAACTAGGCGCTGACCGCCTCCTTTCTTCTGAACTAGGAAGACGTTGCTGCAGAAGCCTTCCGGAATGAAGGGTCCTACAGCAATTGCCTCTTTGGCTAACAACTCTTCTAGCTCTGAGTCGATAAAACTCTGTTCTAGAAGGGAAAAAAGGAGAGGCTGAGGGGGATAGGCCTGAAGGGGGCACTCTAACATCTCTATCTGGTAGCCCTGGACGGTCTGGAGGACCCAAGCATCTGAAGTGAGGTTCGTCCAATTCATCACAAAATGACGCAACCTGCCCCCTAAAGGGACCAAGGGGCACACGGGACTTACCTGAGGATTTTCGAAATTCTTGTAACCTCTGTTGACACCTCGATTAAAAGGGCCTCTGAAGCCGCGTGATCGTGACGGGTAGTAACCGGCTTGGTCCGGCTCTTGTGTGTAGCCTCTGCCACGTCTGGGTGCATATCCCCTTTGAGGACTGGTATTAGAATATCGACCGGTCGAGCGTCCTCTGCCAAGTCCGGCCCTATTAGATACCTGGTGCAACACCCTCTTCAAAGAGGCTTGAGATTTATCAAGGGAGGCGAAGGTATTAACAAATTTCGCAATATCTTTCACAAAGTTGTCTCCATACAATTGTCCTTCCGCCAAAGGACCCGGTTCTGAAGAAGCCAACTCTACTAATTGCGGATCAATCCGGAGCAAGACTGACTTCCGTCTTTCAGACGCTAAGGCACAGTGGCGTTGCCCAACATGCAGATGGCCCGTTGTGCCCAGCCTGCCAGGACCTCAGGATGAATGGCGTCCCCAGTCTCTTGAGCTTGGAGGGCCAGTTCCAGGATCTTGGCCAATGGACCCGAAAGGTCAAGGACCTTATCTTGGCACGCTCTGAGCGTGCAATCAATCCCTATCTTGGGGTCTTTTTTATATTTCTTGAGGAAAGTAGTCATGGAGGTGTCAATGTCGGGAGTGACGGCCACCTTGTGGGCCAAATCGGGACGGGGGCACTCCGACTTTAGGCGTGCTCTCACCTCTTTGTCAAAACCTTTGCGGAGGTGAGTTTCCAGGTATTCTGCCACAGCAGGGGGGGGACCCAATCTGAAAACCTAGGGTGTACAATGTCCGATGGGTCAAAAGAGAAGGGCGAACGGTTGACAGGAGGAGAAGCATGCTTACGTTTCTTCGTGCGCTTGCGAGGAGCAGCATGCGAGGAATCCTTATCAGTATCAATGTTAGTAGTCGTGTCATCTGGGGGGGGGAGGGGATGGGTTGGTAAGGTCTTGTCACCAGTAGAAGACTCTTTGAATGTATATAGCTTATCATAAGACTGAGCGTGGGGCCAGGCCGGGTCAGTAGCCACCTTAGGTGGGGGAGGGCGGGAATGGTCTTGGCCAGAAGAGGAAGAGGCTTACCAGGGACTAACAGCTCCAGTTTCTTGGCTAAGGGAAGCAGGGCCGAGTAAAGGGCTTTATCAAGTTTAGCGTCCAGCTTTTTGTCAATTAGATCCTCCATGGACTCCTCTTCGTAATACTCATCATTGCCCTGGTATAGCCACACGCAGTACCCTCCTCATCGCAGTATTCCATATCTGCCTTATTCCCAGAGAATTGTCAAATTCTACTCTACGTCCCCGGAGGGAAGCACAATTGCCAGCCCAGGAGAGGGTGTCGATCAGCGGAAGTGCCAGGCGCAAGAGCCGGAAATACCAAGTAAGACTGTCACAATCAGGCGTATAAAGTCCAGTTCTGGGACTAATGGAGGGAAATAACCCTTATCTAGCTCAGAGAAGGGTTTCCAAAAATTGCCCCATTTCCTCAGTCACTGGGAAGTAAGGGGTTAATGTATTAGACCTCCGATGTAAATTAGGAGAGAAAACGCTGTTTTTTTAGTGTCCAAAAACGGCCCCTCGGCTCCTGGCCAAACTGCGTGATTCCCCACTTCAGCCGGGGGCAGAGCATGTTATCGGCACTAATGGCGGGGTGCGCGCACACTGATGCGCGCGAGCCCCCGAAGACGCACGTAAGGCCTCAGACGAGCTCCGACTTGCGCCTCCTTCCCCGAGGAAAAGCAGCCGCAGCCGCAAGCAGCAACCGGGGGCACAACGGGGCCTACAGGCGCAACACGTGCTCCAGGAAGAACTAAAGGGACATGGAGCGGGCCAGAGAAGCCCCGCTCCGAAGTCGGGAAGGGGAAGAACGCCGTCAATGGCGTAGGGCAAGAGTTGCAACAGCGTAATAAGCATCAAATACACGGTAAATGGAAGGCAAAGCAATACAATCTGATTAAATGCAATAAAATGAACACGGCAGGGGCGATATCAGTAGCCTGAGGCCTGGCATGAAGCAGTACAAGCATATAAGTAAAGAGCAGGTGGCCAGATTAGTGTCTCGATACTTTATATGTTTGTTACTACTGTGATTGGCTGTAGTATTGGAGGCGTGGTTCAAAGCCTCATGGGAAATGTTGTTTTTGACAGTGTAGTTTTACTCTAATTGGCT